>NW_026682930.1:0-300000 GCF_027887145.1 Ammospiza caudacuta
TTTTCCTTGGCACCATCCCTATACCTAGGCTGATTTATCTGCCTAGGGTTAGGGTTAGGGCTCAGCCTAGGGCTAGCATTTTTTTAAGCAGGAAGCCCTGAGTTCCAGGCTTACTGCATCTGCCAAAGGCATCCCAAAGGGAGCGCAGAGTGCCACAACATGGCTGCTTTCACAGCTTTTTCCTTAGGAAGAACCCTAATACCCGGCTGATTTACCTTCCTAGGGTTACTGTTAGGCTTAGGCCTAGGACTTTTAAAACCAGGAAGCCCTGTGCTCCAGGCACACTGCAGCTGTTAAAGGCATCCCAAGGGGAGCCGCAAAAGTGACACAACTTGGCTGCCTCCACTGCTATTTCCATGAGACCATCCCGAATCATAGGCTGATTTTCCTTCCTAGGCTTAAGGTTTGAGTTAGGCCTAGGGTTAGTGTTCTTTTAACCAGAAAGCCCTGAGTTCAAGAAACAGCAGCTGCGAAGGACTACCCAAGAAGAGCGCAGAAGTGCCTCAACATGCCTGCCTCCACAGCTTTTTCCTGGGGACGTCCCGAAACGAAGGCTGATTTAGAAGCCTCCAGTTTGGGCTAAAGTTGTGGTTTTTTACACCAGGAAGCCCTGTGCTCCAAGCTCACTGCAGCTGTGAAAGGCATCCCAAGGGGAGCGCAAAAGTGCCACAACATGGCTGTCTCCACAGCTTTTCCCTTGGGATAATTCCTAAACCCAGGCTGATTTAATGACCAGTGTTACGGTAGGGTTAGGGTTACGCCTAGGTGATAGAGCTTTTTAAACCAGCAAGCTCTGAGCTCCAGGCACACGGCAGCTGCGAAAGGCATCCCAAGGGGAGCACAAAAGTGCCAGAAAATGGCTGCCTCCACACGTTTTCATTGGCACCAATGCTAAGCCTAGGCTGAATCACCTGCCTCCAGTCTCAGCTAGGGACATGGTTTTTTAAACCAGGAAGCCCTGAGCTCCAGCACACGGCAGCTGTGAAAGGCATCCCAAGGGGAGTACAAAAGTGCAACAACATGGCAGCTTTCACAGCTTTTTCCTTGGCACCATCCCTATACCTAGGCTGATTTATCTGCCTAGGGTTAGGGTTAGGGCTCAGCCTAGGGCTAGCATTTTTTTAAGCAGGAGCCCTGAGTTCCAGGCTTACTGCATCTGCCAAAGGCATCCCAAAGGGAGCGCAGAAGTGCACAACATGGCTGCTTTCACAGCTTTTTCCTTAGGAAGAACCCTAATACCCGGCTGATTTACCTTCCTAGGTTACTGTTAGGCTTAGGCCTAGGACTTTTAAAACCAGGAAGCCCTGTGCTCCAGGCACACTGCAGCTGTTAAAGGCATCCCAAGGGGAGCGCAAAAGTGACACAACTTGGCTGCCTCCACTGCTATTTCTAAGACCATCCGAATCATATGCTGATTTTCCTTCCTAGGCTTAAGGTTTGAGTTAGGCCTAGGGTTAGTGTTCTTTTAACCAGAAAGCCCTGAGTTCCAAGAACACAGCAGCTGCGAAGGACTACCCAAGAAGAGCGCAGAAGTGCCTCAACATGCCTGCCTCCAGAGCTTTTTCCTTGGGGACGTCCCGAATCGAAGGCTGATTTAGAAGCCTCCAGTTTGGGCTAAAGTTGTGGTTTTTTACACCAGGAAGCCCTGTGCTCCAAGCTCACTGCAGCTGTGAAAGGCATCCCAAGGGGAGCGCAAAAGTGCCACAACATGGCTGTCTCCACAGCTTTTCCCTTGGGATAATTCCTAAACCCAGGCTGATTTAAATGACCAGTGTTACGGTTAGGGTTAGGGTTACGCCTAGGTGTAGAGCTTTTTAAACCAGCAAGCTCTGAGCTCCAGGCACACGGCAGCTGCGAAAGGCATCCCCAGGGGAGCACAAAAGTGCCAGAAAATGGCTGCCTCCACACGTTTTCATTGGCACCATTGCTAAGCCTAGGCTGAATTACCTGCCTCCAGTCTCACCTAGGGAGATGGATTTTTAAACCAGGAAGCCCTGAGCTCCAGGCACACGGCAGCTGTGAAAGGCATCCCAAGGGGAGTACAAAAGTGCAACAACATGGCAGCTTTCACAGCTTTTTCCTTGGCACCATCCCTATACCTAGGCTGATTTATCTGCCTAGGGTTAGGGTTAGGGCTCAGCCTAGGGCTAGGATTTTTTTAACCAGGAAGCCCTGAGTTCCAGGCTTACTGCATCTGCCAAAGGCATCCCAAAGGGAGCGCAGAAGTGCCACAACATGGCTGCTTTCACAGCTTTTTCCTTAGGAAGAACCCTAATACCCGGCTGATTTACCTTCCTAGGGTTACTGTTAGGCTTAGGCCTAGGACTTTTAAAACCAGGAAGCCCTGTGCTCCAGGCACACTGCAGCTGTGAAAGGCATCCCAAGGGGAGCGCAAAAGTGACACAACTTGGCTGCCTCCACTGCTATTTCCATGAGACCATCCCGAATCATAGGCTGATTTTCCTTCCTAGGCTTAAGGTTTGAGTTAGGCCTAGGGTTAGTGTTCTTTTAACCAGAAAGCCCTGAGTTCCAAGAACACAGCAGCTGAGAAGGACTACCCAAGAAGAGCGCAGAAGTGCCTCAACATGCCTGCCTCCACAGCTTTTTCCTTGGGGACGTCCCGAAACGAAGGCTGATTTAGAAGCCTCCAGTTTGGGCTAAAGTTGTGGTTTTTTAAACCAGGAAGCCCTGTGCTCCAAGCACACTGCAGCTGTGAAAGGCATCCCAAGGGGAGCGCAAAAGTGCCACAACATGGCTGTCTCCACAGCTTTTCCCTTGGGATAATTCCTAAACCCTGGCTGATTTAAATGACCAGTGTTACGGTTAGGGTTAGGGTTACGCCTAGGTGTAGAGCTTTTTAAACCAGCAAGCTCTGAGCTCCAGGCACACGGCAGCTGCGAAAGGCATCCCAAGGGGAGTAAAAAAATGCAACAACATGGCAGCTTTCACAGCTTTTTCCTTGGCACCATCCCTGTACCTAGGCTGATTTATCTGCCTAGGGTTAGGGTTAGGGCTCAGCCTAGGGCTAGGATTTTTTTAAGCAGGAAGCCCTGAGTTCCAGGCTTACTGCATCTGCCAAAGGCATCCCAAAGGGAGTGCAGAAGTGCCACAACATGGCTGCTTTCACAGCTTTTTCCTTAGGAAGAACCCTAATACCCGGCTGATTTACCTTCCTAGGGTTACTGTTAGGCTTAGGCCTAGGACTTTTAAAACCAGGAAGCCCTGTGCTCCAGGCACACTGCAGCTGTGAAAGGCATCCCAAGGGGAGCGCAAAAGTGACACAACTTGGCTGCCTCCACTGCTATTTCCATGAGACCATCCCGAATCATAGGCTGATTTTCCTTCCTAGGCTTAAGGTTTGAGTTAGGCCTAGGGTTAGTGTTCTTTTAACCAGAAAGCCCTGAGTTCCAAGAACACAGCAGCTGCGAAGGACTGCCCAAGAAGAGCTCAGAAGTGCCTCAACATGCCTGCCTCCACAGCTTTTTCCTTGGGGACGTCCCGAAACGAAGGCTGATTTAGAAGCCTGCAGTTTGGGCTAAAATTGTGGTATTTTACACCAGGAAGCCCTGTGCTCCAAGCACACTGCAGCTGTGAAAGTCATCCCAAGGGGAGCGCAAAAATGCCACAACATGGCTATCTCCACAGCTTTTCCCTTGGGATAATTCCTAAACCCAGGCTGATTTAAATGACCAGTGTTACGGTTAGGGTTAGGGTTACGCCTAGGTGTAGAGCTTTTTAAACCAGCAAGCTCTGAGCTCCAGGCACACGGCAGCTGAGAAAGGCATCCCAAGGGGAGCACAAAAGTGCCAGAAAATGGCTGCCTCCACACGTTTTCATTGGCACCATTGCTAAGCCTAGGCTGAATTACCGGCCTCCAGTCTCAGCTAGGGACATGGTTTTTTAAACCAGGAAGCCCTGAGCTCCAGGCACACGGCAGCTGTGAAAGGCATCCCAAGGGGAGTACAAAAGTGCAACAACATGGCAGCTTTCACAGCTTTTTCCTTGGCACCATCCCTATACCTAGGCTGATTTATCTGCCTAGGGTTAGGGTTAGGGCTCAGCCTAGGGCTAGCATTTTTTTAAGCAGGAAGCCCTGAGTTCCAGGCTTACTGCATCTGCCAAAGGCATCCCAAAGGGAGCGCAGAAGTGCCACAACATGGCTGCTTTCACAGCTTTTTCCTTAGGAAGAACCCTAATACCCGGCTGATTTACCTTCCTAGGGTTACTGTTAGGCTTAGGCCTAGGACTTTTAAAACCAGGAAGCCCTGTGCTCCAGGCACACTGCAGCTGTTAAAGGCATCCCAAGGGGAGCGCAAAAGTGACACAACTTGGCTGCCTCCACTGCTATTTCCATGAGACCATCCCGAATCATAGGCTGATTTTCCTTCCTAGGCTTAAGGTTTGAGTTAGGCCTAGGGTTAGTGTTCTTTTAACCAGAAAGCCCTGAGTTCCAAAAGCACAGCAGCTGCGAAGGACTGCCCAAGAAGAGCGCAGAAGTGCCACAACATGCCTGCCTCCACAGCTTTTTCCTTGGGGACGTCCCGAAACGAAGGCTGATTTAGAAGCCTCCAGTTTGGGCTAAAGTTGTGGTTTTTTAAACCAGGAAGCCCTGTGTTCCAAGCACACTGCAGCTGTGAAAGGCATCCCAAGGGGAGCGCAAAAGTGCCACAACATGGCTGTCTCCACAGCTTTTCCCTTGGGATAATTCCTAAACCCAGGCTGATTTAAATGACCAGTGTTACGGTTAGGGTTAGGGTTACGCCTAGGTGTAGAGCTTTTTAAACCAGCAAGCTCTGAGCTCCAGGCACACGGCAGCTGCGAAAGGCATCCCAAGGGGAGCACAAAAGTGCCAGAAAATGGCTGCCTCCACACGTTTTCATTGGCACCATTGCTAAGCCTAGGCTGAATCACCTGCCTCCAGTCTCAGCTAGGGACACGGTTCTTTAAACCAGGAAGCCCTGAGCTCCAGGCACACGGCAGCTGTGAAAGGCATCCCAAGGGGAGTACAAAAGTGCAACAACATGGCAGCTTTCACAGCTTTTTCCTTGGCACCATCCCTATACCTAGGCTGATTTATCTGCCTAGGGTTAGGGTTAGGGCTCAGCCTAGGGCTAGCATTTTTTTAAGCAGGAAGCCCTGAGTTCCAGGCTTACTGCATCTGCCAAAGGCATCCCAAAGGGAGCGCAGAAGGTCCACAACATGGCTGCTTTCACAGCTTTTTCCTTAGGAAGAACCCTAATACCCGGCTGATTTACCTTCCTAGGGTTACTGTTAGGCTTAGGCCTAGGACTTTTAAAACCAGGAAGCCCTGTGCTCCAGGCACACTGCAGCTGTTAAAGGCATCCCAAGGGGAGCGCAAAAGTGACACAACTTGGCTGCCTCCACTGCTATTTCCATGAGACCATCCCGAATCATAGGCTGATTTTCCTTCCTAGGCTTAAGGTTTGAGTTAGGCCTAGGGTTAGTGTTCTTTTAACCAGAAAGCCCTGAGTTCCAAGAACACAGCAGCTGCGAAGGACTACCCAAGAAGAGCACAGAAGTGCCTCAACATGCCTGCCTCCACAGCTTTTTCCTTGGGGACGTCCCAAAACGAAGGCTGATTTAGAAGCCTCCAGTTTGGGCTAAAGTTGTGGTTTTTTACACCAGGAAGCCCTGTGCTCCAAGCTCACTGCAGCTGTGAAAGGCATCCCAAGGGGAGCGCAAAAGTGCCACAACATGGCTGTCTCCACAGCTTTTCCCTTGGGATAATTCCTAAACCCAGGCTGATTTAAATGACCAGTGTTACGGTTAGGGTTAGGGTTACGCCTAGGTGTAGAGCTTTTTAAACCAGCAAGCTCTGAGCTCCAGGCACACGGCAGCTGAGAAAGGCATCCCAAGGGGAGCACAAAAGTGCCAGAAAATGGCTGCCTCCACACGTTTTCATTGGCACCATTGCTAAGCCTAGGCTGAATTACCGGCCTCCAGTCTCAGCTAGGGACATGGTTTTTTAAACCAGGAAGCCCTGAGCTCCAGGCACACGGCAGCTGTGAAAGGCATCCCAAGGGGAGTACAAAAGTGCAACAACATGGCAGCTTTCACAGCTTTTTCCTTGGCACCATCCCTATACCTAGGCTGATTTATCTGCCTAGGGTTAGGGTTAGGGCTCAGCCTAGGGCTAGCATTTTTTTAAGCAGGAAGCCCTGAGTTCCAGGCTTACTGCATCTGCCAAAGGCATCCCAAAGGGAGCGCAGAAGTGCCACAACATGGCTGCTTTCACAGCTTTTTCCTTAGGAAGAACCCTAATACCCGGCTGATTTACCTTCCTAGGGTTACTGTTAGGCTTAGGCCTAGGACTTTTAAAACCAGGAAGCCCTGTGCTCCAGGCACACTGCAGCTGTGAAAGGCATCCCAAGGGGAGCGCAAAAGTGACACAACTTGGCTGCCTCCACTGCTATTTCCATGAGACCATCCCGAATCATAGGCTGATTTTCCTTCCTAGGCTTAAGGTTTGAGTTAGGCCTAGGGTTAGTGTTCTTTTAACCAGAAAGCCCTGAGTTCCAAGAACACAGCAGCTGCGAAGGACTACCCAAGAAGAGCGCAGAAGTGCCTCAACATGCCTGCCTCCACAGCTTTTTCCTTGGGGACGTCCCGAAACGAAGGCTGATTTAGAAGCCTCCAGTTTGGGCTAAAGTTGTGGTTTTTTAAACCAGGAAGCCCTGTGCTCCAAGCACACTGCAGCTGTGAAAGGCATCCCAAGGGGAGCGCAAAAGTGCCACAACATGGCTGTCTCCACAGCTTTTCCCTTGGGATAATTCCTAAACCCAGGGTGATTTAAATGACCAGTGTTACGGTTAGGGTTAGGGTTACGCCTAGGTGTAGAGCTTTTTAAACCAGCAAGCTCTGAGCTCCAGGCACACGGCAGCTGAGAAAGGCATCCCAAGGGGAGCACAAAAGGGCCAGAAAATGGCTGCCTCCACACGTTTTCATTGGCACCATTGCTAAGCCTAGGCTGAATCACCTGCCTCCAGTCTCAGCTAGGGACATGGTTTTTTAAACCAGGAAGCCCTGAGCTCCAGGCACACGGCAGCTGTGAAAGGCATCCCAAGGGGAGTACAAAAGTGCAACAACATGGCAGCTTTCACAGCTTTTTCCTTGGCACCATCCCTATACCTAGGCTGATTTATCTGCCTAGGGTTAGGGTTAGGGCTCAGCCTAGGGCTAGCATTTTTTTAAGCAGGAAGCCCTGAGTTCCAGGCTTACTGCATCTGCCAAAGGCATCCCAAAGGGAGCGGTGAAGGTCCACAACATGGCTGCTTTCACAGCTTTTTCCTTAGGAAGAACCCTAATACCCGGCTGATTTACCTTCCTAGGGTTACTGTTAGGCTTAGGCCTAGGACTTTTAAAACCAGGAAGCCCTGTGCTCCAGGCACACTGCAGCTGTGAAAGGCATCCCAAGGGGAGCGCAAAAGTGACACAACTTGGCTGCCTCCACTGCTATTTCCATGAGACCATCCCGAATCATAGGCTGATTTTCCTTCCTAGGCTTAAGGTTTGAGTTAGGCCTAGGGTTAGTGTTCTTTTAACCAGAAAGCCCTGAGTTCCAAGAACACAGCAGCTGCGAAGGACTACCCAAGAAGAGCGCAGAAGTGCCTCAACATGCCTGCCTCCACAGCTTTTTCCTTGGGGACGTCCCGAAACGAAGGCTGATTTAGAAGCCTCCAGTTTGGGCTAAAGTTGTGGTTTTTTACACCAGGAAGCCCTGTGCTCCAAGCTCACTGCAGCTGTGAAAGGCATCCCAAGGGGAGCGCAAAAGTGCCACAACATGGCTGTCTCCACAGCTTTTCCCTTGGGATAATTCCTAAACCCAGGCTGATTTAAATGACCAGTGTTACGGTTAGGGTTAGGGTTACGCCTAGGTGTAGAGCTTTTTAAACCAGCAAGCTCTGAGCTCCAGGCACACGGCAGCTGCGAAAGGCATCCCAAGGGGAGCACAAAAGTGCCAGAAAATGGCTGCCTCCACACGTTTTCATTGGCACCATTGCTAAGCCTAGGCTGAATCACCTGCCTCCAGTCTCAGCTAGGGACATGGTTTTTTAAACCAGGAAGCCCTGAGCTCCAGGCACACGGCAGCTGTGAAAGGCATCCCAAGGGGAGTACAAAAGTGCAACAACATGGCAGCTTTCACAGCTTTTTCCTTGGCACCATCCCTATACCTAGTCTGATTTATCTGCCTAGGGTTAGGGTTAGGGCTCAGCCTAGGGCTAGCATTTTTTTAAGCAGGAAGCCCTGAGTTCCAGGCTTACTGCATCTGCCAAAGGCATCCCAAAGGGAGCGCAGAAGTGCCACAACATGGCTGCTTTCACAGCTTTTTCCTTAGGAAGAACCCTAATACCCGGCTGATTTACCTTCCTAGGGTTACTGTTAGGCTTAGGCCTAGGACTTTTAAAACCAGGAAGCCCTGTGCTCCAGGCACACTGCAGCTGTTAAAGGCATCCCAAGGGGAGCGCAAAAGTGACACAACTTGGCTGCCTCCACTGCTATTTCTAAGACCATCCCGAATCATATGCTGATTTTCCTTCCTAGGCTTAAGGTTTGAGTTAGGCCTAGGGTTAGTGTTCTTTTAACCAGAAAGCCCTGAGTTCCAAGAACACAGCAGCTGCGAAGGACTACCCAAGAAGAGCGCAGAAGTGCCTCAACATGCCTGCCTCCAGAGCTTTTTCCTTGGGGACGTCCCGAATCGAAGGCTGATTTAGAAGCCTCCAGTTTGGGCTAAAGTTGTGGTTTTTTACACCAGGAAGCCCTGTGCTCCAAGCTCACTGCAGCTGTGAAAGGCATCCCAAGGGGAGCGCAAAAGTGCCACAACATGGCTGTCTCCACAGCTTTTCCCTTGGGATAATTCCTAAACCCAGGCTGATTTAAATGACCAGTGTTACGGTTAGGGTTAGGGTTACGCCTAGGTGTAGAGCTTTTTAAACCAGCAAGCTCTGAGCTCCAGGCACACGGCAGCTGCGAAAGGCATCCCCAGGGGAGCACAAAAGTGCCAGAAAATGGCTGCCTCCACACGTTTTCATTGGCACCATTGCTAAGCCTAGGCTGAATTACCTGCCTCCAGTCTCACCTAGGGAGATGGATTTTTAAACCAGGAAGCCCTGAGCTCCAGGCACACGGCAGCTGTGAAAGGCATCCCAAGGGGAGTACAAAAGTGCAACAACATGGCAGCTTTCACAGCTTTTTCCTTGGCACCATCCCTATACCTAGGCTGATTTATCTGCCTAGGGTTAGGGTTAGGGCTCAGCCTAGGGCTAGGATTTTTTTAACCAGGAAGCCCTGAGTTCCAGGCTTACTGCATCTGCCAAAGGCATCCCAAAGGGAGCGCAGAAGTGCCACAACATGGCTGCTTTCACAGCTTTTTCCTTAGGAAGAACCCTAATACCCGGCTGATTTACCTTCCTAGGGTTACTGTTAGGCTTAGGCCTAGGACTTTTAAAACCAGGAAGCCCTGTGCTCCAGGCACACTGCAGCTGTGAAAGGCATCCCAAGGGGAGCGCAAAAGTGACACAACTTGGCTGCCTCCACTGCTATTTCCATGAGACCATCCCGAATCATAGGCTGATTTTCCTTCCTAGGCTTAAGGTTTGAGTTAGGCCTAGGGTTAGTGTTCTTTTAACCAGAAAGCCCTGAGTTCCAAGAACACAGCAGCTGAGAAGGACTACCCAAGAAGAGCGCAGAAGTGCCTCAACATGCCTGCCTCCACAGCTTTTTCCTTGGGGACGTCCCGAAACGAAGGCTGATTTAGAAGCCTCCAGTTTGGGCTAAAGTTGTGGTTTTTTAAACCAGGAAGCCCTGTGCTCCAAGCACACTGCAGCTGTGAAAGGCATCCCAAGGGGAGCGCAAAAGTGCCACAACATGGCTGTCTCCACAGCTTTTCCCTTGGGATAATTCCTAAACCCTGGCTGATTTAAATGACCAGTGTTACGGTTAGGGTTAGGGTTACGCCTAGGTGTAGAGCTTTTTAAACCAGCAAGCTCTGAGCTCCAGGCACACGGCAGCTGCGAAAGGCATCCCAAGGGGAGTAAAAAAATGCAACAACATGGCAGCTTTCACAGCTTTTTCCTTGGCACCATCCCTGTACCTAGGCTGATTTATCTGCCTAGGGTTAGGGTTAGGGCTCAGCCTAGGGCTAGGATTTTTTTAAGCAGGAAGCCCTGAGTTCCAGGCTTACTGCATCTGCCAAAGGCATCCCAAAGGGAGTGCAGAAGTGCCACAACATGGCTGCTTTCACAGCTTTTTCCTTAGGAAGAACCCTAATACCCGGCTGATTTACCTTCCTAGGGTTACTGTTAGGCTTAGGCCTAGGACTTTTAAAACCAGGAAGCCCTGTGCTCCAGGCACACTGCAGCTGTGAAAGGCATCCCAAGGGGAGCGCAAAAGTGACACAACTTGGCTGCCTCCACTGCTATTTCCATGAGACCATCCCGAATCATAGGCTGATTTTCCTTCCTAGGTTTAAGGTTTGAGTTAGGCCTAGGGTTAGTGTTCTTTTAACCAGAAAGCCCTGAGTTCCAAGAACACAGCAGCTGCGAAGGACTGCCCAAGAAGAGCGCAGAAGTGCCACAACATGCCTACCTCCACACCTTTTTCCTTGGGGACGTCCCGAAACGAAGGCTGATTTAGAAGCCTCCAGTTTGGGCTAAAGTTGTGGTTTTTTAAACCAGGAAGCCCTGTGCTCCAAGCACACTGCAGCTGTGAAAGGCATCCCAAGGGGAGTGCAAAAGTGCCACAACATGGCTGTCTCCACAGCTTTTCCCTTGGGATAATTCCTAAACCCAGGCTGATTTAAATGACCAGTGTTACGGTTAGGGTTAGGGTTACGTCTAGGTGTAGAGCTTTTTAAACCAGCAAGCTCTGAGCTCCAGGCACACGGCAGCTGAGAAAGGCATCCCAAGGGGAGCACAAAAGGGCCAGAAAATGGCTGCATCCACACGTTTTCATTGGCACCATTGCTAAGCCTAGGCTGAATCACCTGCCTCCAGTCTCAGCTAGGGACATGGTTTTTTAAACCAGGAAGCCCTGAGCTCCAGGCACACGGCAGCTGTGAAAGGCATCCCAAGGGGAGTACAAAAGTGCAAGAACATGGCAGCTTTCACAGCTTTTTCCTTGGCACCATCCCTATACCTAGGCTGATTTATCTGCCTAGGGTTAGGGTTAGGGCTCAGCCTAGGGCTAGGATTATTTTAACCAGGAAGCCCTGAGTTCCAGGCTTACTGCATCTGCCAAAGGCATCCCAAAGGGAGTGCAGAAGTGCCACAACATGGCTGCTTTCACAGCTTTTTCCTTAGGAAGAACCCTAATACCCGGCTGATTTACCTTCCTAGGGTTACTGTTAGGCTTAGGCCTAGGACTTTTAAAACCAGGAAGCCCTGTGCTCCAGGCACACTGCAGCTGTTAAAGGCATCCCAAGGGGAGCGCAAAAGTGACACAACTTGGCTGCCTCCACTGCTATTTCCATGAGACCATCCCGAATCATAGGCTGATTTTCCTTCCTAGGCTTAAGGTTTGAGTTAGGCCTAGGGTTAGTGTTCTTTTAACCAGAAAGCCCTGAGTTCCAAGAACACAGCAGCTGCGAAGGACTACCCAAGAAGAGCGCAGAAGTGCCTCAACATGCCTGCCTCCACAGCATTTTCCTTGGGGACGTCCCGAAACGAAGGCTGATTTAGAAGCCTCCAGTTTGGGCTAAAGTTGTGGTTTTTTAAACCAGGAAGCCCTGTGCTCCAAGCACGCTGCAGCTGTGAAAGGCATCCCAAGGGGAGCGCAAAAGTGCCACAACATGGCTGTCTCCACAGCTTTTCCCTTGGGATAATTCCTAAACCCAGGCTGATTTAAATGACCAGTGTTACGGTTAGGGTTAGGGTTACGCCTAGGTGTAGAGCTTTTTAAACCAGCAAGCTCTGAGCTCCAGGCACACGGCAGCTGCGAAATGCATCCCAAGGGGAGCACAAAAGTGCCAGAAAATGGCTGCCTCCACACGTTTTCATTGGCACCATTGCTAAGCCTAGGCTGAATCACCGGCCTCCAGTCTCAGCTAGGGACATGGTTTTTTAAACCAGGAAGCCCTGAGCTCCAGGCACACGGCAGCTGTGAAAGGCATCCCAAGGGGAGTACAAAAGTGCAACAACATGGCAGCTTTCACAGCTTTTTCCTTGGCACCATCCCTATACCTAGGCTGATTTATCTGCCTAGGGTTAGGTTTAGGGCTCAGCCTAGGGCTAGCATTTTTTTAACCAGGAAGCCCTGAGTTCCAGGCTTACTGCATCTGCCAAAGGCATCCCAAAGGGAGTGCAGAAGTGCCACAACATAGCTGCTTTCACAGCTTTTTCCTTAGGAAGAACCCTAATACCCGGCTGATTTACCTTCCTAGGGTTACTGTTAGGCTTAGGCCTAGGACTTTTAAAACCAGGAAGCCCTGTGCTCCAGGCACACTGCAGCTGTTAAAGGCATCCCAAGGGGAGCGCAAAAGTGACACAACTTGGCTGCCTCCACTGCTATTTCCATGAGACCATCCCGAATCATAGGCTGATTTTCCTTCCTAGGCTTAAGGTTTGAGTTAGGCCTAGGGTTAGTGTTCTTTTAACCAGAAAGCCCTGAGTTCCAAGAACACAGCAGCTGCGAAGGACTACCCAAGAAGAGCGCAGAAGTGCCTCAACATGCCTGCCTCCACAGCTTTTTCCTTGGGGACGTCCCAAAAACGAAGGCTGATTTAGAAGCCTCCAGTTTGGGCTAAAGTTGTGGTTTTTTGCACCAGAAAGCCCTGTGCTCCAAGCACACTGCAGCTGTGAAAGGCATCCCAAGGGGAGCGCAAAAGTGCCACAACATGGCTGTCTCCACAGCTTTTCCCTTGGGATAATTCCTAAACCCAGGCTGATTTAAATGACCAGTGTTACGGTTAGGGTTAGGGTTACGCCTAGGTGTAGAGCTTTTTAAACCAGCAAGCTCTGAGCTCCAGGCACACGGCAGCAGCGAAAGGCATCCCAAGGGGAGCAGAAAAGTGCCAGAAAATGGCTGCCTCCACACGTTTTCATTGGCACCATTGCTAAGCCTAGGCTGAATTACCGGCCTCCAGTCTCAGCTAGGGACATGGTTTTTTAAACCAGGAAGCCCTGAGCTCCAGGCACACGGCAGCTGTGAAAGGCATCCCAAGGGGAGTACAAAAGTGCAACAACATGGCAGCTTTCACAGCTTTTTCCTTGGCACCATCCCTATACCTAGGCTGATTTATCTGCCTAGGGTTAGGGTTAGGGCTCAGCCTAGGGCTAGGATTATTTTAACCAGGAAGCCCTGAGTTCCAGGCTTACTGCATCTGCCAAAGGCATCCCAAAGGGAGCGCAGAAGTGCCACAACATGGCTGCTTTCACAGCTTTTTCCTTAGGAAGAACCCTAATACCCGGCTGATTTACCTTCCTAGGGTTACTGTTAGGCTTAGGCCTAGGACTTCTAAAACCAGGAAGCCCTGTGCTCCAGGCACACTGCAGCTGTTAAAGGCATCCCAAGGGGAGCGCAAAAGTGACACAACTTGGCTGCCTCCACTGCTATTTCCATGAGACCATCCCGAATCATAGGCTGATTTTCCTTCCTAGGCTTGAGTTAGGCCTAGGGTTAGTGTTCTTTTAACCAGAAAGCCCTGAGTTCCAAGAACACAGCAGCTGCGAAGGACTACCCAAGAAGAGCGCAGAAGTGCCTCAACATGCCTGCCTCCACAGCATTTTCCTTGGGGACGTCCCGAAACGAAGGCTGATTTAGAAGCCTCCAGTTTGGGCTAAAGTTGTGGTTTTTTACACCAGGAAGCCCTGTGCTCCAAGCACACTGCAGCTGTGAAAGGCATCCCAAGGGGAGCGCAAAAGTGCCACAACATGGCTGTCTCCACAGCTTTTCCCTTGGGATAATTCCTAAACCCAGGCTGATTTAAATGACCAGTGTTACGGTTAGGGTTAGGGTTACGCCTAGGTGTAGAGCTTTTTAAACCAGCAAGCTCTGAGCTCCAGGCACATGTCAGCTGCGAAATGCATCCCAAGGGGAGCACAAAAGTGCCAGAAAATGGCTGCCTCCACACGTTTTCATTGGCACCATTGCTAAGCCTAGGCTGAATCACCGGCCTCCAGTCTCAGCTAGGGACATGGTTTTTTAAACCAGGAAGCCCTGAGCTCCAGGCACACGGCAGCTGTGAAAGGCATCCCAAGGGGAGTACAAAAGTGCAACAACATGGCAGCTTTCACAGCTTTTTCCTTGGCACCATCCCTATACCTAGGCTGATTTATCTGCCTAGGGTTAGGTTTAGGGCTCAGCCTAGGGCTAGCATTTTTTTAAGCAGGAAGCCCTGAGTTCCAGGCTTACTGCATCTGCCAGAGGCATCCCAAAGGGAGTGCAGAAGTGCCACAACATAGCTGCTTTCACAGCTTTTTCCTTAGGAAGAACCCTAATACCCGGCTGATTTACCTTCCTAGGGTTACTGTTAGGCTTAGGCCTAGGACTTTTAAAACCAGGAAGCCCTGTGCTCCAGGCACACTGCAGCTGTTAAAGGCATCCCAAGGGGAGCGCAAAAGTGACACAACTTGGCTGCCTCCACTGCTATTTCCATGAGACCATCCCGAATCATAGGCTGATTTTCCTTCCTAGGCTTAAGGTTTGAGTTAGGCCTAGGGTTAGTGTTCTTTTAACCAGAAAGCCCTGAGTTCCAAGAACACAGCAGCTGCGAAGGACTACCCAAGAAGAGCGCAGAAGTGCCTCAACATGCCTGCCTCCACAGCTTTTTCCTTGGGGACGTCCCGAAACGAAGGCTGATTTAGAAGCCTCCAGTTTGGGCTAAAGTTGTGGTTTTTTACACCAGGAAGCCCTGTGCTCCAAGCACACTGCAGCTGTGAAAGGCATCCCAAGGGGAGCGCAAAAGTGCCACAACATGGCTGTCTCCACAGCTTTTCCCTTGGGATAATTCCTAAACCCAGGCTGATTTAAATGACCAGTGTTACGGTTAGGGTTAGGGTTACGCCTAGGTGTAGAGCTTTTTAAACCAGCAAGCTCTGAGCTCCAGGCACATGTCAGCTGCGAAATGCATCCCAAGGGGAGCACAAAAGTGCCAGAAAATGGCTGCCTCCACACGTTTTCATTGGCACCATTGCTAAGCCTAGGCTGAATCACCGGCCTCCAGTCTCAGCTAGGGACATGGTTTTTTAAACCAGGAAGCCCTGAGCTCCAGGCACACGGCAGCTGTGAAAGGCATCCCAAGGGGAGTACAAAAGTGCAACAACATGGCAGCTTTCACAGCTTTTTCCTTGGCACCATCCCTATACCTAGGCTGATTTATCTGCCTAGGGTTAGGTTTAGGGCTCAGCCTAGGGCTAGCATTTTTTTAAGCAGGAAGCCCTGAGTTCCAGGCTTACTGCATCTGCCAGAGGCATCCCAAAGGGAGTGCAGAAGTGCCACAACATAGCTGCTTTCACAGCTTTTTCCTTAGGAAGAACCCTAATACCCGGCTGATTTACCTTCCTAGGGATACTGTTAGGCTTAGGCCTAGGACTTTTAAAACCAGGAAGCCCTGTGCTCCAGGCACACTGCAGCTGTTAAAGGCATCCCAAGGGGAGCGCAAAAGTGACACAACTTGGCTGCCTCCACTGCTATTTCCATGAGACCATCCCGAATCATAGGCTGATTTTCCTTCCTAGGCTTAAGGTTTGAGTTAGGCCTAGGGTTAGTGTTCTTTTAACCAGAAAGCCCTGAGTTCCAAGAACACAGCAGCTGCGAAGGACTACCCAAGAAGAGCGCAGAAGTGCCTCAACATGCCTGCCTCCACAGCTTTTTCCTTGGGGACGTCCCGAAACGAAGGCTGATTTAGAAGCCTCCAGTTTGGGCTAAAGTTGTGGTTTTTTGCACCAGAAAGCCCTGTGCTCCAAGCACACTGCAGCTGTGAAAGGCATCCCAAGGGGAGCGCAAAAGTGCCACAACATGGCTGTCTCCACAGCTTTTCCCTTGGGATAATTCCTAAACCCAGGCTGATTTAAATGACCAGTGTTACGGTTAGGGTTAGGGTTACGCCTAGGTGTAGAGCTTTTTAAACCAGCAAGCTCTGAGCTCCAGGCACACGGCAGCAGCGAAAGGCATCCCAAGGGGAGCAGAAAAGTGCCAGAAAATGGCTGCCTCCACACGTTTTCATTGGCACCATTGCTAAGCCTAGGCTGAATTACCGGCCTCCAGTCTCAGCTAGGGACATGGTTTTTTAAACCAGGAAGCCCTGAGCTCCAGGCACACGGCAGCTGTGAAAGGCATCCCAAGGGGAGTACAAAAGTGCAACAACATGGCAGCTTTCACAGCTTTTTCCTTGGCACCATCCCTATACCTAGTCTGATTTATCTGCCTAGGGTTAGGGTTAGGGCTCAGCCTAGGGCTAGGATTATTTTAACCAGGAAGCCCTGAGTTCCAGGCTTACTGCATCTGCCAAAGGCATCCCAAAGGGAGCGCAGAAGTGCCACAACATGGCTGCTTTCACAGCTTTTTCCTTAGGAAGAACCCTAATACCCGGCTGATTTACCTTCCTAGGGTTACTGTTAGGCTTAGGCCTAGGACTTTTAATACCAGGAAGCCCTGTGCTCCCGGCACACTGCAGCTGTTAAAGGCATCCCAAGGGGAGCGCAAAAGTGACACAACTTGGCTGCCTCCACTGCTATTTCCATGAGACCATCCCGAATCATAGGCTGATTTTCCTTCCTAGGCTTAAGGTTTGAGTTAGGCCTAGGGTTAGTGTTCTTTTAACCAGAAAGCCCTGAGTTCCAAGAACACAGCAGCTGCGAAGGACTGCCCAAGAAGAGCGCAGAAGTGCCACAACATGCCTGCCTCCACAGCTTTTTCCTTGGGCACGTCCCGAAACGAAGGCTGATTTAGAAGCCTCCAGTTTGGGCTAAAGTTGTGGTTTTTTAAACCAGGAAGCCCTGTGCTCCAAGCACACTGCAGCTGTGAAAGGCATCCCAAGGGGAGCGCAAAAGTGCCACAACATGGCTGTCTCCACAGCTTTTCCCTTGGGATAATTCCTAAACCCAGGCTGATTTAAATGACCAGTGTTACGGTTAGGGTTAGGGTTACGCCTAGGTGTAGAGCTTTTTAAACCAGCAAGCTCTGAGCTCCAGGCACATGGCAGCTGCGAAAGGCATCCCAAGGGGAGCACAAAAGTGCCAGAAAATGGCTGCCTCCACACGTTTTCATTGGCACCATTGCTAAGCCTAGGCTGAATCACCTGCCTCCAGTCTCAGCTAGGGACATGGTTTTTTAAACCAGGAAGCCCTGAGCTCCAGGCACACGGCAGCTGTGAAAGGCATCCCAAGGGGAGTACAAAAGTGCAACAACATGGCAGCTTTCACAGCTTTTTCCTTGGCACCATCCCTATACCTAGGCTGATTTATCTGCCTAGGGTTAGGGTTAGGGCTCAGCCTAGGGCTAGGATTTTTTTAACCAGGAAGCCCTGAGTTCCAGGCTTACTGCATCTGCCAAAGGCATCCCAAAGGGAGTGCAGAAGTGCCACAACATGGCTGCTTTCACAGCTTTTTCCTTAGGAAGAACCCTAATACCCGGCTGATTTACCTTCCTGGTACTGTTAGGTCTAGGCCTAGGACTTTTAAAACCAGGAAGCCCTGTGCTCCAGGCACACTGCAGCTGTGAAAGGCATCCCAAGGGGAGCGCAAAAGTGACACAACTTGGCTGCCTCCACTGCTATTTCCATGAGACCATCCCGAATCATAGGCTGATTTTCCTTCCTAGGCTTAAGGTTTGAGTTAGGCCTAGGGTTAGTGTTCTTTTAACCAGAAAGCCCTGAGTTCCAAGAACACAGCAGCTGCGAAGGACTACCCAAGAAGAGCGCAGAAGTGCCTCAACATGCCTGCCTCCACAGCTTTTTCCTTGGGGACGTCCCGAAACGAAGGCTGATTTAGAAGCCTCCAGTTTGGGCTAAAGTTGTGGTTTTTTACACCAGGAAGCCCTGTGCTCCAAGCTCACTGCAGCTGTGAAAGGCATCCCAAGGGGAGCGCAAAAGTGCCACAACATGGCTGTCTCCACAGCTTTTCCCTTGGGATAATTCCTAAACCCAGGCTGATTTAAATGACCAGTGTTACGGTTAGGGTTAGGGTTACGCCTAGGTGTAGAGCTTTTTAAACCAGCAAGCTCTGAGCTCCAGGCACATGGCAGCTGCGAAAGGCATCCCAAGGGGAGCACAAAAGTGCCAGAAAATGGCTGCCTCCACACGTTTTCATTGGCACCATTGCTAAGCCTAGGCTGAATCACCTGCCTCCAGTCTCAGCTAGGGACATGGTTTTTTAAACCAGGAAGCCCTGAGCTCCAGGCACACGGCAGCTGTGAAAGGCATCCCAAGGGGAGTACAAAAGTGCAACAACATGGCAGCTTTCACAGCTTTTTCCTTGGCACCATCCCTATACCTAGTCTGATTTATCTGCCTAGGGTTAGGGTTAGGGCTCAGCCAAGGGCAAGGATTTTTTTAACCAGGAAGCCCTGAGTTCCAGGCTTACTGCATCTGCCAAAGGCATCCCAAAGGGAGCGCAGAAGTGCCACAACATGGCTGCTTTCACAGCTTTTTCCTTAGGAAGAACCCTAATACCCGGCTGATTTACCTTCCTAGGGATACTGTTAGGCTTAGGCCTAGGACTTTTAAAACCAGGAAGCCCTGTGCTCCAGGCACACTGCAGCTGTTAAAGGCATCCCAAGGGGAGCGCAAAAGTGACACAACTTGGCTGCCTCCACTGCTATTTCCATGAGACCATCCCGAATCATAGGCTGATTTTCCTTCCTAGGCTTAAGGTTTGAGTTAGGCCTAGGGTTAGTGTTCTTTTAACCAGAAAGCCCTGAGTTCCAAGAGCACAGCAGCTGCGAAGGACTGCCCAAGAAGAGCGCAGAAGTGCCACAACATGCCTGCCTCCACAGCTTTTTCCTTGGGCACGTCCCGAAACGAAGGCTGATTTAGAAGCCTCCAGTTTGGGCTAAAGTTGTGGTTTTTTAAACCAGGAAGCCCTGTGCTCCAAGCACACTGCAGCTGTGAAAGGCATCCCAAGGGGAGCGCAAAAGTGCCACAACATGGCTGTCTCCACAGCTTTTCCCTTGGGATAATTCCTAAACCCAGGCTGATTTAAATGACCAGTGTTATGGTTAGGGTTAGGGTTACGCCTAGGTGTAGAGCTTTTTAAACCAGCAAGCTCTGAGCTCCAGGCACACGGCAGCTGCGAAAGGCATCCCAAGGGGAGCACAAAAGTGCCAGAAAATGGCTGCCTCCACACGTTTTCATTGGCACCATTGCTAAGCCTAGGCTGAATCACCTGCCTCAAGTCTCAGCCAGGGACATGGTTTTTTAAACCAGGAAGCCCTGAGCTCCAGGCACACGGCAGCTGTGAAAGGCATCCCAAGGGGAGTACAAAAGTGCAACAACATGGCAGCTTTCACAGCTTTTTCCTTGGCACCATCCCTATACCTAGGCTGATTTATCTGCCTAGAGTTAGGGTTAGGGCTCAGCCAAGGGCAAGGTTTATTTTAACCAAGAATCCCTGAGTTCCAGGCTTACTGCATCTGCCAAAGGCATCCCAAAGGGAGTGCAGAAGTGCCACAACATGGCTGCTTTCACAGCTTTTTCCTTAGGAAGAACCCTAATACCCGGCTGATTTACCTTCCTAGGGTTACTGTTAGGCTTAGGCCTAGGACTTTTAAAACCAGGAAGCCCTGTGCTCCAGGCACACTGCAGCTGTTAAAGGCATCCCAAGGGGAGCGCAAAAGTGACACAACTTGGCTGCCTCCACTGCTATTTCCATGAGACCATCCCGAATCATAGGCTGATTTTCCTTCCTAGGCTTAAGGTTTGAGTTAGGCCTAGGGTTAGTGTTCTTTTAACCAGAAAGCCCTGAGTTCCAAGAGCACAGCAGATGCGAAGGACTGCCCAAGAAGAGCGCGAAGTGCCACAGCATGGCTGCCTCCACAGCTTTTTCCTTGGGGACGTCCCGAAACGAAGGCTGATTTAGAAGCCTCCAGTTTGGGCTAAAGTTCTGGTTTTTTAAACCAGGAAGCCCTGTGCTCCAAGCTCACTGCAGCTGTTAAAGGCATCCCAAGGGGAGCGCAAAAGTGCCACAACATGGCTGTCTCCACAGCTTTTCCCTTGGGATAATTCCTAAACCCAGGCTGATTTAAATGACCAGTGTTATGGTTAGGGTTAGGGTTACGCCTAGGTGTAGAGCTTTTTGAACCAGCAAGCTCTGAGCTCCAGGCACACGGCAGCTGCGAAAGGCATCCCAAGGGGAGCACAAAAGTGCCAGAAAATGGCTGCCTCCACACGTTTTCATTGGCACCATTGCTAAGCCTAGGCTGAATCACCTGCCTCCAGTCTCAGCTAGGGACATGGTTTTTTAAACCAGGAAGCCCTGAGCTCCAGGCACACGGCAGCTGTGAAAGGCATCCCAAGGGGAGTACAAAAGTGCAACAACATGGCAGCTTTCACAGCTTTTTCCTTGGCACCATCCCTATACCTAGGCTGATTTATCTGCCTAGGGTTAGGGTTAGGGCTCAGCCAAGGGCAAGGATTTTTTTAACCAGGAAGCCCTGAGTTCCAGGCTTACTGCATCCGCCAAAGGCATCCCAAAGGGAGCGCAGAAGTGCCACAACATGGCTGCTTTCACAGCTTTTTCCTTAGGAAGAACCCTAATACCCGGCTGATTTACCTTCCTAGGGATACTGTTAGGCTTAGGCCTAGGACTTTTAAAACCAGGAAGCCCTGTGCTCCAGGCACACTGCAGCTGTTAAAGGCATCCCAAGGGGAGCGCAAAAGTGACACAACTTGGCTGCCTCAACTGCTATTTCCATGAGACCATCCCGAATCATAGGCTGATTTTCCTTCCTAGGCTTAAGGTTTGAGTTAGGCCTAGGGTTAGTGTTCTTTTAACCAGAAAGCCCTGAGTTCCAAGAACACAGCAGCTGCGAAGGACTACCCAAGAAGAGCGCAGAAGTGCCTCAACATGCCTGCCTGCACAGCTTTTTCCTTGGGGACGTCCCGAAACGAAGGCTGATTTAGAAGCCTCCAGTTTGGGCTAAAGTTGTGGTTTTTTACAGCAGGAAGCCCTGTGCTCCAGGCACACTGCAGCTGTGAAAGGCATCCCAAGGGGAGCGCAAAAGTGCCACAACATGGCTGTCTCCACAGCTTTTCCCTTGGGATTATTCCTAAACCTAGGCTGATTTAAATGACCAGTGTTACGGTTAGGGTTATGGTTACGCCTAGGTGTAGAGCTTTTTAAACCAGCAAGCTCTGAGCTCCAGGCACACGGCAGCTGCGAAAGGCATCCCAAGTGGAGCACAAAAGTGCCTGAAAATGGCTGCCTCCACACGTTTTCATTGGCACCATTGCTAAGCCTAGGCTGAATTACCGGCCTCCAGTCTCAGCTAGGGACATGGTTTTTTAAACCAGGAAGCCCTGAGCTCCAGGCACTTGGCAGCTGTGAAAGGCATCCCAAGGGGAGTACAAAAGTGCAACAACATGGCAGCTTTCACAGCTTTTTCCTTGGCACCATCCCTATACCTAGGCTGATTTATCTGCCTAGGGTTAGGGTTAGGGCTCAGCCAAGGGCAAGGATTTTTTTAACCAGGAAGCCCTGAGTTCCAGGCTTACTGCATCTGCCAAAGGCATCCCAAAGGGAGCGCAGAAGGTCCACAACATGGCTGCTTTCACAGCTTTTTCCTTAGGAAGAACCCTAATACCCGGCTGATTTACCTTCCTAGGGTTACTGTTAGGCTTAGGCCTAGGACTTTTAAAACCAGGAAGCCCTGTGCTCCAGGCACACTGCAGCTGTTAAAGGCATCTCAAGGGGAGCGCAAAAGTGACACAATTTGGCTGCCTCCACTGCTATTTCCATGAGACCATCCCGAATCATAGGCTGATTTTCCTTCCTAGGCTTAAGGTTTGAGTTAGGCCTAGGGTTAGTGTTCTTTTAACCAGAAAGCCCTGAGTTCCAAGAACACAGCAGCTGCGAAGGACTACCCAAGAAGAGCGCAGAAGTGCCTCAACATGCCTGCCTCCACAGCTTTTTCCTTGGGGACGTCCCGAAACGAAGGCTGATTTAGAAGCCTCCAGTTTGGGCTAAAGTTGTGGTTTTTTACACCAGAAAGCCCTGTGCTCCAAGCACACTGCAGCTGTGAAAGGCATCCCAAGGGGAGCGCAAAAGTGCCACAACATGGCTGTCTCCACAGCTTTTCCCTTGGGATAATTCCTAAACCCAGGCTGATTTAAATGACCAGTGTTACGGTTAGGGTTAGGGTTACGCCTAGGTGTAGAGCTTTTTAAACCAGCAAGCTCTGAGCTCCAGGCACATGTCAGCTGCAAAAGGCATCCCAAGGGGAGCACAAAAGTGCCAGAAAATGGCTGCCTCCACACGTTTTCATTGGCACCATTGCTAAGCCTAGGCTGAATTACCTGCCTCCAGTCTCAGCTAGGGACATGGTTTTTTAAACCAGGAAGCCCTGAGCTCCAGGCACACGGCAGCTGTGAAAGGCATCCCAAGGGGAGTACAAAAGTGCAACAACATGGCAGCTTTCACAGCTTTTTCCTTGGCACCATCCCTATACCTAGGCTGATTTATCTGCCTAGGGTTAGGGTTAGGGCTCAGCCTAGGGCTAGGATTTTTTTAACCAGGAAGCCCTGAGTTCCAGGCTTACTGCATCTGCCAAAGGCATCCCAAAGGGAGCGCAGAAGTGCCACAACATGGCTGCTTTCACAGCTTTTTCCTTAGGAAGAACCCTAATACCCGGCTGATTTACCTTCCTAGGGTTACTGTTAGGCTTAGGCCTAGGACTTTTAAAACCAGGAAGCCCTGTGCTCCAGGCACACTGCAGCTGTTAAAGGCATCCCAAGGGGAGCGCAAAAGTGACACAACTTGGCTGCCTCCACTGCTATTTCCATGAGACCATCCCGAACCATAGGCTGATTTTCCTTCCTAGGCTTAAGGTTTGAGTTAGGCCTAGGGTTAGTGTTCTTTTAACCAGAAAGCCCTGAGTTCCAAGAACACAGCAGCTGTGAAGGACTACCCAAGAAGAGCGCAGAAGTGCCTCAACATGGCTGCCTCCACAGCTTTTTCCTTGGGGACGTCCCGAAACGAAGGCTGATTTAGAAGCCTCCAGTTTGGGCTAAATTTGTGGGTTTTTACACCAGGAAGCCCTGTGCTCCAAGCACACTGCAGCTGTGAAAGGCATCCCAAGGGGAGCGCAAAAGTGCCACAACATGGCTGTGTCCACAGCTTTTCCCTTGGGATAATTCCTAAACCCAGGCTGATTTAAATGACCAGTGTTACGGTTAGGGTTAGGGTTACGCCTAGGTGTAGAGCTTTTTAAACCAGCAAGCTCTGAGCTCCAGGCACATGTCAGCTGCGAAATGCATCCCAAGGGGAGCACAAAAGTGCCAGAAAATGGCTGCCTCCACACGTTTTCATTGGCACCATTGCTAAGCCTAGGCTGAATCACCTGCCTCCAGTCTCAGCTAGGGACATGGTTTTTTAAACCAGGAAGCCCTGAGCTCCAGGCACACAGCAGCTGTGAAAGGCATCCCAAGGGGAGTACAAAAGTGCAACAACATGGCAGCTTTCACAGCTTTTTCCTTGGCACCATCCCTATACCTAGGCTGATTTATCTGCCTAGGGTTAGGTTTAGGGCTCAGCCTAGGGCTAGCATTTTTTTAACCAGGAAGCCCTGAGTTCCAGGCTTACTGCATCTGCCAAAGGCATCCCAAAGGGAGCGCAGAAGTGCCACAACATGGCTGCTTTCACAGCTTTTTCCTTAGGAAGAACCCTAATACCCGGCTGATTTACCTTCCTAGGGTTACTGTTAGGCTTAGGCCTAGGACTTTTAAAACCAGGAAGCCCTGTGCTCCAACCACACTGCAGCTGTGAAAGGCATCCCAAGGGGAGCGCAAAAGTGCCACAACATGGCTGTCTCCACAGCTTTTCCCTTGGGATAATTCCTAAACTCAGGCTGATTAAATTGACCAGTGTTACGGTTAGGGTTAGGGTTACGCCTAGGTGTAGAGCTTTTTAAACCAGCAAGCTCTGAGCTCCAGGCACACGGCAGCAGCGAAAGGCATCCCAAGGGGAGCACAAAAGTGCCAGAAAATGGCTGCCTCCACACGTTTTCATTGGCACCATTGCTAAGCCTAGGCTGAATCACCTGCCTCCAGTCTCAGCTAGGGACATGGTTTTTTAAACCAGGAAGCCCTGAGCTCCAGGCACACGGCAGCTGTGAAAGGCATCCCAAGGGGAGTACAAAAGTGCAACAACATGGCAGCTTTCACAGCTTTTTCCTTGGCACCATCCCTATACCTAGGCTGATTTATCTGCCTAGGGTTAGGGTTAGGGCTCAGCCAAGGGCAAGGATTTTTTTAACCAGGAAGCCCTGAGTTCCAGGCTTACTGCATCTGCCAAAGGCATCCCAAAGGGAGCGCAGAAGTGCCACAACATGGCTGCTTTCACAGCTTTTTCCTTAGGAAGAACCCTAATACCCGGCTGATTTACCTTCCTAGGGTTACTGTTAGGATTAGGCCTAGGACTTTTAATACCAGGAAGCCCTGTGCTCCAGGCACACTGCAGCTGTGAAAGGCATCCCAAGGGGAGCGCAAAAGTGACACAACTTGGCTGCCTCCACTGCTATTTCCATGAGACCATCCCGAATCATAGGCTGATTTTCCTTCCTAGGCTTAAGGTTTGAGTTAGGCCTAGGGTTAGTGTTCTTTTAACCAGAAAGCCCTGAGTTCCAAGAACACAGCAGCTGCGAAGGACTACCCAAGAAGAGCGCAGAAGTGCCTCAACATGCCTGCCTCCACAGCTTTTTCCTTGGGGACGTCCCGAAACGAAGGCTGATTTAGAAGCCTCCAGTTTGGGCTAAAGTTGTGGTTTTTTACACCAGGAAGCCCTGTGCTCCAAGCTCACTGCAGCTGTGAAAGGCATCCCAAGGGGAGCGCAAAAGTGCCACAACATGGCTGTCTCCACAGCTTTTCCCTTGGGATAATTCCTAAACCCAGGCTGATTTAAATGACCAGTGTTACGGTTAGGGTTAGGGTTACGCCTAGGTGTAGAGCTTTTTAAACCAGCAAGCTCTGAGCTCCAGGGACACGGCAGCTGTGAAAGGCATCCCAAGGGGAGCACAAAAGTGCCAGAAAATGGCTGCCTCCACACATTTTCATTGGCACCATTGCTAAGCCTAGGCTGAATTACCTGCCTCCAGTCTCAGCTAAGGACATGGTTTTTTAAACCAGGAAGCCCTGAGCTTCAGGCACACGGCAGCTGTGATAGGCATCCCAAAGGGAGTACAAAAGTCCAAAAACATGGCAGCTTTCTCAGCTTTTTCCTTGGCACCATCCCTATACCTAGGCTGATTTATCTGCGTAGGGTTAGGGTTAGGGCTCAGCATAGGGCTAGGATTTTTTTAACCAGGAAGCCCTGAGTTCCAGGCTTACTGCATCTGCCAAAGGCATCCCAAAGGGAGCGCAGAAGTGCCACAACATGGCTGCTTTCACAGCTTTTTCCTTAGGAAGAACCCTAATACCCGGCTGATTTACCTTCCTAGGGTTACTGTTAGGCTTAGGCCTAGGACTTTTAAAACCAGGAAGCCCTGTGCTCCAAGCACACTGCAGCTGTGAAAGGCATCCCAAGGGGAGCGCAAAAGTGCCACAACATGGCTGTCTCCACAGCTTTTCCCTTGGGATAATTCCTTAACCCAGGCTGATTTAAATGACCAGTGTTACGGTTAGGGTTAGGGTTACGACTAGGTGTAGAGATTTTAAACCAGCAAGCTCTGAGCTCCAGGCACATGGCAGCTGCGAAAGGCATCCCAAGGGGAGCACAAAAGTGCCAGAAAATGGCTGCCTCCACACGTTTTCATTGGCACCATTGCTAAGCCTAGGCTGAATCACCTGCCACCAGTCTCAGCTAGGGACATGGTTTTTTAAACCAGGAAGCCCTGAGCTCCAGGCACACGGCAGCTGTGAAAGGCATCCCAAGGGGAGTACAAAAGTGCAACAACATGGCAGCTTTCACAGCTTTTTCCTTGGCACCATCCCTATACCTAGGCTGATTTATCTGCCTAGGGTTAGGGTTAGGGCTCAGCCTAGGTCTAGGATTTTTTTAACCAGGAAGCCCTGAGTTCCAGGCTTACTGCATCTGCCAAAGGCATCCCAAAGGGAGCGCAGAAGTGCCACAACATGGCTGCTTTCACAGCTTTTTCCTTAGGAAGAACCCTAATACCCGGCTGATTTACCTTCCTAGGGATACTGTTAGGCTTAGGCCTAGGACTTTTAAAACCAGGAAGCCCTGTGCTCCAGGCACACTGCAGCTGTTAAAGGCATCCCAAGGGGAGCGCAAAAGTGACACAACTTGGCTGCCTCCACTGCTATTTCCATGAGACCATCCCGAATCATAGGCTGATTTTCCTTCCTAGGCTTAAGGTTTGAGTTAGGCCTAGGGTTAGTGTTCTTTTAACCAGAAAGCCCTGAGTTCCAAGAGCACAGCAGCTGCGAAGGACTGCCCGAGAAGAGCGCAGAAGTGCCACAACATGGCTGCCTCCACAGCTTTTTCCTTGGGGACGTCCCGAAACGAAGGCTGATTTAGAAGCCTCCAGTTTGGGCTAAAGTTGTGGTTTTTTAAACCAGGAAGCCCTGTGCTCCAAGCTCACTGCAGCTGTGAAAGGCATCCCAAGGGGAGCGCAAAAGTGCCACAACATGGCTGTCTCCACAGCTTTTCCCTTGGGATAATTCCTAAACCCAGGCTGATTTAAATGACCAATGTTAAGGTTAGGGTTAGGGTTACGCCTAGGTGTAGAGCTTTTTAAACCAGCAAGCTCTGAGCTCCAGGCACACGGCAGCTGCGAAAGGCATCCCAAGTGGAGCACAAAAGTGCCAGAAAATGGCTGCCTCCACACGTTTTCATTGGCACCATTGCTAAGCCTAGGCTGAATCACCTGCCTCAAGTCTCAGCTAGGGACATGGTTTTTTAAACCAGGAAGCCCTGAGCTCCAGGCACACGGCAGCTGCGAAAGGCATCCCAAGGGGAGCACAAAAGTGCCAGAAAATGGCTGCCTCCACACGTTTTCATTGGCACCATTGCTAAGCCTAGGCTGAATTACCTGCCTCCAGTCTCAGCTAGGGACATGGTTTTTTAAAGCAGGAAGCCCTGAGCTCCAGGCACACGGCAGCTGTGAAAGGCATCCCAAGGGGAGTACAAAAGTGCAACAACATGGCAGCTTTCACAGCTTTTTCCTTGGCACCATCCCTATACCTAGGCTGATTTATCTGCCTAGGGTTAGGGTTAGGGCTCAGCCTAGGGCTAGGATTTTTTTAACCAGGAAGCCCTGAGTTCCAAGCTTACTGCATCTGCCAAAGGCATCCCAAAGGGAGCGCAGAAGTGCCACAACATGGCTGCTTTCACAGCTTTTTCCTTAGGAAGAACCCTAATACCCGGCTGATTTACCTTCCTAGGGTTACTGTTAGGCCTAGGCCTAGGACTTTTAAAACCAGGAAGCCCTGTGCTTCAGGCACACTGCAGCTGTTAAAGGCATCCCAAGGGGAGCGCAAAAGTGACACAACTTGGCTGCCTCCACTGCTATTTCCATGAGACCATCCCGAATCATAGGCTGATTTTCCTTCCTAGGCTTAAGGTTTGAGTTAGGCCTAGGGTTAGTGTTCTTTTAACCAGAAAGCCCTGAGTTCCAAGAACACAGCAGCTGCGAAGGACTACCCAAGAAGAGCGCAGAAGTGCCTCAACATGCCTGCCTCCACAGCTTTTTCCTTGGGGACGTCCCGAAACGAAGGCTGATTTAGAAGCCTCCAGTTTGGGCTAAAGTTGTGGTTTTTTACACCAGGAAGCCCTGTGCTCCAAGCTCACTGCAGCTGTGAAAGGCATCCCAAGGGGAGCGCAAAAGTGCCACAACATGGCTGTCTCCACAGCTTTTCCCTTGGGATAATTCCTAAACCCAGGCTGATTTAAATGACCAGTGTTACGGTTAGGGTTAGGGTTACGCCTAGGTGTAGAGCTTTTTAAACCAGCAAGCTCTGAGCTCCAGGCACACGGCAGCTGTGAAAGGCATCCCAAGGGGAGCACAAAAGTGCCAGAAAATGGCTGCCTCCACACATTTTCATTGGCACCATTGCTAAGCCTAGGCTGAATTACCTGCCTCCAGTCTCAGCTAAGGACATGGTTTTTTAAACCAGGAAGCCCTGAGCTTCAGGCACACGGCAGCTGTGATAGGCATCCCAAAGGGAGTACAAAAGTGCAACAACATGGCAGCTTTCTCAGCTTTTTCCTTGGCACCATCCCTATACCTAGGCTGATTTATCTGCCTAGGGTTAGGGTTAGGGCTCAGCCTAGGGCTAGGATTTTTTTAACAAGGAAGCCCTGAGTTCCAGGCTTACTGCATCTGCCAAAGGCATCCCAAAGGGAGCGCAGAAGTGCCACAACATGGCTGCTTTCACAGCTTTTTCCTTAGGAAGAACCCTAATACCCGGCTGATTTACCTTCCTAGGGTTACTGTTAGGATTAGGCCTAGGACTTTTAAAACCAGGAAGCCCTGTGCTCCAAGCACACTGCAGCTGTGAAAGGCATCCCAAGGGGAGCGCAAAAGTGCCACAACATGGCTGTCTCCACATCTTTTCCCTTGGGATAATTCCTAAACCCAGGCTGATTTAAATGACCAGTGTTACGGTTAGGGTTAGGGTTACGCCTAGGTGTAGAGCTTTTTAAACCAGCAAGCTCTGAGCTCCAGGCACATGGCAGCTGCGAAAGGCATCCCAAGGGGAGCACAAAAGTGCCAGAAAATGGCTGCCTCCACACGTTTTCATTGGCACCATTGCTAAGCCTAGGCTGAATCACCTGCCTCCAGTCTCAGCTAGGGACATGGTTTTTTAAACCAGGAAGCCCTGAGCTCCAGGCACACGGCAGCTGTGAAAGGCATCCCAAGGGGAGTACAAAAGTGCAACAACATGGCAGCTTTCACAGCTTTTTCCTTGGCACCATCCCTATACCTAGGCTGATTTATCTGCCTAGGGTTAGGGTTAGGGCTCAGCCAAGGGCAAGGATTTTTTTAACCAGGAAGCCCTGAGTTCCAGGCTTACTGCATCTGCCAAAGGCATCCCAAAGGGAGCGCAGAAGTGCCACAACATGGCTGCTTTCACAGCTTTTTCCTTAGGAAGAACCCTAATACCCGGCTGATTTACCTTCCTAGGGATACTGTTAGGCTTAGGCCTAGGACTTTTAAAACCCGGAAGCCCTGTGCTCCAGGCACACTGCAGCTGTTAAAGGCATCCCAAGGGGAGCGCAAAAGTGACACAACTTGGCTGCCTCCACTGCTATTTCCATGAGACCATCCCGAATCATAGGCTGATTTTCCTTCCTAGGCTTAAGGTTTGAGTTAGGCCTAGGGTTAGTGTTCTTTTAACCAGAAAGCCCTGAGTTCCAAGAGCACAGCAGCTGCGAAGGACTGCCCGAGAAGAGCGCAGAAGTGCCACAACATGGCTGCCTCCACAGCTTTTTCCTTGGGGACGTCCCGAAACGAAGGCTGATTTAGAAGCCTCCAGTTTGGGCTAAAGTTGTGGTTTTTTAAACCAGGAAGCCCTGTGCTCCAAGCTCACTGCAGCTGTGAAAGGCATCCCAAGGGGAGCGCAAAAGTGCCACAACATGGCTGTCTCCACAGCTTTTCCCTTGGGATAATTCCTATACCCAGGCTGATTTAAATGACCAATGTTAAGGTTAGGGTTAGGGTTACGCCTAGGTGTAGAGCTTTTTACACCAGCAAGCTCTGAGCTCCAGGCACACGGCAGCTGCGAAAGGCATCCCAAGGGGAGCACAAAAGTGCCAGAAAATGGCTGCCTCCACACGTTTTCATTGGCACCATTGCTAAGCCTAGGCTGAATCACCTGCCTCAAGTCTCAGCTAGGGACATGGTTTTTTAAACCAGGAAGCCCTGAGCTCCAGGCACACGGCAGCTGCGAAAGGCATCCCAAGGGGAGCACAAAAGTGCCAGAAAATGGCTGCCTCCACACGTTTTCATTGGCACCATTGCTAAGCCTAGGCTGAATTACCTGCCTCCAGTCTCAGCTAGGGACATGGTTTTTTAAAGCAGGAAGCCCTGAGCTCCAGGCACACGGCAGCTGTGAAAGGCATCCCAAGGGGAGTACAAAAGTGCAACAACATGGCAGCTTTCACAGCTTTTTCCTTGGCACCATCCCTATACCTAGGCTGATTTATCTGCCTAGGGTTAGGGTTAGGGCTCAGCCTAGGGCTAGGATTTTTTTAACCAGGAAGCCCTGAGTTCCAAGCTTACTGCATCTGCCAAAGGCATCCCAAAGGGAGCGCAGAAGTGCCACAACATGGCTGCTTTCACAGCTTTTTCCTTAGGAAGAACCCTAATACCCGGCTGATTTACCTTCCTAGGGTTACTGTTAGGCCTAGGCCTAGGACTTTTAAAACCAGGAAGCCCTGTGCTTCAGGCACACTGCAGCTGTTAAAGGCATCCCAAGGGGAGCGCAAAAGTGACACAACTTGGCTGCCTCCACTGCTATTTCCATGAGACCATCCCGAATCATAGGCTGATTTTCCTTCCTAGGCTTAAGGTTTGAGTTAGGCCTAGGGTTAGTGTTCTTTTAACCAGAAAGCCCTGAGTTCCAAGAACACAGCAGCTGCGAAGGACTACCCAAGAAGAGCGCAGAAGTGCCTCAACATGCCTGCCTCCACAGCTTTTTCCTTGGGGACGTCCCGAAACGAAGGCTGATTTAGAAGCCTCCAGTTTGGGCTAAAGTTGTGGTTTTTTGCACCAGGAAGCCCTGTGCTCCAAGCTCACTGCAGCTGTGAAAGGCATCCCAAGGGGAGCGCAAAAGTGCCACAACATGGCTGTCTCCACAGCTTTTCCCTTGGGATAATTCCTAAACCCAGGCTGATTTAAATGACCAGTGTTACGGTTAGGGTTAGGGTTACGCCTAGGTGTAGAGCTTTTTAAACCAGCAAGCTCTGAGCTCCAGGCACACGGCAGCTGCGAAAGGCATCCCAAGGGGAGCACAAAAGTGCCAGAAAATGGCTGCCTCCACACGTTTTCATTGGCACCATTGCTAAGCCTAGGCTGAATTACCTGCCTCCAGTCTCAGCTATGGACATTGTTTTTTAAAGCAGGAAGCCCTGAGCTCCAGGCACACGGCAGCTGTTTAAGGCATCCCAAGGGGAGTACAAAAGTGCAACAACATGGCAGCTTTCACAGCTTTTTCCTTGGCACCATCCCTATACCTAGGCTGATTTATCTGCCTAGGGTTAGGGTTAGGGCTCAGCCTAGGGCTAGGATTTTTTTAAGCAGGAAGCCCTGAGTTCCAGGCTTACTGCATCTGCCAAAGGCATCCCAAAGGGAGCGCAGAAGGTCCACAACATGGCTGCTTTCACAGCTTTTTCCTTAGGAAGAACCCTAATACCCGGCTGATTTACCTTCCTAGGGTTACTGTTAGGCCTAGGCCTGGGACTTTTAAAACCAGGAAGCCCTGTGCTTCAGGCACACTGCAGCTGTTAAAGGCATCCCAAGGGGAGCGCAAAAGTGACACAACTTGGCTGCCTCCACTGCTATTTCCATGAGACCATCCCGAATCATAGGCTGATTTTCCTTCCTAGGCTTAAGGTTTGAGTTAGGCCTAGGGTTAATGTTCTTTTAACCAGAAAGCCCTGAGTTCCAAGAACACAGCAGCTGTGAAGGACTACCCAAGAAGAGCGCAGAAGTGCCACAACATGCCTGCCTCCACAGCTTTTTCCTTGGGCACGTCCCGAAACGAAGGCTGATTTCGAAGCCTCCAGTTTGGGCTAAAGTTGTGGTTTTTTACACCAGGAAGCCCTGTGCTCCAAGCACACTGCAGCTGTGAAAGGCAACCCAAGGGGAGCACAAAAATGCCACAACATGGCTGTCTCCACAGCTTTTCCCTTGGGATAATTCCTAAACCCAGGCTGATTTAAATGACCAGTGTTACGGTTAGGGTTAGGGTTACGCCTAGGTGTAGAGCTTTTTAAACCAGCAAGCTCTGAGCTCCAGGCACACGGCAGCTGCGAAAGGCATCCCAAGGGGAGCACAAAAGTGCCAGAAAATGGCTGCCTCCACACATTTTCATTGGCACCATTGCTAAGCCTAGGCTGAATTACCTGCCTCCAGTCTCAGCTAGGGACATGGTTTTTTAAACCAGGAAGCCCTGAGCTCCAGGCACACGGCAGCTGTTTAAGGCATCCCAAGGGGAGTACAAAAGTGCAACAACATGGCAGCTTTCACAGCTTTTTCCTTGGCACCATCCCTATACCTAGGCTGATTTATCTGCCTAGGGTTAGGGTTAGGGCTCAGCCTAGGGCTAGGATTTTTTTAAGCAGGAAGCCCTGAGTTCCAGGCTTACTGCATCTGCCAAAGGCATCCCAAAGGGAGCGCAGAAGTGCCACAACATGGCTGCTTTCACAGCTTTTTCCTTAGGAAGAACCCTAATACCCGGCTGATTTACCTTCCTAGGGTTACTGTTAGGCTTAGGCCTAGGACTTTTAAACCAGGAAGCCCTGTGCTCCAGGCACACTGCAGCTGTTAAAGGCATCCCAAGGGGAGCGCAAAAGTGACACAACTTGGCTGCCTCCACTGCTATTTCCATGAGACCATCCCGAATCATAGGCTGATTTTCCTTCCTAGGCTTAAGGTTTGAGTTAGGCCTAGGGTTAATGTTCTTTTAACCAGAAAGCCCTGAGTTCCAAGAACACAGCAGCTGTGAAGGACTACCCAAGAAGAGCGCAGAAGTGCCACAACATGCCTGCCTCCACAGCTTTTTCCTTGGGCACGTCCCGAAACGAAGGCTGATTTAGAAGCCTCCAGTTTGGGCTAAAGTTGTGGTTTTTTACACCAGGAAGCCCTGTGCTCCAAGCACACTGCAGCTGTGAAAGGCAACCCAAGGGGAGCACAAAAATGCCACAACATGGCTGTCTCCACAGCTTTTCCCTTGCGATAATTCCTAAACCCAGGCTGATTTAAATGACCAGTGTTACGGTTAGGGTTAGGGTTACGCCTAGGTGTAGAGCTTTTTAAACCAGCAAGCTCTGAGCTCCAGGCACACGGCAGCTGCGAAAGGCATCCCAAGGGGAGCACAAAAGTGCCAGAAAATGGCTGCCTCCACACGTTTTCATTGGCACCATTGCTAAGCCTAGGCTGAATTACCTGCCTCCAGTCTCAGCTAGGGACATGGTTTTTTAAACCAGGAAGCCCTGAGCTCCAGGCACACGGCAGCTGTTTAAGGCATCCCAAGGGGAGTACAAAAGTGCAACAACATGGCAGCTTTCACAGCTTTTTCCTTGGCACCATCCCTATACCTAGGCTGATTTATCTGCCTAGGGTTAGGGTTAGGGCTCAGCCTAGGGCTAGGATTTTTTTAAGCAGGAAGCCCTGAGTTCCAGGCTTACTGCATCTGCCAAAGGCATCCCAAAGGGAGCGCAGAAGTGCCACAACATGGCTGCTTTCACAGCTTTTTCCTTAGGAAGAACCCTAATACCCGGCTGATTTACCTTCCTAGGGTTACTGTTAGGCTTAGGCCTAGGACTTTTAAACCAGGAAGCCCTGTGCTCCAGGCACACTGCAGCTGTTAAAGGCATCCCAAGGGGAGCGCAAAAGTGACAAAGTGACACAACTTGGCTGCCTCCACTGCTATTTCCATGAGACCATCCCGAATCATAGGCTGATTTTCCTTCCTAGGCTTAAGGTTTGAGTTAGGCCTAGGGTTAGTGTTCTTTTAACCAGAAAGCCCTGAGTTCCAAGAACACAGCAGCTGCGAAGGACTACCCAAGAAGAGCGCAGAAGTGCCTAAACATGCCTGCCTCCACAGCTTTTTCTTTGAGGACGTCCCGAAACGAAGGCTGATTTAGAAGCCTCCAGTTTGGGCTAAAGTTGTGGTTTTTTACACCAGGAAGCCCTGTGCTCTAAGCACACTGCAGCTGTGAAAGGCATCCCAAGGGGAGCGCAAAAGTGCCACAACATGGCTGTCTCCACAGCTTTTCCCTTGGGATAATTCCTAAACCCAGGCTGATTTAAATGACCAGTGTTACGGTTAGGGTTAGGGTTACGCCTAGGTGTAGAGCTTTTGGAAGCAGCAAGCTCTGAGCTCCAGGCACACGGCAGCTGCGAAAGGCATCCCAAGGGGAGCACAAAAGTGCCAGAAAATGGCTGCCTCCACACGTTTTCATTGGCACCATTGCTAAGCCTAGGCTGAATTACCTGCCTCCAGTCTCAGCTAGGGACATTGTTTTTTAAAGCAGGAAGCCCTGAGCTCCAGGCACACGGCAGCTGTGAAAGGCATCCCAAGGGGAGTACAAAAGTGCAACAACATGGCAGCTTTCACAGCTTTTTCCTTGGCACCATCCCTAAACCTAGGCTGATTTATCTGCCTAGGGTTAGGGTTAGGGCTCAGCCAAGGGCAAGGATTTTTTTAACCAGGAAGCCCTGAGTTCCAGGCTTACTGCATCTGCCAAAGGCATCCCAAAGGGAGCGCAGAAGGTCCACAACATGGCTGCTTTCACAGCTTTTTCCTTAGGAAGAACCCTAATACCCGGCTGATTTACCTTCCTAGGGTTACTGTTAGGCTTAGGCCTAGGACTTTTAAACCAGGAAGCCCTGTGCTCCAGGCACACTGCAGCTGTTAAAGGCATCCCAAGGGGTGCGCAAAAGTGACACAACTTGGCTGCCTCCACTGCTATTTCCATGAGACCATCCCGAATCATAGGCTGATTTTCCTTCCTAGGCTTAAGGTTTGAGTTAGGCCTAGGGTTAGTGTTCTTTTAACCAGAAAGCCCTGAGTTCCAAGAGCACAGCAGCTGCGAAGGACTACCCAAGAAGAGCGCAGAAGTGCCTCAACATGCCTGCCTCCACAGCTTTTTCTTTGAGGACGTCCCGAAACGAAGGCTGATTTAGAAGCCTCCAGTTTGGGCTAAAGTTGTGGTTTTTTACACCAGGAAGCCCTGTGCTCTAAGCACACTGCAGCTGTGAAAGGCATCCCAAGGGGAGCGCAAAAATGCCACAACATGGCTGTCTCCACAGCTTTTCCCTTGGGATAATTCCTAAACCCAGGCTGATTTAAATGACCAGTGTTACGGTTAGGGTTAGGGTTACGCCTAGGTGTAGAGTTTTCTAAACCAGCAAGCTCTGAGCTCCAGGCACACGGCAGCTGCGAAAGGCATCCCAAGGGGAGCACAAAAGTGCCAGAAAATGGCTGCCTCCACACGTTTTCATTGGCACCATTGCTAAGCCTAGGCTGAATTACCTGCCTCCAGTCTCAGCTATGGACATTGTTTTTTAAAGCAGGAAGCCCTGAGCTCCAGGCACTTGGCAGCTGTGAAAGGCATCCCAAGGGGAGTACAAAAGTGCAACAACATGGCAGCTTTCACAGCTTTTTCCTTGGCACCATCCCTAAACCTAGGCTGATTTATCTGCCTAGGGTTAGGGTTAGGGCTCAGCCAAGGGCAAGGATTTTTTTAACCAGGAAGCCCTGAGTTCCAAGCTTACTGCATCTGCCAAAGGCATCCCAAAGGGAGCGCAGAAGGTCCACAACATGGCTGCTTTCACAGCTTTTTCCTTAGGAAGAACCCTAATACCCGGCTGATTTACCTTCCTAGGGTTACTGTTAGGCTTAGGCCTAGGACTTTTAAACCAGGAAGCCCTGTGCTTCAGGCACACTGCAGCTGTTAAAGGCATCCCAAGGGGAGCGCAAAAGTGACACAACTTGGCTGCCTCCACTGCTATTTCCATGAGACCATCCCGAATCATAGGCTGATTTTCCTTCCTAGGCTTAAGGTTTGAGTTAGGCCTAGGGTTAGTGTTCTTTTAACCAGAAAGCCCTGAGTTCCAAGAACACAGCAGCTGCGAAGGACTACCCAAGAAGAGCGCAGAAGTGCCTCAACATGCCTGCCTCCACAGCTTTTTCCTTGGGGACGTCCCGAAACGAAGGCTGATTTAGAAGCCTCCAGTTTGGGCTAAAGTTGTGTTTTTTTACACCAGGAAGCCCTGTGCTCCAAGCTCACTGCAGCTGTGAAAGGCATCCCAAGGGGAGCGCAAAAGTGCCACAACATGGCTGTCTCCACAGCTTTTCCCTCGGGATAATTCCTAAACCCAGGCTGATTTAAATGACCAGTGTTACGGTTAGGGTTAGGGTTACGCCTAGGTGTAGAGCTTTTTAAACCAGAAAGCTCTGAGCTCCAGGCACACGGCAGCTGCGAAAGGCATCCCAAGGGGAGCACAAAAGTGCCAGAAAATGGCTGCCTCCACACGTTTTCATTGGCACCATTGCTAAGCCTAGGCTGAATCACCTGCCTCCAGTCTCAGCTAGGGACATGGTTTTTTAAACCAGGAAGCCCTGAGCTCCAGGCACACGGCATCTGTGAAACGCATCCCAAGGGGAGTACAAAAGTTCAACAACATGGCAGCTTTCACAGCTTTTTCCTTGGCACCATCCCTATACCTAGGCTGATTTATCTGCCTAGGGTTAGGGTTAGGGGTCAGCCTAGGGCTAGGATTTTTTTAAGCAGGAAGCCCTGAGTTCCAGGCTTACTGCATCTGCCAAAGGCATCCCAAAGGGAGCGCAGAAGGTCCACAACATGGCTGCTTTCACAGCTTTTTCCTTAGGAAGAACCCTAATACCCGGCTGATTTACCTTCCTAGGGTTACTGTTAGGCTTAGGCCTAGGACTTTTAAACCAGGAAGCCCTGTGCTTCAGGCACACTGCAGCTGTTAAAGGCATCCCAAGGGGAGCGCAAAAGTGACACAACTTGGCTGCCTCCACTGCTATTTCCATGAGACCATCCCGAATCATAGGCTGATTTTCCTTCCTAGGCTTAAGGTTTGAGTTAGGCCTAGGGTTAGTGTTCTTTTAACCAGAAAGCCCTGAGTTCCAAGAACACAGCAGCTGCGAAGGACTACCCAAGAAGAGCGCAGAAGTGCCTCAACATGCCTGCCTCCACAGCTTTTTCCTTGGGGACGTCCCGAAACGAAGGCTGATTTAGAAGCCTCCAGTTTGGGCTAAAGTTGTGGTTTTTTACACCAGGAAGCCCTGTGCTCCAAGCTCACTGCAGCTGTGAAAGGCATCCCAAGGGGAGCGCAAAAGTGCCACAACATGGCTGTCTCCACAGCTTTTCCCTCGGGATAATTCCTAAACCCAGGCTGATTTAAATGACCAGTGTTACGGTTAGGGTTAGGGTTACGCCTAGGTGTAGAGCTTTTTAAACCAGCAAGCTCTGAGCTCCAGGCACACGGCAGCTGCGAAAGGCATCCCAAGGGGAGCACAAAAGTGCCAGAAAATGGCTGCCTCCACACGTTTTCATTGGCACCATTGCTAAGCCTAGGCTGAATTACCTGCCTCCAGTCTCAGCTAGGGACATGGTTTTTTAAACCAGGAAGCCCTGAGCTCCAGGCACACGGCAGCTGTTTAAGGCATCCCAAGGGGAGTACAAAAGTGCAACAACATGGCAGCTTTCACAGCTTTTTCCTTGGCACCATCCCTATACCTAGGCTGATTTATCTGCCTAGGGTTAGGGTTAGGGCTCAGCCTAGGGCTAGGATTTTTTTAAGCAGGAAGCCCTGAGTTCCAGGCTTACTGCATCTGCCAAAGGCATCCCAAAGGGAGCGCAGAAGTGCCACAACATGGCTGCTTTCACAGCTTTTTCCTTAGGAAGAACCCTAATACCCGGCTGATTTACCTTCCTAGGGTTACTGTTAGGCTTAGGCCTAGGACTTTTAAACCAGGAAGCCCTGTGCTCCAGGCACACTGCAGCTGTTAAAGGCATCCCAAGGGGAGCGCAAAAGTGACAAAGTGACACAACTTGGCTGCCTCCACTGCTATTTCCATGAGACCATCCCGAATCATAGGCTGATTTTCCTTCCTAGGCTTAAGGTTTGAGTTAGGCCTAGGGTTAGTGTTCTTTTAACCAGAAAGCCCTGAGTTCCAAGAACACAGCAGCTGCGAAGGACTACCCAAGAAGAGCGCAGAAGTGCCTCAACATGCCTGCCTCCACAGCTTTTTCCTTGGGGACGTCCCGAAACGAAGGCTGATTTAGAAGCCTCCAGTTTGGGCTAAAGTTGTGGTTTTTTACACCAGGAAGCCCTGTGCTCTAAGCACACTGCAGCTGTGAAAGGCATCCCAAGGGGAGCGCAAAAGTGCCACAACATGGCTGTCTCCACAGCTTTTCCCTTGGGATAATTCCTAAACCCAGGCTGATTTAAATGACCAGTGTTACGGTTAGGGTTAGGGTTACGCCTAGGTGTAGAGCTTTTGGAAGCAGCAAGCTCTGAGCTCCAGGCACACGGCAGCTGCGAAAGGCATCCCAAGGGGAGCACAAAAGTGCCAGAAAATGGCTGCCTCCACACGTTTTCATTGGCACCATTGCTAAGCCTAGGCTGAATTACCTGCCTCCAGTCTCAGCTAGGGACATTGTTTTTTAAAGCAGGAAGCCCTGAGCTCCAGGCACACGGCAGCTGTGAAAGGCATCCCAAGGGGAGTACAAAAGTGCAACAACATGGCAGCTTTCACAGCTTTTTCCTTGGCACCATCCCTAAACCTAGGCTGATTTATCTGCCTAGGGTTAGGGTTAGGGCTCAGCCAAGGGCAAGGATTTTTTTAACCAGGAAGCCCTGAGTTCCAGGCTTACTGCATCTGCCAAAGGCATCCCAAAGGGAGCGCAGAAGGTCCACAACATGGCTGCTTTCACAGCTTTTTCCTTAGGAAGAACCCTAATACCCGGCTGATTTACCTTCCTAGGGTTACTGTTAGGCTTAGGCCTAGGACTTTTAAACCAGGAAGCCCTGTGCTCCAGGCACACTGCAGCTGTTAAAGGCATCCCAAGGGGTGCGCAAAAGTGACACAACTTGGCTGCCTCCACTGCTATTTCCATGAGACCATCCCGAATCATAGGCTGATTTTCCTTCCTAGGCTTAAGGTTTGAGTTAGGCCTAGGGTTAGTGTTCTTTTAACCAGAAAGCCCTGAGTTCCAAGAGCACAGCAGCTGCGAAGGACTACCCAAGAAGAGCGCAGAAGTGCCTCAACATGCCTGCCTCCACAGCTTTTTCTTTGAGGACGTCCCGAAACGAAGGCTGATTTAGAAGCCTCCAGTTTGGGCTAAAGTTGTGGTTTTTTACACCAGGAAGCCCTGTGCTCTAAGCACACTGCAGCTGTGAAAGGCATCCCAAGGGGAGCGCAAAAATGCCACAACATGGCTGTCTCCACAGCTTTTCCCTTGGGATAATTCCTAAACCCAGGCTGATTTAAATGACCAGTGTTACGGTTAGGGTTAGGGTTACGCCTAGGTGTAGAGTTTTCTAAACCAGCAAGCTCTGAGCTCCAGGCACACGGCAGCTGCGAAAGGCATCCCAAGGGGAGCACAAAAGTGCCAGAAAATGGCTGCCTCCACACGTTTTCATTGGCACCATTGCTAAGCCTAGGCTGAATTACCTGCCTCCAGTCTCAGCTATGGACATTGTTTTTTAAAGCAGGAAGCCCTGAGCTCCAGGCACTTGGCAGCTGTGAAAGGCATCCCAAGGGGAGTACAAAAGTGCAACAACATGGCAGCTTTCACAGCTTTTTCCTTGGCACCATCCCTAAACCTAGGCTGATTTATCTGCCTAGGGTTAGGGTTAGGGCTCAGCCAAGGGCAAGGATTTTTTTAACCAGGAAGCCCTGAGTTCCAAGCTTACTGCATCTGCCAAAGGCATCCCAAAGGGAGCGCAGAAGGTCCACAACATGGCTGCTTTCACAGCTTTTTCCTTAGGAAGAACCCTAATACCCGGCTGATTTACCTTCCTAGGGTTACTGTTAGGCTTAGGCCTAGGACTTTTAAACCAGGAAGCCCTGTGCTTCAGGCACACTGCAGCTGTTAAAGGCATCCCAAGGGGAGCGCAAAAGTGACACAACTTGGCTGCCTCCACTGCTATTTCCATGAGACCATCCCGAATCATAGGCTGATTTTCCTTCCTAGGCTTAAGGTTTGAGTTAGGCCTAGGGTTAGTGTTCTTTTAACCAGAAAGCCCTGAGTTCCAAGAACACAGCAGCTGCGAAGGACTACCCAAGAAGAGCGCAGAAGTGCCTCAACATGCCTGCCTCCACAGCTTTTTCCTTGGGGACGTCCCGAAACGAAGGCTGATTTAGAAGCCTCCAGTTTGGGCTAAAGTTGTGTTTTTTTACACCAGGAAGCCCTGTGCTCCAAGCTCACTGCAGCTGTGAAAGGCATCCCAAGGGGAGCGCAAAAGTGCCACAACATGGCTGTCTCCACAGCTTTTCCCTCGGGATAATTCCTAAACCCAGGCTGATTTAAATGACCAGTGTTACGGTTAGGGTTAGGGTTACGCCTAGGTGTAGAGCTTTTTAAACCAGAAAGCTCTGAGCTCCAGGCACACGGCAGCTGCGAAAGGCATCCCAAGGGGAGCACAAAAGTGCCAGAAAATGGCTGCCTCCACACGTTTTCATTGGCACCATTGCTAAGCCTAGGCTGAATCACCTGCCTCCAGTCTCAGCTAGGGACATGGTTTTTTAAACCAGGAAGCCCTGAGCTCCAGGCACACGGCATCTGTGAAACGCATCCCAAGGGGAGTACAAAAGTTCAACAACATGGCAGCTTTCACAGCTTTTTCCTTGGCACCATCCCTATACCTAGGCTGATTTATCTGCCTAGGGTTAGGGTTAGGGGTCAGCCTAGGGCTAGGATTTTTTTAAGCAGGAAGCCCTGAGTTCCAGGCTTACTGCATCTGCCAAAGGCATCCCAAAGGGAGCGCAGAAGGTCCACAACATGGCTGCTTTCACAGCTTTTTCCTTAGGAAGAACCCTAATACCCGGCTGATTTACCTTCCTAGGGTTACTGTTAGGCTTAGGCCTAGGACTTTTAAACCAGGAAGCCCTGTGCTTCAGGCACACTGCAGCTGTTAAAGGCATCCCAAGGGGAGCGCAAAAGTGACACAACTTGGCTGCCTCCACTGCTATTTCCATGAGACCATCCCGAATCATAGGCTGATTTTCCTTCCTAGGCTTAAGGTTTGAGTTAGGCCTAGGGTTAGTGTTCTTTTAACCAGAAAGCCCTGAGTTCCAAGAACACAGCAGCTGCGAAGGACTACCCAAGAAGAGCGCAGAAGTGCCTCAACATGCCTGCCTCCACAGCTTTTTCCTTGGGGACGTCCCGAAACGAAGGCTGATTTAGAAGCCTCCAGTTTGGGCTAAAGTTGTGGTTTTTTACACCAGGAAGCCCTGTGCTCCAAGCTCACTGCAGCTGTGAAAGGCATCCCAAGGGGAGCGCAAAAGTGCCACAACATGGCTGTCTCCACAGCTTTTCCCTCGGGATAATTCCTAAACCCAGGCTGATTTAAATGACCAGTGTTACGGTTAGGGTTAGGGTTACGCCTAGGTGTAGAGCTTTTTAAACCAGAAAGCTCTGAGCTCCAGGCACACGGCAGCTGCGAAAGGCATCCCAAGGGGAGCACAAAAGTGCCAGAAAATGGCTGCCTCCACACGTTTTCATTGGCACCATTGCTAAGCCTAGGCTGAATTACCTGCCTCCAGTCTCAGCTAGGGACATTGTTTTTTAAAGCAGGAAGCCCTGAGCTCCAGGCACACGGCATCTGTGAAACGCATCCCAAGGGGAGTACAAAAGTTCAACAACATGGCAGCTTTCACAGCTTTTTCCTTGGCACCATCCCTATACCTAGGCTGATTTATCTGCCTAGGGTTAGGGTTAGGGGTCAGCCTAGGGCTAGGATTTTTTTAAGCAGGAAGCCCTGAGTTCCAGGCTTACTGCATCTGCCAAAGGCATCCCAAAGGGAGCGCAGAAGGTCCACAACATGGCTGCTTTCACAGCTTTTTCCTTAGGAAGAACCCTAATACCCGGCTGATTTACCTTCCTAGGGTTACTGTTAGGCTTAGGCCTAGGACTTTTAAACCAGGAAGCCCTGTGCTTCAGGCACACTGCAGCTGTTAAAGGCATCCCAAGGGGAGCGCAAAAGTGACACAACTTGGCTGCCTCCACTGCTATTTCCATGAGACCATCCCGAATCATAGGCTGATTTTCCTTCCTAGGCTTAAGGTTTGAGTTAGGCCTAGGGTTAGTGTTCTTTTAACCAGAAAGCCCTGAGTTCCAAGAACACAGCAGCTGCGAAGGACTACCCAAGAAGAGCGCAGAAGTGCCTCAACATGCCTGCCTCCACAGCTTTTTCCTTGGGGACGTCCCGAAACGAAGGCTGATTTAGAAGCCTCCAGTTTGGGCTAAAGTTGTGGTTTTTTACACCAGGAAGCCCTGTGCTCCAAGCTCACTGCAGCTGTGAAAGGCATCCCAAGGGGAGCGCAAAAGTGCCACAACATGGCTGTCTCCACAGCTTTTCCCTCGGGATAATTCCTAAACCCAGGCTGATTTAAATGACCAGTGTTACGGTTAGGGTTAGGGTTACGCCTAGGTGTAGAGCTTTTTAAACCAGAAAGCTCTGAGCTCCAGGCACACGGCAGCTGCGAAAGGCATCCCAAGGGGAGCACAAAAGTGCCAGAAAATGGCTGCCTCCACACGTTTTCATTGGCACCATTGCTAAGCCTAGGCTGAATTACCTGCCTCCAGTCTCAGCTAGGGACATTGTTTTTTAAAGCAGGAAGCCCTGAGCTCCAGGCACACGGCATCTGTGAAACGCATCCCAAGGGGAGTACAAAAGTTCAACAACATGGCAGCTTTCACAGCTTTTTCCTTGGCACCATCCCTATACCTAGGCTGATTTATCTTCCTAGGGTTAGGGTTAGGGCTCAGCCTAGGGCTAGGATTTTTTTAACCAGGAAGCCCTGAGTTCCAGGCTTACTGCATCTGCCAAAGGCATCCCAAAGGGAGCGCAGAAGTGCCACAACATGGCTGCTTTCACAGCTTTTTCCTTAGGAAGAACCCTAATACCCGGCTGATTTACCTTCCTAGGGTTACTGTTAGGCCTAGGCCTAGGACTTTTAAAACCAGGAAGCCCTGTGCTTCAGGCACACTGCAGCTGTTAAAGGCATCCCAAGGGGAGCGCAAAAGTGACACAACTTGGCTGCCTCCACTGCTATTTCCATGAGACCATCCCGAATCATAGGCTGATTTTCCTTCCTAGGCTTAAGGTTTGAGTAAGGCCAAGGGTTAATGTTCTTTTAACCAGAAAGCCCTGAGTTCCAAGAACACAGCAGCTGTGAAGGACTATCTAAGAAGAGCGCAGAAGTGCCTCAACATGCCTGCCTCCACCGCTTTTTCCTTGGGGACGTCCCGAAACGAAGGCTGATTTAGAAGCCTCCAGTTTGGGGTAAAGTTGTGGTTTTTAAACCAGGAAGCCCTGTGCTCCAAGCTCACTGCAGCTGTGAAAGGCATCCCAAGGGGAGCGCAAAAGTGCCACAACATGGCTGTCTCCACAGCTTTTCTCTTGGGATAATTCCTAAACCCAGGCTGATTTAAATGACCAGTGTTACGGTTAGGGTTAGGGTTACGCCTAGGTGTAGAGCTTTTTAAACCAGCAAGCTCTGAGCTCCAGGCACACGGCAGCTGCGAAAGGCATCCCAAGGGGAGCACAAAAGTGCCAGAAAATGGCTGCCTCCACACGTTTTCATTGGCACCATTGCTAAGCCTAGGCTGAATTACCTGCCTCCAGTCTCAGCTAGGGACATGGTTTTTTAAACCAGGAAGCCCTGAGCTCCAGGCACACGGCAGCTGTGAAAGGCATCCCAAGGGGAGTACAAAAGTGCAACAACATGGCAGCTTTCACAGCTTTTTCCTTGGCACCATCCCTATACCTAGGCTGATTTATCTGCCTAGGGTTAGGGTTAGGGCTCAGCCTAGGGCTAGGATTTTTTTAAGCAGGAAGCCCTGACTTCCAGGCTTACTGCATCTGCCAAAGGCATCCCAAAGGGAGCGCAGAAGTGCCACAACATGGCTGCTTTCACAGCTTTTTCCTTAGGAAGAACCCTAATACCCGGCTGATTTACCTTCCTAGGGTTACTGTTAGGCTTAGGCCTAGGACTTTTAAACCAGGAAGCCCTGTGCTCCAGGCACACTGCAGCTGTTAAAGGCATCCCAAGGGGAGCGCAAAAGTGACAAAGTGACACAACTTGGCTGCCTCCACTGCTATTTCCATGAGACCATCCCGAATCATAGGCTGATTTTCCTTCCTAGGCTTAAGGTTTGAGTTAGGCCTAGGGTTAGTGTTCTTTTAACCAGAAAGCCCTGAGTTCCAAGAACACAGCAGCTGCGAAGGACTACCCAAGAAGAGCGCAGAAGTGCCTCAACATGCCTGCCTCCACAGCTTTTTCCTTGGGGACGTCCCGAAACGAAGGCTGATTTAGAAGCCTCCAGTTTGGGCTAAAGTTGTGGTTTTTTACACCACGAAGCCCTGTGCTCCAAGCACACTGCAGCTGTGAAAGGCATCCCAAGGGGAGCGCAAAAGTGCCACAACATGGCTGTCTCCACAGCTTTTCCCTTGGGATAATTCCTAAACCCAGGCTGATTTAAATGACCAGTGTTACGGTTAGGGTTAGGGTTACGCCTAGGTGTAGAGCTTTTTAAACCAGCAAGCTCTGAGCTCCAGGCACACGGCAGCTGCGAAAGGCATCCCAAGGGGAGCACAAAAGTGCCAGAAAATGGCTGCCTCCACACGTTTTCATTGGCACCATTGCTAAGCCTAGGCTGAATTACCTGCCTCCAGTCTCAGCTAGGGACATGGTTTTTTAAACCAGGAAGCCCTGAGTTCCAGGCACTTGGCAGCAGTGAAAGGCATCCCAAGGGGAGTACAAAAGTGCAACAACATGGCAGCTTTCACAGCTTTTTCCTTGGCACCATCCCTATACCTAGGCTGATTTATCTGCCTAGGGTTAGGGTTAGGGCTCAGCCAAGGGCAAGGATTTTTTTAACCAGGAAGCCCTGAGTTCCAGGCTTACTGCATCTGCCAAAGGCATCCCAAAGGGAGCGCAGAAGTGCCACAACATGGCTGCTTTCACAGCTTTTTCCTTAGGAAGAACCCTAATACCGGGCTGATTTACCTTCCTAGGGTTACTGTTAGGCCTAGGCCTAGGACTTTTAAAACCAGGAAGCCCTGTGCTCCAGGCACACTGCAGCTGTGAAAGGCATCCCAAGGGGAGCGCAAAAGTGACACAACTTGGCTGCCTCCACTGCTATTTCCATGAGACCATCCCGAATCATAGGCTGATTTTCCTTCCTAGGCTTAAGGTTTGAGTTAGGCCTAGGGTTAGTGTTCTTTTAACCAGAAAGCCCTGAGTTCCAAGAACACAGCAGCTGCGAAGGACTACCCAAGAAGAGCGCAGAAGTGCCTCAACATGCCTGCCTCCACAGCTTTTTCCTTGGGGACGTCCCGAAACGAAGGCTGATTTAGAAGCCTCCAGTTTGGGCTAAAGTTGTGGCTTTTTACACCAGGAAGCCCTGTGCTCCAAGCACACTGCAGCTGTAAAAGGCATCCCAAGGGGAGCGCAAAAGTGCCACAACATGGCTGTCTCCACAGCTTTTCCCTTGGGATAATTCCTAAACCCAGGCTGATTTAAATGACCAGTGTTACGGTTAGGGTTAGGGTTACGCCTAGGTGTAGAGCTTTTTAGACCAGCAAGCTCTGAGCTCCAGGCACACGGCAGCTGCGAAAGGCATCCCAAGGGGTGTACAAAAGTGCCAGAAAATGGCTGCCTCCACACGTTTTCATTGGCACCATTGCTAAGCCTAGGCTGAATTACCGGCCTCCAGTCTCAGCTGGGGACATGGTTTTTTAAACCAGGAAGCCCTGAGCTCCAGGCACATGGCAGCTGTGAAAGGCATCCCAAGGGGAGTACAAAAGTGCAACAACATGGCAGCTTTCACAGCTTTTTCCTTGGCACCATCCCTATACCTAGGCTGATTTATCTGCCTGGGGTTAGGGTTAGGGCTCAGCCTAGGGCTAGGATTTTTTTAACCAGGAAGCCCTGAGTTCCTGGCTTACTGCATCTGCCAAAGGCATCCCAAAGGGAGCGCAGAAGTGCCACAACATGGCTGCTTTCACAGCTTTTTCCTTAGGAAGAACCCTAATACCCGGCTGATTTACCTTCCTAGGGTTACTGTTAGGCTTAGGCCTAGGACTTTTAAAACCAGGAAGCCCTGTGCTCCAGGCACACTGCAGCTGTAAAAGGCATCCCAAGGGGAGCGCAAAAGTGACACAACTTGGCTGCCTCCACTGCTATTTCCATGAGACCATCCCGAATCATAGGCTGATTTTCCTTCCTAGGCTTAAGGTTTGAGTTAGGCCTAGGGTTAGTGTTCTTTTAACCAGAAAGCCCTGAGTTCCAAGAACACAGCAGCTGCGAAGGACTGCCCAAGAAGAGCGCAGAAGTGCCTCAACATGCCTGCCTCCACAGCTTTTTCTTTGGGGATGTCCCGAAACGAAGGCTGATTTAGAAGCCTCCAGTTTGGGCTAAAGTTGTGGTTTTTTACACCAGGAAGCCCTGTGCTCCAAGCACACTGCAGCTGTGAAAGGCATCCCAAGGGGAGCGCAAAAGTGCCACAACATGGCTGTCTCCACAGCTTTTCCCTTGGGATAATTCCTAAACCCAGGCTGATTTAAATGACCAGTGTTACGGTTAGGGTTAGGGTTACGCCTAGGTGTAGAGCTTTTTAAACCAGCAAGCTCTGAGCTCCAGGCACACGGCAGCTGCGAAAGGCATCCCAAGGGGAGCACAAAAGTGCAACAACATGGCAGCTTTCACAGCTTTTTCCTTGGCACCATCCCTCTACCTAGGCTGATTTATCTGCCTAGGGTTAGGGTTAGGGCTCAGCCAAGGGCCAGGATTTTTTTAACCAGGAAGCCCTGAGTTCCAGGCTTACTGCATCTGCCAAAGGCATCCCAAAGGGAGCGCAGAAGGTCCACAACATGGCTGCTTTCACAGCTTTTTCCTTAGGAAGAACCCTAATACCCGGCTGATATATCTTCCTAGGGTTACTGTAAGGCCTAGGCCTAGGACGTTTAACACCAGGAAGCCCTGTGCTCCAGGCACACTGCAGCTGTTAAAGGCATCCCAAGGGGAGCGCAGAAGTGCCACAACATGGCTGCTTTCACAGCTTTTTCCTTAGGAAGAACCCTAATACCCGGCTGATTTACCTTCCTAGGGTTACTGTTAGGCTTAGGCCTAGGACTTTTAAAACCAGGAAGCCCTGTGCTCCAGGCACACTGCAGCTGTTAAAGGCATCCCAAGGGGAGCGCAAAAGTGACACAACTTGGCTGCCTCCACTGCTATTTCCATGAGACCATCCCGAATCATAGGCTGATTTTCCTTCCTAGGCTTAAGGTTTGAGTTAGGCCTAGGGTTAGTGTTCTTTTAACCAGAAAGCCCTGAGTTCCAAGGGCACAGCAGCTGCGAAGGACTACCCAAGAAGAGCGCAGAAGTGCCTCAAAATGCCTGCCTCCACAGCTTTTTCCTTGGGGACATCCCGAAACGAAGGCTGATGTAGAAGCCTCCAGTTTGGGCTAAAGTTGTGGTTTTTTACACCAGGAAGCCCTGTGCTCCAAGCTCACTGCAGCTGTGAAAGGCATCCCAAGGGGAGCGCAAAAGTGCCACAACATGGCTGTCTCCACAGCTTTTCCCTTGGGATAATTCCTAAACCCAGGCTGATTTATATGACCAGTGTTACGGTTAGGGTAAGGGTTATGCCTAGGTGTGGAGCTTTTAAAACCAGCAAGCTCTGAGCTCCAGGCACACGGCAGCTGCGAAAGGCATCCCAAGGGGAGCACAAAAGTGCCAGAAAATGGCTGCCTCCACACGTTTTCATTGGCACCATTGCTAAGCCTAGGCTGAATCACCTGCCTCCAGTCTCAGCTAGGGACATGGTTTTTTAAACCAGGAAGCCCTGAGCTCCAGGCACACGGCAGCTGTGACAGGCATCCCAAAGGGAGTACAAAAGTGCAACAACATGGCAGCTTTCACAGCTTTTTCCTTGGCACCATCCCTATACCTAGGCTGATTTATCTGCCTAGGGTTAGGGTTAGGGCTCAGCCTAGGGCTAGGATTTTTTTAACCAGGAAGCCCTGAGTTCCTGGCTTACTGCATCTGCCAAAGGCATCCCAAAGGGAGCGCAGAAGTGCCACAACATGGCTGCTTTCACAGCTTTTTCCTTAGGAAGAACCCTAATACCCGGCTGATTTACCTTCCTAGGGTTACTGTTAGGCCTAGGCCTAGGACTTTTAAAACCAGGAAGCCCTGTGCTCCAGGCACACTGCAGCTGTGAAAGGCATCCCAAGGGGAGCGCAAAAGTGACACAACTTGGCTGCCTCCACTGCTATTTCCATGAGACCATCCCGAATCATAGGCTGATTTTCCTTCCTAGGCTTAAGGTTAGAGTTAGGCCTAGGGTTAGTGTTCTTTTAACCAGAAAGCCCTGAGTTCCAAGAACACAGCAGCTGCGAAGTACTACCCAAGAAGAGCGCAGAAGTGCCTCAACATGCCTGCCTCCACAGCTTTTTCTCTGAGGACGTCCCGAAACCTAGGCTGATTTCGAAGCCTCCAGTTTGGGCTAAAGTTGTGGTTTTTTACACCAGGAAGCCCTGTGCTCTAAGCACACTGCAGCTGTGAAAGGCATCCCAAGGGGAGCGCAAAAGTGCCACAACATGGCTGTCTCCACAGCTTTTCCCTTGGGATAATTCCTAAACCCAGGCTGATTTAAATGACCAGTGTTACGGTTAGGGTTAGGGTTACGCCTAGGTGTAGAGCTTTTTAAACCAGCAAGCTCTGAGCTCCAGGCACACGGCAGCTGCGAAAGGCATCCCAAGGGGAGCACAAAAGTTCCAGAAAATGGCTGCCTCCACACGTTTTCGTTGGCACCATTGCTAAGCCTAGGCTGAATCACCTGCCTCCAGTCTCAGCTAGGGACATGGTTTTTTAAACCAGGAAGCCCTGAGCTCCAGGCACACGGCAGCTGTGAAAGGCATCCCAAGGGGAGTACAAAAGTGCAACAACATGGCAGCTTTCACAGCTTTTTCCTTGGCACCATCCCTATACCTAGGCTGATTTATCTGCCTAGGGTTAGGGTTAGGGTTCAGCCTAGGGCTAGGATTTTTTTAACCAGGAAGCCCTGAGTTCCAGGCTTACTGCATCTGCCAAAGGCATCCCAAAGGGAGCGCAGAAGTGCCACAACATGGCTGCTTTCACAGCTTTTTCCTTAGGAAGAACCCTAATAACCGGCTGATTTACCTTCCTAGGGTTACTGTTAGGCTTAGGCCTAGGACTTTTAAAACCAGGAAGCCCTGTGCTCCAGGCACACTGCAGCTGTTAAAGGCATCCCAAGGGGAGCGCAAAAGTGACACAACTTGGCTGCCTCCACTGCTATTTCCATGAGACCATCCCGAATCATAGGCTGATTTTCCTTCCTAGGCTTAAGGTTTGAGTTAGGCCTAGGGTTAGTGTTCTTTTAACCAGAAAGCCCTGAGTTCCAAGAACACAGCAGCTGCGAAGGACTACCCAAGAAGAGCGCAGAAGTGCCTCAACATGCCTGCCTCCACAGCTTTTTCTTTGAGGACGTCCCGAAACGAAGGCTGATTTAGAAGCCTCCAGTTTTGGCTAAAGTTGTAGTTTTTTACACCAGGAAGCCCTGTGCTCTAAGCACACTGCAGCTGTGAAAGGCATCCCAAGGGGAGCGCAAAAGTGCCACAACATGGCTGTCTCCACAGCTTTTCCCTTGGGATAATTCCTAAACCCAGGCTGATTTAAATGACCAGTGTTACGGTTAGGGTTAGGGTTACGCCTAGGTGTAGAGCTTTTTAAACCAGCAAGCTCTGAGCTCCAGGCACACGGCAGCTGCGAAAGGCATCCCAAGGGGAGCACAAAAGTGCCAGAAAATGGCTGCCTCCACACGTTTTCATTGGCACCATTGCTAAGCCTAGGCTGAATCACCTGCCTCCAGTCTCAGCTAGGGACATGGTTTTTTAAACCAGGAAGCCCTGAGCTCCAGGCACTTGGCAGCTGTGAAAGGCATCCCAAGGGGAGTACAAAAGTGCAACAACATGGCAGCTTTCACAGCTTTTTCCTTGGCACCATCCCTCTACCTAGGCTGATTTATCTGCCTAGGGTTAGGGTTAGGGCTCAGCCAAGGGCAAGGATTTTTTTAACCAGGAAGCCCTGAGTTCCAGGCTTACTGCATCTGCCAAAGGCATCCCAAAGGGAGCGCAGAAGTGCCACAACATGGCTGCTTTCACAGCTTTTTCCTTAGGAAGAACCCTAATACCCGGCTGATTTACCTTCCTAGGGTTACTGTTAGGCTTAGGCCTAGGACTTTTAAAACCAGGAAGCCCTGTGCTCCAGGCACACTGCAGCTGTTAAAGGCATCCCAAGGGGAGCGCAAAAGTGACACAACTTGGCTGCCTCCACTGCTATTTCCATGAGACCATCCCGAATCATAGGCTGATTTTCCTTCCTAGGCTTAAGGTTTGAGTTAGGCCTAGGGTTAGTGTTCTTTTAACCAGAAAGCCCTGAGTTCCAAGAACACAGCAGCTGCGAAGGACTACCCAAGAAGAGCGCAGAAGTGCCTCAACATGCCTGCCTCCACAGCTTTTTCCTTGGGGACGTCCCGAAAAGAAGGCTGATTTAGAAGCCTCCAGTTTGGGCTAAAGTTGTGGTTTTTTACACCAGGAAGCCCTGTGCTCCAAGCACACTGCAGCTGTGAAAGGCATCCCAAGGGGAGCGCAAAAGTGCCACAACATGGCTGTCTCCACAGCTTTTCCCTTGGGATAATTCCTAAACCCAGGCTGATTTAAATGACCAGTGTTACGGTTAGGGTTAGGGTTACGCCTAGGTGTAGAGCTTTTTAAACCAGCAAGCTCTGAGCTCCAGGCACACGGCAGCTGCGAAAGGCATCCCAAGGGGAGCACAAAAGTGCCAGAAAATGGCTGCCTCCACACGTTTTCATTGGCACCATTGCTAAGCCTAGGCTGAATCACCTGCCTCCAGTCTCAGCTAGGGACATGGTTTTTTAAACCAGGAAGCCCTGAGCTCCAGGCACACGGCAGCTGTGAAAGGCATCCCAAGGGGAGTACAAAAGTGCAACAACATGGCAGCTTTCACAGCTTTTTCCTTGGCACCATCCCTATACCTAGGCTGATTTATCTGCCTAGGGTTAGGGTTAGGGCTCAGCCAAGGGCAAGGATTTTTTTAACCAGGAAGCCCTGAGTTCCAGGCTTACTGCATCTGCCAAAGGCATCCCAAAGGGAGCGCAGAAGTGCCACAACATGGCTGCTTTCACAGCTTTTTCCTTAGGAAGAACCCTAATACCCGGCTGATTTACCTTCCTAGGGTTACTGTTAGGCTTAGGCCTAGGACTTTTAAAACCAGGAAGCCCTGTGCTCCAGGCACACTGCAGCTGTTAAAGGCATCCCAAGGGGAGCGCAAAAGTGACACAACTTGGCTGCCTCCACTGCTATTTCCATGAGACCATCCCGAATCATAGGCTGATTTTCCTTCCTAGGCTTAAGGTTTGAGTTAGGCCTAGGGTTAGTGTTCTTTTAACCAGAAAGCCTTGAGTTCCAAGAACACAGCAGCTGCGAAGGACAACCCAAGAAGAGCGCAGAAGTGCCTCAACATGCCTGCCTCCACAGCTTTTTCCTTGGGGACGTCCCAAAACGAAGGCTGATTTCGAAGCCTCCAGTTTGGGCTAAAGTTGTGGTTTTTACACCAGGAAGCCCTGTGCTCCAAGCACACTGCAGCTGTGAAAGGCATCCCAAGGGGAGCGCAAAAGTCACACAACTTGGCTGCCTCCACTGCTATTTCCATGAGACCATCCCGAATCATAGGCTGATTTTCCTTCCTAGGCTTAAGGTTTGAGTTAGGCCTAGGGTTAGTGTTCTTTTAACCAGAAAGCCCTGAGTTCCAAGAACACAGCAGCTGCGAAGTACTACCCAAGAAGAGCGGAGAAGTGCCTCAACATGCCTGCCTCCACAGCTTTTTCCTTAGGGACGTCCTGAAACGAAGGCTGATTTAGAAGCCTCCAGTTTGGGCTAAAGTTTTGGTTTTTTACACCAGGAAGCCCTGTGCTCTAAGCACACTGCAGCTGTGAAAGGCATCCCAAGGGGAGCGCAAAAGTGCCACAACATGGCTGTCTCCACAGCTTTTCCCTTGGGATAATTCCTAAACCCAGGCTGATTTAAATGACCAGTGTTACGGTTAGGGTTAGGGTTACGCCTAGGTGTAGAGCTTTTTAAACCAGCAAGCTCTGAGCTCCAGGCACACGGCAGCTGCGAAAGGCATCCCAAGGGGAGCACAAAAGGGCCAGAAAATGGCTGCCTCCACACGTTTTCATTGGCACCATTGCTAAGCCTCGGCTGAATCACCTGCCTCCAGTCTCAGCTAGGGACATGGTTTTTTAAACCAGGAAGCCCTGAGCTCCAGGCACACGGCAGCTGTGAAAGGCATCCCAAGGGGAGTACAAAAGTGCAACAACATGGCAGCTTTCACAGCTTTTTCCTTGGCACCATCCCTCTACCTAGGCTGATTTATCTGCCTAGGGTTAGGGTTAGGGCTCAGCCTAGGGCTAGGATTTTTTTAACCAGGAAGCCCTGAGTTCCTGGCTTACTGCATCTGCCAAAGGCATCCCAAAGGGAGCGCAGAAGTGCCACAACATGGCTGCTTTCACAGCTTTTTCCTTAGGAAGAACCCTAATACCCGGCTGATTTACCTTCCTAGGGTTACTGTTAGGCCTAGGCCTAGGACTTTTAAAACCAGGAAGCCCTGTGCTCCAGGCACACTGCAGCTGTTATAGGCATCCCAAGGGGAGCGCAAAAGTGACACAACTTGGCTGCCTCCACTGCTATTTCCATGAGACCATCCCGAATCATAGGCTGATTTTCCTTCCTAGGCTTAAGGTTAGAGTTAGGCCTAGGGTTAGTGTTCTTTTAACCAGAAAGCCCTGAGTTCCAAGAACACAGCAGCTGCGAAGTACTACCCAAGAAGAGCGCAGAAGTGCCTCAACATGCCTGCCTCCACAGCTTTTTCTCTGAGGACGTCCCGAAACGTAGGCTGATTTCGAAGCCTCCAGTTTGGGCTAAAGTTGTGGTTTTTTACACCAGGAAGCCCTGTGCTCTAAGCACACTGCAGCTGTGAAAGGCATCCCAAGGGGAGCGCAAAAGTGCCACAACATGGCTGTCTCCACAGCTTTTCCCTTGGGATAATTCCTAAACCCAGGCTGATTTAAATGACCAGTGTTACGGTTAGGGTTAGGGTTACGCCTAGGTGTAGAGCTTTTTAAACCAGCAAGCTCTGAGCTCCAGGCACACGGCAGCTGCGAAAGGCATCCCAAGGGGAGCACAAAAGGGCCAGAAAATGGCTGCCTCCACACGTTTTCGTTGGCACCATTGCTAAGCCTAGGCTGAATCACCTGCCTCCAGTCTCAGCTAGGGACATGGTTTTTTAAACCAGGAAGCCCTGAGCTCCAGGCACACGGCAGCTGTGAAAGGCATCCCAAGGGGAGTACAAAAGTGCAACAACATGGCAGCTTTCACAGCTTTTTCCTTGGCACCATCCCTATACCTAGGCTGATTTATCTGCCTAGGGTTAGGGTTAGGGTTCAGCCTAGGGCTAGGATTTTTTTAACCAGGAAGCCCTGAGTTCCAGGCTTACTGCATCTGCCAAAGGCATCCCAAAGGGAGCGCAGAAGTGCCACAACATGGCTGCTTTCACAGCTTTTTTTTAGGAAGAACCCTAATAACCGGCTGATTTACCTTCCTAGGGTTACTGTTAGGCTTAGGCCTAGGACTTTTAAAACCAGGAAGCCCTGTGCTCCAGGCACACTGCAGCTGTTAAAGGCATCCCAAGGGGAGCGCAAAAGTGACACAACTTGGCTGCCTCCACTGCTATTTCCATGAGACCATCCCGAATCATAGGCTGATTTTCCTTCCTAGGCTTAAGGTTTGAGTTAGGCCTAGGGTTAGTGTTCTTTTAACCAGAAAGCCTTGAGTTCCAAGAACACAGCAGCTGCGAAGGACAACCCAAGAAGAGCGCAGAAGTGCCTCAACATGCCTGCCTCCACAGCTTTTTCCTTGGGGACGTCCCAAAACGAAGGCTGATTTCGAAGCCTCCAGTTTGGGCTAAAGTTGTGGTTTTTACACCAGGAAGCCCTGTGCTCCAAGCACACTGCAGCTGTGAAAGGCATCCCAAGGGGAGCGCAAAAGTCACACAACTTGGCTGCCTCCACTGCTATTTCCATGAGACCATCCCGAATCATAGGCTGATTTTCCTTCCTAGGCTTAAGGTTTGAGTTAGGCCTAGGGTTAGTGTTCTTTTAACCAGAAAGCCCTGAGTTCCAAGAACACAGCAGCTGCGAAGTACTACCCAAGAAGAGCGGAGAAGTGCCTCAACATGCCTGCCTCCACAGCTTTTTCCTTAGGGACGTCCTGAAACGAAGGCTGATTTAGAAGCCTCCAGTTTGGGCTAAAGTTTTGGTTTTTTACACCAGGAAGCCCTGTGCTCTAAGCACACTGCAGCTGTGAAAGGCATCCCAAGGGGAGCGCAAAAGTGCCACAACATGGCTGTCTCCACAGCTTTTCCCTTGGGATAATTCCTAAACCCAGGCTGATTTAAATGACCAGTGTTACGGTTAGGGTTAGGGTTACGCCTAGGTGTAGAGCTTTTTAAACCAGCAAGCTCTGAGCTCCAGGCACACGGCAGCTGCGAAAGGCATCCCAAGGGGAGCACAAAAGGGCCAGAAAATGGCTGCCTCCACACGTTTTCATTGGCACCATTGCTAAGCCTCGGCTGAATCACCTGCCTCCAGTCTCAGCTAGGGACATGGTTTTTTAAACCAGGAAGCCCTGAGCTCCAGGCACACGGCAGCTGTGAAAGGCATCCCAAGGGGAGTACAAAAGTGCAACAACATGGCAGCTTTCACAGCTTTTTCCTTGGCACCATCCCTATACCTAGGCTGATTTATCTGCCTAGGGTTAGGGTTAGGGCTCAGCCTAGGGCTAGGATTTTTTTAACCAGGAAGCCCTGAGTTCCAGGCTTACTGCATCTGCCAAAGGCATCCCAAAGGGAGCGCAGAAGTGCCACAACATGGCTGCTTTCACAGCTTTTTCCTTAGGAAGAACCCTAATAACCGGCTGATTTACCTTCCTAGGGTTACTGTTAGGCTTAGGCCTAGGACTTTTAAAACCAGGAAGCCCTGTGCTCCAGACACACTGCAGCTGTTAAAGGCATCCCAAGGGGAGCGCAAAAGTGACACAACTGGGCTGCCTCCACTGCTATTTCCATGAGACCATCCCGAATCATAGGCTGATTTTCCTTCCTAGGCTTAAGGTTAGAGTTAGGCCTAGGGTTAGTGTTCTTTTAACCAGAAAGCCCTGAGTTCCAAGAACACAGCAGCTGCGAAGGACTACCCAAGAAGAGCGCAGAAGTGCCTCAACATGCCTGCCTCCACAGCTTTTTCTTTGAGGGCGTCCCGAAACGAAGGCTGATTTAGAAGCCTCCAGTTTGGGCTAAAGTTGTGGTTTTTTACACCAGGAAGCCCTGTGCTCCAAGCACACTGCAGCTGTGAAAGGCATCCCAAGGGGAGCGCAGAAGTGCCACAACATGGCTGCTTTCACAGCTTTTTCCTTAGGAAGAACCCTAATACCCGGCTGATTTACCTTCCTAGGGTTACTGTTAGGCTTAGGCCTAAGACTTTTAAAACCAGGAAGCCCTGTTCTCCAGGCACACGGCAGCTGCAAAAGGCATCCCAAGGGGAGCACAAAAGTGCCAGAAAATGGCTGCCTCCGCACGTTTTCATTGGCACCTTTGCTAAGCCTAGGCTGAATCACCTGCCTCCAGTCTCAGCTAGGGACATGGTTTTTTAAACCAGGAAGCCCTGAGCTCCAGGCACTTGGCAGCTGTGAAAGGCATCCCAAGGGGAGTACAAAAGTGCAACAACATGGCAGCTTTCACAGCTTTTTCTTTGGCACCATCCCTATACCTAGGCTGATTTATCTGCCTAGGGTTAGGGTTAGGGTTCAGCCAAGGGCAAGGATTTTTTTAACCAGGAAGCCCTGAGTTCCAGGCTTACTGCATCTGCCAAAGGCATCCCAAAGGGAGCGCAGAAGTGCCACAACATGGCTGCTTTCACAGCTTTTTCCTTAGGAAGAACCCTAATACCCGGCTGATTTACCTTCCTAGGGTTACTGTTAGGCTTAGGCCTAGGACTTTTAAAACCAGGAAGCCCTGTGCTTCAGGCACACTGCAGCTATTAAAGGCATCCCAAGGGGAGCGCAAAAGTGACACAACTTGGCTGCCTCCACTGCTATTTCCATGAGACCATCCCGAATCATAGGCTGATTTTCCTTCCTAGGCTTAAGGTTTGAGTTAGGCCTAGGGTTAGTGTTCTTTTAACCAGAAAGCCCTGAGTTCCAAGAACACAGCAGCTGCGAAGGACTACCCAAGAAGAGCGGAGAAGTGCCTCAACATGCCTGCCTCCACAGCTTTTTCCTTGGGGACGTCCCAAAACGAAGGCTGATTTCGAAGCCTCCAGTTTGGGCTAAAGTTGTGGTTTTTACACCAGGAAGCCCTGTGCTCCAAGCACACTGCAGCTGTGAAAGGCATCCCAAGGGGAGCGCAAAAGTCACACAACTTGGCTGCCTCCACTGCTATTTCCATGAGACCATCCCGAATCATAGGCTGATTTTCCTTCCTAGGCTTAAGGTTTGAGTTAGGCCTAGGGTTAGTGTTCTTTTAACCAGAAAGCCCTGAGTTCCAAGAACACAGCAGCTGCGAAGTACTACCCAAGAAGAGCGGAGAAGTGCCTCAACATGCCTGCCTCCACAGCTTTTTCCTTAGGGACGTCCTGAAACGAAGGCTGATTTAGAAGCCTCCAGTTTGGGCTAAAGTTGTGGTTTTTTACACCAGGAAGCCCTGTGCTCTAAGCACACTGCAGCTGTGAAAGGCATCCCAAGGGGAGCGCAAAAGTGCCACAACATGGCTGTCTCCACAGCTTTTCCCTTGGGATAATTCCTAAACCCAGGCTGATTTAAATGACCAGTGTTACGGTTAGGGTTAGGGTTACGCCTAGGTGTAGAGCTTTTTAAACCAGCAAGCTCTGAGCTCCAGGCACACGGCAGCTGCGAAAGGCATCCCAAGGGGAGCACAAAAGGGCCAGAAAATGGCTGCCTCCACACGTTTTCATTGGCACCATTGCTAAGCCTCGGCTGAATCACCTGCCTCCAGTCTCAGCTAGGGACATGGTTTTTTAAACCAGGAAGCCCTGAGCTCCAGGCACACGGCAGCTGTGAAAGGCATCCCAAGGGGAGTACAAAAGTGCAACAACATGGCAGCTTTCACAGCTTTTTCCTTGGCACCATCCCTATACCTAGGCTGATTTATCTGCCTAGGGTTAGGGTTAGGGCTCAGCCTAGGGCTAGGATTTTTTTAACCAGGAAGCCCTGAGTTCCAGGCTTACTGCATCTGCCAAAGGCATCCCAAAGGGAGCGCAGAAGTGCCACAACATGGCTGCTTTCACAGCTTTTTCCTTAGGAAGAACCCTAATAACCGGCTGATTTACCTTCCTAGGGTTACTGTTAGGCTTAGGCCTAGGACTTTTAAAACCAGGAAGCCCTGTGCTCCAGGCACACTGCAGCTGTTAAAGGCATCCCAAGGGGAGCGCAAAAGTGTCACAACTGGGCTGCCTCCACTGCTATTTCCATGAGACCATCCCGAATCATAGGCTGATTTTCCTTCCTAGGCTTAAGGTTTGAGTTAGGCCTAGGGTTAGTGTTCTTTTAACCAGAAAGCCCTGAGTTCCAAGAACACAGCAGCTGCGAAGGACTACCCAAGAAGAGCGCAGAAGTGCCTCAACATGCCTGCCTCCACAGCTTTTTCTTTGAGGACGTCCCGAAACGAAGGCTGATTTAGAAGCCTCCAGTTTGGGCTAAAGTTGTGGTTTTTTACACCAGGAAGCCCTGTGCTCTAAGCACACTGCAGCTGTGAAAGGCATCCCAAGGGGAGCGCAGAAGTGCCACAACATGGCTGCTTTCACAGCTTTTTCCTTAGGAAGAACCCTAATACCCGGCTGTTTTACCTTCCTAGGGTTACTGTTAGGCTTAGGCCTAAGACTTTTAAAACCAGGAAGCCCTGTTCTCCAGGCACACGGCAGCTGCAAAAGGCATCCCAAGGGGAGCACAAAAGTGCCAGAAAATGGCTGCCTCCGCACGTTTTCATTGGCACCTTTGCTAAGCCTAGGCTGAATTACCTGCCTCCAGTCTCAGCTAGGGACATGGTTTTTTAAACCAGGAAGCCCTGAGCTCCAGGCACTTGGCAGCTGTGAAAGGCATCCCAAGGGGAGTACAAAAGTGCAACAACATGGCAGCTTTCACAGCTTTTTCTTTGGCACCATCCCTATACCTAGGCTGATTTATCTGCCTAGGGTTAGGGTTAGGGTTCAGCCAAGGGCAAGGATTTTTTTAACCAGGAAGCCCTGAGTTCCAGGCTTACTGCATCTGCCAAATGCATCCCAAAGGGAGCGCAGAAGTGCCACAACATGGCTGCTTTCACAGCTTTTTCCTTAGGAAGAACCCTAATACCCGGCTGATTTACCTTCCTAGGGTTACTGTTAGGCTTAGGCCTAGGACTTTTAAAACCAGGAAGCCCTGTGCTTCAGGCACACTGCAGCTATTAAAGGCATCCCAAGGGGAGCGCAAAAGTGACACAACTTGGCTGCCTCCACTGCTATTTCCATGAGACCATCCCGAATCATAGGCTGATTTTCCTTCCTAGGCTTAAGGTTTGAGTTAGGCCTAGGGTTAGTGTTCTTTTAACCAGAAAGCCCTGAGTTCCAAGAACACAGCAGCTGCGAAGGACTACCCAAGAAGAGCGCAGAAGTGCCTAAACATGCCTGCCTCCACAGCTTTTTCTTTGAGGACGTCCCGAAACGAAGGCTGATTTAGAAGCCTCCAGTTTGGCCTAAAGTTTTGGGTTTTTACACCAGGAAGCCCTGTGCTCTAAGCACACTGCAGCTGTGAAAGGCATCCCAAGGGGAGCACAAAAGTGCCACAACATGGCTGTCTCCACAGCTTTTCCCTTGGGATAATTCCTAAACCCAGGCTGATTTAAATGACCAGTGTTACGGTTAGGGTTAGGGTTACGCCTAGGTGTAGAGCTTTTTAAACCAGCAAACTCTGAGCTCCAGGCACACGGCAGCTGAGAAAGGCATCCCAAGGGGAGCACAAAAGTGCCAGAAAATGGCTGCCTCCACACGTTTTCATTGGCACCATTGCTAAGCCTAGGCTGAATCACCTGCCTCCAGTCTCAGCTAGGGACATGGTGTTTTAAACCAAGAAGCCCTGAGCTCCAGGCACTTGGCAGATGTGAAAGGCATAACAAAGGGAGTACAAAAGTGCAACAACATGGCAGCTTTCACAGCTTTTTCCTTGGCACCGTCCCTATACCTAGGCTGATTTATCTGCCTGGGGTTAGGGTTAGGGCTCAGCCTAGGGCTAGGATTTTTTTAACCAGGAAGCCCTGAGTTCCAGGCTTACTGCATCTGCCAAAGGCATCCCAAAGGGAGCGCAGAAGGTCCACAACATGGCTGCTTTCACAGCTTTTTCCTTAGGAAGAACCCTAATACCCGGCTGATTTACCTTCCTAGGGTTACTGTTAGGCTTAGGCCTAGGACTTTTAAAACCAGGAAGCCCTGTGCTCCTGGCACACTGCAGCTGTTAAAGGCATCCCAAGGGGAGCGCAAAAGTGACACAACTGGGCTGCCTCCACTGCTATTTCCATGAGACCATCCCGAATCATAGGCTGATTTTCCTTCCTAGGCTTAAGGTTTGAGTTAGGCCTAGGGTTAGTGTTCTTTTAACCAGAAAGCCCTGAGTTCCAAGAACACAGCAGCTGCGAAGGACTGCCCAAGAAGAGCGCAGAAGTGCCTCAACATGCCTGCCTCCACAGCTTTTTCTTTGAGGACGTCCCGAAACGAAGGCTGATTTAGAAGCCTCCAGTTTGGGCTAAAGTTGTGGTTTTTTACACCAGGAAGCCCTGTGCTCTAAGCACACTGCAGCTGTGAAAGGCATCCCAAGGGGAGCGCAGAAGTGCCACAACATGGCTGCTTTCACAGCTTTTTCCTTAGGAAGAACCCTAATACCCGGCTGATTTACCTTCCTAGGGTTACTGTTAGGCTTAGGCCTAAGACTTTTAAAACCAGGAAGCCCTGTTCTCCAGGCACACGGCAGCTGCAAAAGGCATCCCAAGGGGAGCACAAAAGTGCCAGAAAATGGCTGCCTCCGCACGTTTTCATTGGCACCTTTGCTAAGCCTAGGCTGAATTACCTGCCTCCAGTCTCAGCTAGGGACATGGTTTTTTAAACCAGGAAGCCCTGAGCTCCAGGCACTTGGCAGCTGTGAAAGGCATCCCAAGGGGAGTACAAAAGTGCAACAACATGGCAGCTTTCACAGCTTTTTCTTTGGCACCATCCCTATACCTAGGCTGATTTATCTGCCTAGGGTTAGGGTTAGGGTTCAGCCAAGGGCAAGGATTTTTTTAACCAGGAAGCCCTGAGTTCCAGGCTTACTGCATCTGCCAAAGGCATCCCAAAGGGAGCGCAGAAGTGCCACAACATGGCTGCTTTCACAGCTTTTTCCTTAGGAAGAACCCTAATACCCGGCTGATTTACCTTCCTAGGGTTACTGTTAGGCTTAGGCCTAGGACTTTTAAAACCAGGAAGCCCTGTGCTTCAGGCACACTGCAGCTATTAAAGGCATCCCAAGGGGAGCGCAAAAGTGACACAACTTGGCTGCCTCCACTGCTATTTCCATGAGACCATCCCGAATCATAGGCTGATTTTCCTTCCTAGGCTTAAGGTTTGAGTTAGGCCTAGGGTTAGTGTTCTTTTAACCAGAAAGCCCTGAGTTCCAAGAACACAGCAGCTGCGAAGGACTACCCAAGAAGAGCGCAGAAGTGCCTAAACATGCCTGCCTCCACAGCTTTTTCTTTGAGGACGTCCCGAAACGAAGGCTGATTTAGAAGCCTCCAGTTTGGCCTAAAGTTTTGGGTTTTTACACCAGGAAGCCCTGTGCTCTAAGCACACTGCAGCTGTGAAAGGCATCCCAAGGGGAGCACAAAAGTGCCACAACATGGCTGTCTCCACAGCTTTTCCCTTGGGATAATTCCTAAACCCAGGCTGATTTAAATGACCAGTGTTACGGTTAGGGTTAGGGTTACGCCTAGGTGTAGAGCTTTTTAAACCAGCAAACTCTGAGCTCCAGGCACACGGCAGCTGAGAAAGGCATCCCAAGGGGAGCACAAAAGTGCCAGAAAATGGCTGCCTCCACACGTTTTCATTGGCACCATTGCTAAGCCTAGGCTGAATCACCTGCCTCCAGTCTCAGCTAGGGACATGGTGTTTTAAACCAAGAATCCCTGAGCTCCAGGCACTTGGCAGATGTGAAAGGCATAACAAAGGGAGTACAAAAGTGCAACAACATGGCAGCTTTCACAGCTTTTTCCTTGGCACCATCCCTATACCTAGGCTGATTTATCTGCCTAGGGTTAGGGTTAGGGCTCAGCCTAGGGCTAGGATTTTTTTAACCAGGAAGCCCTGAGTTCCTGGCTTACTGCATCTGCCAAAGGCATCCCAAAGGGAGCGGTGAAGGTCCACAACATGGCTGCTTTCACAGCTTTTTCCTTAGGAAGAACCCTAATACCTGGCTGATTTACCTTCCTAGGGTTACTGTTTGGCTTAGGCCTTGGACATTTAAACCATGAAGCCCTGTGCTCCAGGCACACTGCAGCTGTTAAAGGCATCCCAAGGGGAGCGCAAAAGTGACACAACTTGGCTGCCTCCACTGCTATTTCCATGAGACCATCCCGAATCATAGGCTGATTTTCCTTCCTAGGCTTAAGGTTTGAGTTAGGCCTAGGGTTAGTGTTCTTTTAACCAGAAAGCCCTGAGTTCCAAGAACACAGCAGCTGCGAAGGACTACCCAAGAAGAGCGCAGAAGTGCCTCAACATGCCTGCCTCCACAGCTTTTTCCTTGGGGACGTCCCGAAACGAAGGCTGATTTAGAAGCCTCCAGTTTGGGCTAAAGTTGTGGTTTTTTGCACCAGAAAGCCCTGTGCTCCAAGCACACTGCAGCTGTGAAAGGCATCCCAAGGGGAGCGCAAAAGTGCCACAACATGGCTGTCTCCACAGCTTTTTCCTTAGGAAGAACCCTAATACCCGGCTGATTTACCTTCCTAGGGTTACTGTTAGGCTTAGGCCTAAGACTTTTAAAACCAGGAAGCCCTGTTCTCCAGGCACACGGCAGCTGCAAAAGGCATCCCAAGGGGAGCACAAAAGTGCCAGAAAATGGCTGCCTCCGCACGTTTTCATTGGCACCTTTGCTAAGCCTAGGCTGAATTACCTGCCTCCAGTCTCAGCTAGGGACATGGTTTTTTAAACCAGGAAGCCCTGAGCTCCAGGCACTTGGCAGCTGTGAAAGGCATCCCAAGGGGAGTACAAAAGTGCAACAACATGGCAGCTTTCACAGCTTTTTCTTTGGCACCATCCCTATACCTAGGCTGATTTATCTGCCTAGGGTTAGGGTTAGGGTTCAGCCAAGGGCAAGGATTTTTTTAACCAGGAAGCCCTGAGTTCCAGGCTTACTGCATCTGCCAAATGCATCCCAAAGGGAGCGCAGAAGTGCCACAACATGGCTGCTTTCACAGCTTTTTCCTTAGGAAGAACCCTAATACCCGGCTGATTTACCTTCCTAGGGTTACTGTTAGGCTTAGGCCTAGGACTTTTAAAACCAGGAAGCCCTGTGCTTCAGGCACACTGCAGCTATTAAAGGCATCCCAAGGGGAGCGCAAAAGTGACACAACTTGGCTGCCTCCACTGCTATTTCCATGAGACCATCCCGAATCATAGGCTGATTTTCCTTCCTAGGCTTAAGGTTTGAGTTAGGCCTAGGGTTAGTGTTCTTTTAACCAGAAAGCCCTGAGTTCCAAGAACACAGCAGCTGCGAAGGACTACCCAAGAAGAGCGCAGAAGTGCCTAAACATGCCTGCCTCCACAGCTTTTTCTTTGAGGACGTCCCGAAACGAAGGCTGATTTAGAAGCCTCCAGTTTGGCCTAAAGTTTTGGGTTTTTACACCAGGAAGCCCTGTGCTCTAAGCACACTGCAGCTGTGAAAGGCATCCCAAGGGGAGCACAAAAGTGCCACAACATGGCTGTCTCCACAGCTTTTCCCTTGGGATAATTCCTAAACCCAGGCTGATTTAAATGACCAGTGTTACGGTTAGGGTTAGGGTTACGCCTAGGTGTAGAGCTTTTTAAACCAGCAAACTCTGAGCTCCAGGCACACGGCAGCTGAGAAAGGCATCCCAAGGGGAGCACAAAAGTGCCAGAAAATGGCTGCCTCCACACGTTTTCATTGGCACCATTGCTAAGCCTAGGCTGAATCACCTGCCTCCAGTCTCAGCTAGGGACATGGTGTTTTAAACCAAGAAGCCCTGAGCTCCAGGCACTTGGCAGATGTGAAAGGCATAACAAAGGGAGTACAAAAGTGCAACAACATGGCAGCTTTCACAGCTTTTTCCTTGGCACCGTCCCTATACCTAGGCTGATTTATCTGCCTGGGGTTAGGGTTAGGGCTCAGCCTAGGGCTAGGATTTTTTTAACCAGGAAGCCCTGAGTTCCAGGCTTACTGCATCTGCCAAAGGCATCCCAAAGGGAGCGCAGAAGGTCCACAACATGGCTGCTTTCACAGCTTTTTCCTTAGGAAGAACCCTAATACCCGGCTGATTTACCTTCCTAGGGTTACTGTTAGGCTTAGGCCTAGGACTTTTAAAACCAGGAAGCCCTGTGCTCCTGGCACACTGCAGCTGTTAAAGGCATCCCAAGGGGAGCGCAAAAGTGACACAACTGGGCTGCCTCCACTGCTATTTCCATGAGACCATCCCGAATCATAGGCTGATTTTCCTTCCTAGGCTTAAGGTTTGAGTTAGGCCTAGGGTTAGTGTTCTTTTAACCAGAAAGCCCTGAGTTCCAAGAACACAGCAGCTGCGAAGGACTGCCCAAGAAGAGCGCAGAAGTGCCTCAACATGCCTGCCTCCACAGCTTTTTCTTTGAGGACGTCCCGAAACGAAGGCTGATTTAGAAGCCTCCAGTTTGGGCTAAAGTTGTGGTTTTTTACACCAGGAAGCCCTGTGCTCTAAGCACACTGCAGCTGTGAAAGGCATCCCAAGGGGAGCGCAGAAGTGCCACAACATGGCTGCTTTCACAGCTTTTTCCTTAGGAAGAACCCTAATACCCGGCTGATTTACCTTCCTAGGGTTACTGTTAGGCTTAGGCCTAAGACTTTTAAAACCAGGAAGCCCTGTTCTCCAGGCACACGGCAGCTGCAAAAGGCATCCCAAGGGGAGCACAAAAGTGCCAGAAAATGGCTGCCTCCGCACGTTTTCATTGGCACCTTTGCTAAGCCTAGGCTGAATTACCTGCCTCCAGTCTCAGCTAGGGACATGGTTTTTTAAACCAGGAAGCCCTGAGCTCCAGGCACTTGGCAGCTGTGAAAGGCATCCCAAGGGGAGTACAAAAGTGCAACAACATGGCAGCTTTCACAGCTTTTTCTTTGGCACCATCCCTATACCTAGGCTGATTTATCTGCCTAGGGTTAGGGTTAGGGTTCAGCCAAGGGCAAGGATTTTTTTAACCAGGAAGCCCTGAGTTCCAGGCTTACTGCATCTGCCAAAGGCATCCCAAAGGGAGCGCAGAAGTGCCACAACATGGCTGCTTTCACAGCTTTTTCCTTAGGAAGAACCCTAATACCCGGCTGATTTACCTTCCTAGGGTTACTGTTAGGCTTAGGCCTAGGACTTTTAAAACCAGGAAGCCCTGTGCTTCAGGCACACTGCAGCTATTAAAGGCATCCCAAGGGGAGCGCAAAAGTGACACAACTTGGCTGCCTCCACTGCTATTTCCATGAGACCATCCCGAATCATAGGCTGATTTTCCTTCCTAGGCTTAAGGTTTGAGTTAGGCCTAGGGTTAGTGTTCTTTTAACCAGAAAGCCCTGAGTTCCAAGAACACAGCAGCTGCGAAGGACTACCCAAGAAGAGCGCAGAAGTGCCTAAACATGCCTGCCTCCACAGCTTTTTCTTTGAGGACGTCCCGAAACGAAGGCTGATTTAGAAGCCTCCAGTTTGGCCTAAAGTTTTGGGTTTTTACACCAGGAAGCCCTGTGCTCTAAGCACACTGCAGCTGTGAAAGGCATCCCAAGGGGAGCACAAAAGTGCCACAACATGGCTGTCTCCACAGCTTTTCCCTTGGGATAATTCCTAAACCCAGGCTGATTTAAATGACCAGTGTTACGGTTAGGGTTAGGGTTACGCCTAGGTGTAGAGCTTTTTAAACCAGCAAACTCTGAGCTCCAGGCACACGGCAGCTGAGAAAGGCATCCCAAGGGGAGCACAAAAGTGCCAGAAAATGGCTGCCTCCACACGTTTTCATTGGCACCATTGCTAAGCCTAGGCTGAATCACCTGCCTCCAGTCTCAGCTAGGGACATGGTGTTTTAAACCAAGAATCCCTGAGCTCCAGGCACTTGGCAGATGTGAAAGGCATAACAAAGGGAGTACAAAAGTGCAACAACATGGCAGCTTTCACAGCTTTTTCCTTGGCACCATCCCTATACCTAGGCTGATTTATCTGCCTAGGGTTAGGGTTAGGGCTCAGCCTAGGGCTAGGATTTTTTTAACCAGGAAGCCCTGAGTTCCTGGCTTACTGCATCTGCCAAAGGCATCCCAAAGGGAGCGGTGAAGGTCCACAACATGGCTGCTTTCACAGCTTTTTCCTTAGGAAGAACCCTAATACCTGGCTGATTTACCTTCCTAGGGTTACTGTTTGGCTTAGGCCTTGGACATTTAAACCATGAAGCCCTGTGCTCCAGGCACACTGCAGCTGTTAAAGGCATCCCAAGGGGAGCGCAAAAGTGACACAACTGGGCTGCCTCCACTGCTATTTCCATGAGACCATCCCGAATCATAGGCTGATTTTCCTTCCTAGGCTTAAGGTTTGAGTTAGGCCTAGGGTTAGTGTTCTTTTAACCAGAAAGCCCTGAGTTCCAAGAACACAGCAGCTGCGAAGGACTACCCAAGAAGAGCGCAGAAGTGCCTCAACATGCCTGCCTCCACAGCTTTTTCTCTGAGGACGTCCCGAAACGAAGGCTGATTTAGAAGCCTCCAGTTTGGGCTAAAGTTGTGGTTTTTTACACCAGGAAGCCCTGTGCTCTAAGCACACTGCAGCTGTGAAAGGCATCCCAAGGGGAGCGCAAAAGTGCCACAACATGGCTGTCTCCACAGCTTTTCCCTTGGGATAATTCCTAAACCCAGGCTGATTTATATGACCAGTGTTACGGTTAGGGTAAGGGTTATGCCTAGGTGTAGAGCTTTTTAAACCAGCAAGCTCTGAGCTCCAGGCACACGGCAGCTGCGAAAGGCATCCCAAGGGGAGCACAAAAGTGCCAGAAAATGGCTGCCTCCACACGTTTTCGTTGGCACCATTGCTAAGCCAAGGCTGAATCACCTGCCTCCAGTCTCAGCTAGGTACATGGTTTTTTAAAGCAGGAAGCTCTGAGCTCCAGGCACACGGCAGCTGTGAAAGGCATCCCAAGGGGAGTACAAAAGTGCAACAACATGGCAGCTTTCACAGCTTTTTCCTTGGCACCATCCCTATACCTAGGCTGATTTATCTGCCTAGGGTTAGGGTTAGGGCTCAGCCTAGGGCAAGGATTTTTTTAACCAGGAAGCCCTGAGTTCCAGGCTTACTGCATCTGCCAAAGGCATCCCAAAGGGAGCGCAGAAGTGCCACAACATGGCTGCTTTCACAGCTTTTTCCTTAGGAAGAACCCTAATACCCGGCTGATTTACCTTCCTAGGGCTACTGTTAGGATTTGGCCTAGGACTTTTAAAACCAGGAAGCCCTGAGCTCCAGGCACACTGCAGCTGTAAAAGGCATCCCAAGGGGAGCGCAAAAGTGACACAACTTGGCTGCCTCCACTGCTATTTCCATGAGACCATCCCGAATCATAGGCTGATTTTCCTTCCTAGGCTTAAGGTTTGAGTTAGGCCTAGGGTTAGTGTTCTTTTAACCAGAAAGCCCTGAGTTCCAAGAACACAGCAGCTGCGAAGGACTACCCAAGAAGAGTGCAGAAGTGCCTAAACATGCCTGCCTCCACAGCTTTTTCTTTGAGGACGTCCCGAAACGAAGGCTGATTTAGAAGCCTCCAGTTTGGGCTAAAGTTGTGGTTTTTTACACCAGGAAGCCCTGTGCTCTAAGCACACTGCAGCTGTGAAAGGCATCCCAAGGGGAGCGCAAAAGTGCCACAACATGGCTGTCTCCACAGATTTTCCCTTGGGATAATTCCTAAACCCAGGCTGATTTATATGACCAGTGTTACGGTTAGGGTAAGGGTTATGCCTAGGTGTAGAGCTTTTTAAACCAGCAAGCTCTGAGCTCCAGGCACACGGCAGCTGCGAAAGGCATCCCAAGGGGAGCACAAAAGTGCCAGAAAATGGCTGCCTCCACACGTTTTCGTTGGCACCATTGCTAAGCCAAGGCTGAATCACCTGCCTCCAGTCTCAGCTAGGTACATGGTTTTTTAAAGCAGGAAGCTCTGAGCTCCAGGCACACGGCAGCTGTGAAAGGCATCCCAAGGGGAGTACAAAAGTGCAACAACATGGCAGCTTTCACAGCTTTTTCCTTGGCACCATCCCTATACCTAGGCTGATTTATCTGCCTAGGGTTAGGGTTAGGGCTCAGCCTAGGGCAAGGATTTTTTTAACCAGGAAGCCCTGAGTTCCAGGCTTACTGCATCTGCCAAAGGCATCCCAAAGGGAGCGCAGAAGTGCCACAACATGGCTGCTTTCACAGCTTTTTCCTTAGGAAGAACCCTAATACCCGGCTGATTTACCTTCCTAGGGCTACTGTTAGGATTTGGCCTAGGACTTTTAAAACCAGGAAGCCCTGAGCTCCAGGCACACTGCAGCTGTAAAAGGCATCCCAAGGGGAGCGCAAAAGTGACACAACTTGGCTGCCTCCACTGCTATTTCCATGAGACCATCCCGAATCATAGGCTGATTTTCCTTCCTAGGCTTAAGGTTTGAGTTAGGCCTAGGGTTAGTGTTCTTTTAACCAGAAAGCCCTGAGTTCCAAGAACACAGCAGCTGCGAAGGACTACCCAAGAAGAGCGCAGAAGTGCCTAAACATGCCTGCCTCCACAGCTTTTTCTTTGAGGACGTCCCGAAACGAAGGCTGATTTAGAAGCCTCCAGTTTGGGCTAAAGTTGTGGTTTTTTACACCAGGAAGCCCTGTGCTCCAAGCACACTGCAGCTGTGAAAGGCATCCCAAGGGGAGCGCAAAAGTGCCACAACATGGCAGCTTTCACAGCTTTTTACTTGGCACCATCCCTATACCTAGGCTGATTTATCTGCCTAGGGTTAGGGTTAGGGCTCAGCCAAGGGCAAGGATTTTTTTTAACCAGGACGCCCTGAGTTCCCGGCTTACTGCATCTGCCAAAGGCATCCCAAGGGGAGCGCAAAAGTGCCACAACATGGCTGTCTCCACAGCTTTTCCCTTGGGATAATTCCTAAACCCAGGCTGATTTAAATGACCAGTGTTACGGTTAGGGTTAGGGTTACGCCTAGGTGTAGAGCTTTTTAAAACAGCAAGCTCTGAGCTCCAGGCACACGGCAGCAGCGAAAGGCATCCCAAGGGGAGCACAAAAGTGCCAGAAAATGGCTGCCTCCACACGTTTTCATTGGCACCATTGCTAAGCCTAGGCTGAATCACCTGCCTCCAGTCTCAGCTAGGGACATGGTTTTATAAACCAGGAAGCCCTGAGTTCCAGGCACTTAGCAGCTGTGAAAGGCATCCCAAGGGGAGTACAAAAGTGCAACAACATGGCAGCTTTCACAGCTTTTTCCTTGGCACCATCCCTCTACCTAGGCTGATTTATCTGCCTAGGGTTAGGGTTAGGGCTCAGCCAAGGGCAAGGATTTTTTTAACCAGGAAGCCCTGAGTTCCAGGCTTACTGCATCTGCCAAAGGCATCCCAAAGGGAGCGCAGAAGGTCCACAACATGGCTGCTTTCACAGCTTTTTCCTTAGGAAGAACCCTAATACCCGGCTGATTTACCTTCCTAGGGTTACTGTTAGGCTTAGGCCTAGGACATTTAAAACCAGGAAGCCCTGTGCTCCAGGCACACTGCAGCTGTGAAAGGCATCCCAAGGGGAGCGCAAAAGTGCCACAACATGGCTGCTTTCACAGCTTTTTCCTTAGGAAGAACCCTAATACCCGGCTGATTTACCTTCCTAGGGTTACTGTTAGGCTTATGCCTCGGACTTTTAAAACCAGGAAGCCCTGTGCTCCAGGCACACGGCAGCTGCAAAAGGCATCCCAAGGGGAGCGCAAAAGTGACACAACTTGGCTGCCTCCACTGCTATTTCCATGAGACCATCCCGAATCATAGGCTGATTTTCCTTCCCAGGCTTAAGGTTTGAGTTAGGTCTAGGGTTAGTGTTCTTTTAACCAGAAAGCCCTGAGTTCCAAGAGCACAGCAGCTGCGAAGGACTACCCAAGAAGAGCGCAGAAGTGCCTCAACATTCCTGCCTCCACAGCTTTTTCCTTGGGGACGTCCCGAAACGAAGGCTGATTTAGAAGCCTCCAGTTTGGGCTAAAGTTGTGGTTTTTTACACCAGGAAGCCCTGTGCTCCAAGCTCACTGCAGCTGTGAAAGGCATCCCAAGGGGAGCGCAAAAGTGCCACAACATGGCTGTCTCCACAGCTTTTCCCTTGGGATAATTCCTAAACCCAGGCTGATTTAAATGACCAGTGTTACGGTTAGGGTTAGGGTTACGCCTAGGTGTAGAGCTTTTTAAACCAGCAAGCTCTGAGCTCCAGGCACACGGCAGCTGTGAAAGGCATCCCAAAGGGAGTACAAAAGTTCCAGAAAATGGCTGCCTCCACACGTTTTCATTGGCACCATTGCTAAGCCTAGGCTGAATCACCTGCCTCCAGTCTCAGCTAGGGACATGGTTTTTTAAACCAGGAAGCCCTGAGCTCCAGGCACACGGCAGCTGTGAAAGGCATCCCAAGGGGAGTACAAAAGTGCAACAACATGGCAGCTTTCACAGCTTTTTCCTTGGGGACGTCCCGAAACGAAGGCTGATTTAGAAGCCTCCAGTTTGGGCTAAAGTTGTGGTTTTTTACACCAGGAAGCCCTGTGCTCCAAGCACACTGCAGCTGTGAAAGGCATCCCAAGGGGAGCGCAAAAGTGCCACAACATGGCTGTCTCCACAGCTTTTCCCTTGGGATAATTCCTAAACCCAGGCTGATTTAAATGACCAGTGTTACGGTTAGGGTTAGGGTTACGCCTAGGTGTAGAGCTTTTTGAACCAGCAAGCTCTGAGCTCCAGGCACACGGCAGCTGTGAAAGGCATCCCAAGGGGAGCACAAAAGTGCCATGAAATGGCTGCCGCCACACGTTTTCATTGGCACCATTGCTAAGCCTTAGCTGAATCACCTGCCTCCAGTCTCAGCTAGGGACATGGTTTTTTAAACCAGGAAGCCCTGAGCTCCAGGCACACGGCAGCTGTGAAAGGCATCCCAAGGGGAGTACAAAAGTGCAACAACATTGCATCTTTCACGGCTTTTTCCTTGGTAACATCCCTATACCTAGGCTGATTTATCTGCCTAGGGTTAGGGTTAGGGCTCAGCCTAGGGCTAGGATTTTTTTTAACCAGGAAGCCCTGAGTTCCAGGCTTACTGCATCTGCCAAAGGCATCCCAAAGGGAGCGCAGAAGTGCCACAACATGGCTGCTTTCACAGCTTTTTCCTTAGGAAGAACCCTAATACCCGGCTGATTTACCTTCCTAGGGTTACTGTTAGGCTTAGGCCTAGGACTTTTAAAACCAGGAAGCCCTGTGCTCCAGGCACACTGCAGCTGTTAAAGGCATCCCAAGGGGAGCGCAAAAGTGACACAACTTGGCTGCCTCCACTGCTATTTCCATGAGACCATCCCGAATCATAGGCTGATTTTCCTTCCTAGGCTTAAGGTTTGAGTTAGGCCTAGGGTTAGTGTTCTTTTAACCAGAAAGCCCTGAGTTCCAAGAACACAGCAGCTGCGAAGGACTACCCAAGAAGAGCGCAGAAGTGCCTCAACATGCCTGCCTCCACAGCTTTTTCCTTGGGGACGTCCCGAAACGAAGGCTGATTTAGAAGCCTCCAGTTTAGGCTAAAGTTGTGGGTTTTTACACCAGGAAGCCCTGTGCTCCAAGCACACTGCAGCTGTGAAAGGCATCCCAAGGGGAGCGCAAAAGTGCCACAACATGGCTGTCTCCACAGCTTTTCCCTTGGGATAATTCCTAAACACAGGCTGATTTATATGATCAGTGTTACGGTTAGGGTTAGGGTTACGCCTAGGTGTAGAGCTTTTTAAACCAGCAAGCTCTGAGCTCCAGGCACACGGCAGCTGCGAAAGGCATCCCAAGGGGAGCACAAAAGTGCCAGAAAATGGCTGCCTCCACACGTTTTCATTGGCACCATTGCTAAGCCTAGGCTAAATCACCTGCCTCCAGTCTCAGCTTGGGACATGGTTTTTTAAACCAGGAAGCCCTGAGCTCCAGGCACACGGCAGCTGTGAAAGGCATCCCAAGGGAAGTACAAAAGTGCAACAACATGGCAGCTTTCACGGCTTTTTCCTTGGCACCATCCCTATACCTAGGCTGATTTATCTGCCTAGAGTTAGGGTTAGGGCTCAGCCTAGGGCTAGGATTTTTTTTAACCAGGAAGCCCTGAGTTCCAGGCTTACTTCATCTGCCAAAGGCATCCCAAAGGGAGCGCAGAAGTGCCACAACATGGCTGCTTTCACAGCTTTTTCCTTAGGAAGAACCCTAATACCCGGCTGATTTACCTTCCTAGGGTTACTCTTAGGCTCAGGCCTAGGACTTTTAAAACCAGGAAGCCCTGTGCTCCAGGCACACTGCAGCTGTTAAAGGCATCCCAAGGGGAGCGCAAAAGTGACACAACTTGGCTGCCTCCACTGCTATTTCCATGAGACCATCCCGAATCATAGGCTGATTTTCCTTCCTAGGCTTAAGGTTTGAGTTAGGCCTAGGGTTAGTGTTCTTTTAACCAGAAAGCCCTGAGTTCCAAGAACACAGCAGCTGCGAAGGACTACCCAAGAAGAGCGCAGAAGTGCCTCAACATGCCTGCCTCCACAGCTTTTTCCTTGGGGACGTCCCGAAACGAAGGCTGATTTAGAAGCCTCCAGTTTGGGCTAAAGTTGTGGTTTTTTACACCAGGAAGCCCTGTGCTCCAAGCACACTGCAGCTGTGAAAGGCATCCCAAGGGGAGCGCAAAAGTGCCACAACATGGCTGTCTCCACAGCTTTTCCCTTGGGATAATTCCTAAACCCAGGCTGATTTAAATGACCAGTGTTACGGTTAGGGTTAGGGTTACGCCTAGGTGTAGAGCTTTTTAAACCAGCAAGCTCTGAGCTCCAGGCACACGGCAGCTGCGAAAGGCATCCCAAGGGGAGCACAAAAGTGCCAGAAAATGGCTGCCTCCACACGTTTTCATTGGCACCATTGCTAAGCCTAGGCTGAATCACCTGCCTCCTGTCTCAGCTAGGGACATGGTTTTTTAAACCAGGAAGCCCTGAGCTCCAGGCACACGGCAGCTGTGAAAGGCATCCCAAGGGGAGTACAAAAGTGCAACAACATGGCAGCTTTCACAGCTTTTTCCTTGGCACCATCCCTATACCTAGGCTGATTTATCTGCCTAGGGTTAGGGTTAGGGCTCAGCCTAGGGCTAGGATTTTTTTAAGCAGGAAGCCCTGAGTTCCAGGCTTACTGCATCTGCCAAAGGCATCCCAAAGGGAGCGCAGAAGTGCCACAACATGGCTGCTTTCACGGCTTTTCCCTTAGGAAGAACCCTAATACCCGGCTGATTTACCTTCCTAGGGTTACTGTTAGGCTTAGGCCTAGGACTTTTAAAACCAGGAAGCCCTGTGCTCCAGGCACACTGCAGCTGTGAAAGGCATCCCAAGGGGAGCGCAAAAGTGACACAACTTGGCTTCCTCCACTGCTATTTCCATGAGACCATCCCGAATCATAGGCTGATTTTCCTTCCTAGGCTTAAGGTTTGAGTTAGGCCTAGGGTTAGTGTTCTTTTAACCAGAAAGCCCTGAGTTCCAAGAACACAGCAGCTGCGAAGGACTACCCAAGAAGAGCGCAGAAGTGCCTCAACATGCCTGCCTCCACAGCTTTTTCCTTGGGGACGTCCCGAAACGAAGGCTGATTTAGAAGCCTCCAGTTTGGGCTAAAGTTGTGGTTTTTTACACCAGGAAGCCCTGTGCTCCAAGCACACTGCAGCTGTGAAAGGCATCCCAAGGGGAGCGCAAAAGTGCCACAACATGGCTGTCTCCACAGCTTTTCCCTTGGGATAATTCCTAAACCCAGGCTGATTTAAATGACCAGTGTTACGGTTAGGGTTAGGGTTACGCCTAGGTGTAGAGCTTTTTAAACCAGCAAGCTCTGAGCTCCAGGCACACGGCAGCTGCGAAAGGCATCCCAAGGGGAGCACAAAAGTGCCAGAAAATGGCTGCCTCCACACGTTTTCATTGGCACCATTGCTAAGCCTAGGCTGAATCACCTGCCACCAGTCTCAGCTAGGGACATGGATTTTTAAACCAGGAAGCCCTGAGCTCCAGGCACACGGCAGCTGTGAAAGGCATCCCAAGGGGAGTACAAAAGTGCAACAACATGGCAGCTTTCACAGCTTTTTCCTTGGCACCATCCCTATACCTAGGCTGATTTATCTGCCTAGGGTTAGGGTTAGGGCTCAGCCTAGGGCTAGGATTTTTTTAACCAGGAAGCCCTGAGTTCCAGGCTTACTGCATCTGCCAAAGGCATCCCAAAGGGAGCGCAGAAGTGCCACAACATGGCTGCTTTCACAGCTTTTTCCTTAGGAAGAACCCTAATACCCGGCTGATTTACCTTCCTAGGGTTACTGTTAGGCCTAGGCCTAGGACTTTTAAAACCAGGAAGCCCTGTGCTCCAGGCACACTGCAGCTGTTAAAGGCATCCCAAGGGGAGCGCAAAAGTGACACAACTTGGCTGCCTCCACTGCTATTTCCATGAGACCATCCCGAATCATAGGCTGATTTTCCTTCCTAGTCTTAAGGTTTGAGTTAGGCCTAGGGTTAGTGTTCTTTTAACCAGAAAGCCCTGAGTTCCAAGAACACAGCAGCTGTGAAGGACTACCCAAGAAGAGCGGAGAAGTGCCTCAACATGCCTGCCTCCACAGCTTTTTCCTTAGGGACGTCCCGAAACGAAGGCTGATTTAGAAGCCTCCAGTTTGGGCTAAAGTTGTGGTTTTTTAAAGCAGGAAGCCCTGTGCTCCAAGCACACTGCAGCTGTGAAAGGCATCCCAAGGGGAGCGCAAAAGTGCCACAACATGGCTGTCTCCACAGCTTTTTCCCTTGGGATAATTCCTAAACCCAGGCTGATTTAAATGACCAGTGTTACGGTTAGGGTTAGGGTTACGCCTAGGTGTAGAGCTTTTTAAACCAGCATGCTCTGAGCTCCAGGCACATGGCAGCTGCGAAAGGCATCCCAAGGGGAGCACAAAAGTGCCAGAAAATGGCTGCCTCCACACGTTTTCATTGGCACCATTGCTAAGCCTAGGCTGAATCACCTGCCTCCTGTCTCAGCTAGGGACATGGTTTTTTAAACCAGGAAGCCCTGAGCTCCAAGCACAGGACAGCTGTGAACGGCATCCCAAGGGGAGTACAAAAGTGCAACAACATGGCAGCTTTCACAGCTTTTTCCTTGGCACCATCCCTATACCTAGGCTGATTTATCTGCCTAGGGTTAGGGTTAGGGCTCAGCCTAGGGCTAGGATTTTTTTAACCAGGAAGCCCTGAGTTCCAGGCTTACTGCATCTGCCAAAGGCATCCCAAAGGGAGCGCAGAAGGTCCACAACATGGCTGCTTTCACAGCTTTTTCCTTAGGAAGAACCCTAATACCCGGCTGATTTACCTTCCTAGGGTTACTGTTAGGCTTAGGCCTAGGACTTTTAAAACCAGGAAGCCCTGTGCTCCAGGCACACTGCAGCTGTTAAAGGCATCCCAAGGGGAGCGCAAAAGTGACACAACTTGGCTGCCTCCACTGCTATTTCCATGAGACCATCCCGAATCATAGGCTGATATTTCTTCCTAGGCTTAAGGTTTGAGTTAGGCCTAGGGTTAGTGTTCTTTTAACCAGAAAGCCCTGAGTTCCAAGAACACAGCAGCTGCGAAGGACTACCCAAGAAGAGCGCAGAAGTGCCTCAACATGCCTGCCTCCACAGCTTTTTCCTTGGGGACGTCCCGAAACGAAGGCTGATTTAGAAGCCTCCAGTTTGGAGTAAAGTTGTGGTATTTTACACCAGGAAGCCCTGTGCTCCAAGCACACTGCAGCTGTGAAAGGCATCCCAAGGGGAGCGCAAAAATGCCACAAAATGGCTATCTCCACAGCTTTTCCCTTGGGATAATTCCTAAACCCAGGCTGATTTAAATGACCAGTGTTACGGTTAGGGTTAGGGTTACGCCTAGGTGTAGAGCTTTTTAAACCAGCAAGCTCTGAGCTCCAGGCACACGGCAGCTGCGAAAGGCATCCCAAGGGGAGCACAAAAGTGCCAGAAAATGGCTGCCTCCACACGTTTTCATTGGCACCATTGCTAAGCCTAGGCTGAATCACCTGCCACCAGTCTCAGCTAGGGACATGGATTTTTAAACCAGGAAGCCCTGAGCTCCAGGCACACGGCAGCTGTGAAAGGCATCCCAAGGGGAGTACAAAAGTGCAACAACATGGCAGCTTTCACAGCTTTTTCCTTGGCACCATCCCTATACCTAGGCTGATTTATCTGCCTAGGGTTAGGGTTAGGGCTCAGCCTAGGGCTAGGATTTTTTTAACCAGGAAGCCCTGAGTTCCAGGCTTACTGCATCTGCCAAAGGCATCCCAAAGGGAGCGCAGAAGGTCCACAACATGGCTGCTTTCACAGCTTTTTCCTTAGGAAGAACCCTAATACCCGGCTGATTTACCTTCCTAGGGTTACTGTTAGGCTTAGGCCTAGGACTTTTAAAACCAGGAAGCCCTGTGCTCCAGGCACACTGCAGCTGTTAAAGGCATCCCAAGGGGAGCGCAAAAGTGACACAACTTGGCTGCCTCCACTGCTATTTCCATGAGACCATCCCGAATCATAGGCTGATTTTCCTTCCTAGGCTTAAGGTTTGAGTTAGGCCTAGGGTTAGTGTTCTTTTAACCAGAAAGCCCTGAGTTCCAAGAACACAGCAGCTGTGAAGGACTACCCAAGAAGAGCGGAGAAGTGCCTCAACATGCCTGCCTCCACAGCTTTTTCCTTAGGGACGTCCCGAAACGAAGGCTGATTTAGAAGCCTCCAGTTTGGGCTAAAGTTGTGGTTTTTTAAAGCAGGAAGCCCTGTGCTCCAAGCACACTGCAGCTGTGAAAGGCATCCCAAGGGGAGCGCAAAAGTGCCACAACATGGCTGTCTCCACAGCTTTTTCCCTTGGGATAATTCCTAAACCCAGGCTGATTTAAATGACCAGTGTTACGGTTAGGGTTAGGGTTACGCCTAGGTGTAGAGCTTTTTAAACCAGCAAGCTCTGAGCTCCAGGCACATGGCAGCTGCGAAAGGCATCCCAAGGGGAGCACAAAAGTGCCAGAAAATGGCTGCCTCCACACGTTTTCATTGGCACCATTGCTAAGCCTAGGCTGAATCACCTGCCTCCTGTCTCAGCTAGGGACATGGTTTTTTAAACCAGGAAGCCCTGAGCTCCAAGCACACGACAGCTGTGAAAGGCATCCCAAGGGGAGTACAAAAGTGCAACAACATGGCAGCTTTCACAGCTTTTTCCTTGGCACCATCCCTATACCTAGGCTGATTTATCTGCCTAGGGTTAGGGTTAGGGCTCAGCCTAGGGCAAGGATTTTTTTAACCAGGAAGCCCTGAGTTCCAGGCTTACTGCATCTGCCAAAGGCATCCCAAAGGGAGCGCAGAAGTGCCACAACATGGCTGCTTTCACAGCTTTTTCCTTAGGAAGAACCCTAATACCCGGCTGATTTACCTTCCTAGGGATACTGTTAGGCTTAGGCCTAGGACTTTTAAAACCAGGAAGCCCTGTGCTCCAGGCACACTGCAGCTGTTAAAGGCATCCCAAGGGGAGCGCAAAAGTGACACAACTTGGCTGCCTCCACTGCTATTTCCATGAGACCATCCCGAATCATAGGCTGATTTTCCTTCCTAGGCTTAAGGTTTGAGTTAGGCCTAGGGTTAGTGTTCTTTTAACCAGAAAGCCCTGAGTTCCAAGAACACAGCAGCTGCGAAGGACTACCCAAGAAGAGCGCAGAAGTGCCTCAACATGCCTGCCTCCACAGCTTTTTCCTTGGGGACGTCCCGAAACGAAGGCTGATTTAGAAGCCTCCAGTTTGGGCTAAAGTTGTGGTATTTTACACCAGGAAGCCCTGTGCTCCAAGCACACTGCAGCTGTGAAAGGCATCCCAAGGGGAGCGCAAAAATGCCACAAAATGGCTATCTCCACAGCTTTTCCCTTGGGATAATTCCTAAACCCAGGCTGATTTAAATGACCAGTGTTACGGTTAGGGTTAGGGTTACGTCTAGGTGTAGAGCTTTTTAAACCAGCAAGGTCTGAGCTCCAGGCACACGGCAGCTGCGAAAGGCATCCCAAGGGGAGCACAAAAGTGCCAGAAAATGGCTGCCTCCACACGTTTTCATTGGCACCATTGCTAAGCCTAGGCTGAATCACCTGCCACCAGTCTCAGCTAGGGACATGGATTTTTAAACCAGGAAGCCCTGAGCTCCAGGCACACGGCAGCTGTGAAAGGCATCCCAAGGGGAGTACAAAAGTGCAACAACATGGCAGCTTTCACAGCTTTTTCCTTGGCACCATCCCTATACCTAGGCTGATTTATCTGCCTAGGGTTAGGGTTAGGGCTCAGCCTAGGGCTAGGATTTTTTTAACCAGGAAGCCCTGAGTTCCAGGCTTACTGCATCTGCCAAAGGCATCCCAAAGGGAGCGCAGAAGTGCAACAACATGGCTGCTTTCACAGCTTTTTCCTTAGGAAGAACCCTAATACCCGGCTGATTTACCTTCCTAGGGATACTGTTAGGCTTAGGCCTAGGACTTTTAAAACCAGGAAGCCCTGTGCTCCAGGCACACTGCAGCTGTTAAAGGCATCCCAAGGGGAGCGCAAAAGTGACACAACTTGGCTGCCTCCACTGCTATTTCCATGAGACCATCCCGAATCATAGGCTGATTTTCCTTCCTAGGCTTAAGGTTTGAGTTAGGCCTAGGGTTAGTGTTCTTTTAACCAGAAAGCCCTGAGTTCCAAGAACACAGCAGCTGCGAAGGACTACCCAAGAAGAGCGCAGAAGTGCCTCAACATGCCTGCCTCCACAGCTTTTTCCTTGGGGACGTCCCGAAACGAAGGCTGATTTAGAAGCCTCCAGTTTGGGCTAAAGTTGTGGTGTTTTACACCAGGAAGCCCTGTGCTCCAAGCACACTGCAGCTGTGAAAGGCATCCCAAGGGGAGCGCAAAAATGCCACAAAATGGCTATCTCCACAGCTTTTCCCTTGGGATAATTCCTAAACCCAGGCTGATTTAAATGACCAGTGTTACAGTTAGGGTTAGGGTTACGCCTAGGTGTAGAGCTTTTTAAACCAGCAAGCTCTGAGCTCCAGGCACACGGCAGCTGCGAAAGGCATCCCAAGGGGAGCACAAAAGTGCCAGAAAATGGCTGCCTCCACACGTTTTCATTGGCACCATTGCTAAGCCTAGGCTGAATCACCTGCCACCAGTCTCAGCTAGGGACATGGATTTTTAAACCAGGAAGCCCTGAGCTCCAGGCACACGGCAGCTGTGAAAGGCATCCCAAGGGGAGTACAAAAGTGCAACAACATGGCAGCTTTCACAGCTTTTTCCTTGGCACCATCCCTATACCTAGGCTGATTTATCTGCCTAGGGTTAGGGTTAGGGCTCAGCCTAGGGCTAGGATTTTTTTAACCAGGAAGCCCTGAGTTCCAGGCTTACTGCATCTGCCAAAGGCATCCCAAAGGGAGCGCAGAAGTGCCACAACATGGCTGCTTTCACAGCTTTTTCCTTAGGAAGAACCCTAATACCCGGCTGATTTACCTTCCTAGGGTTACTGTTAGGCTTAGGCCTAGGACTTTTAAAACCAGGAAGCCCTGTGCTCCAGGCACACTGCAGCTGTTAAAGGCATCCCAAGGGGAGCGCAAAAGTGACACAACTTGGCTGCCTCCACTGCTATTTCCATGAGACCATCCCGAATCATAGGCTGATTTTCCTTCCTAGTCTTAAGGTTTGAGTTAGGCCTAGGGTTAGTGTTCTTTTAACCAGAAAGCCCTGAGTTCCAAGAACACAGCAGCTGTGAAGGACTACCCAAGAAGAGCGCAGAAGTGCCTCAACATGCCTGCCTCCACAGCTTTTTCCTTAGGGACGTCCTGAAACGAAGGCTGATTTAGAAGCCTCCAGTTTGGGCTAAAGTTGTGGTTTTTTAAACCAGGAAGCCCTGTGCTCCAAGCACACTGCAGCTGTGAAAGGCATCCCAAGGGGAGCGCAAAAGTGCCACAACATGGCTGTCTCCACAGCTTTTTCCCTTGGGATAATTCCTAAACCCAGGCTGATTTAAATGACCAGTGTTACGGTTAGGGTTAGGGTTACGCCTAGGTGTAGAGCTTTTTAAACCAGCAAGCTCTGAGCTCCAGGCACATGGCAGCTGCGAAAGGCATCCCAAGGGGAGCACAAAAGTGCCAGAAAATGGCTGCCTCCACACGTTTTCATTGGCACCATTGCTAAGCCTAGGCTGAATCACCTGCCTCCTGTCTCAGCTAGGGACATGGTTTTTTAAACCAGGAAGCCCTGAGCTCCAAGCACACGACAGCTGTGAACGGCATCCCAAGGGGAGTACAAAAGTGCAACAACATGGCAGCTTTCACAGCTTTTTCCTTGGCACCATCCCTATACCTAGGCTGATTTATCTGCCTAGGGTTAGGGTTAGGGCTCAGCCTAGGGCTAGGATTTTTTAACCAGGAAGCCCTGAGTTCCAGGCTTACTGCATCTGCCAAAGGCATCCCAAAGGGAGCGCAGAAGGTCCACAACATGGCTGCTTTCACAGCTTTTTCCTTAGGAAGAACCCTAATACCCGGCTGATTTACCTTCCTAGGGTTACTGTTAGGCTTAGGCCTAGGACTTTTAAAACCAGGAAGCCCTGTGCTCCAGGCACACTGCAGATGTTAAAGGCATCCCAAGGGGAGCACAAAAGTGACACAACTTGGCTGCCTCCACTGCTATTTCCATGAGACCATCCCGAATCATAGGCTGATTTTCCTTCCTAGGCTTAAGGTTTGAGTTAGGCCTAGGGTTAGTGTTCTTTTAACCAGAAAGCCCTGAGTTCCAAGAACACAGCAGCTGCGAAGGACTACCCAAGAAGAGCGCAGAAGTGCCTCAACATGCCTGCCTCCACAGCTTTTTCCTTGGGGACGTCCCGAAACGAAGGCTGATTTAGAAGCCTCCAGTTTGGAGTAAAGTTGTGGTACTTTACACAAGGAAGCCCTGTGCTCCAAGCACACTGCAGCTGTGAAAGGCATCCCAAGGGGAGCGCAAAAATGCCACAACATGGCTGTCTCCACAGCTTTTTCCCTTGGGATAATTCCTAAACCCAGGCTGATTTAAATGACCAGTGTTACGGTTAGGGTTAGGGTTACGCCTAGGTGTAGAGCTTTTTAAACCAGCAAGCTCTGAGCTCCAGGCACATGGCAGCTGCGAAAGGCATCCCAAGGGGAGCACAAAAGTGCCAGAAAATGGCTGCCTCCACACGTTTTCATTGGCACCATTGCTAAGCCTAGGCTGAATCACCTGCCTCCTGTCTCAGCTAGGGACATGGTTTTTTAAACCAGGAAGCCCTGAGCTCCAAGCACACGACAGCTGTGAACGGCATCCCAAGGGGAGTACAAAAGTGCAACAACATGGCAGCTTTCACAGCTTTTTCCTTGGCACCATCCCTATACCTAGGCTGATTTATCTGCCTAGGGTTAGGGTTAGGGCTCAGCCTAGGGCTAGGATTTTTTTAACCAGGAAGCCCTGAGTTCCAGGCTTACTGCATCTGCCAAAGGCATCCCAAAGGGAGCGCAGAAGGTCCACAACATGGCTGCTTTCACAGCTTTTTCCTTAGGAAGAACCCTAATACCCGGCTGATTTACCTTCCTAGGGTTACTGTTAGGCTTAGGCCTAGGACTTTTAAAACCAGGAAGCCCTGTGCTTCAGGCACACTGCAGCTGTGAAAGGCATCCCAAGGGGAGCGCAAAAGTGACACAACTTGGCTGCCTCCACTGCTATTTCCATGAGACCATCCCGAATCATAGGCTGATTTTCCTTCCTAGGCTTAAGGTTTGAGTTAGGCCTAGGGTTAGTGTTCTTTTAACCAGAAAGCCCTGAGTTCCAAGAACACAGCAGCTGCGAAGGACTACCCAAGAAGAGCGCAGAAGTGCCTCAACATGCCTGCCTCCACAGCTTTTTCCTTAGGGACGTCCCGAAACGAAGGCTGATTTAGAAGCCTCCAGTTTGGGCTAAAATTGTGGTTTTTTAAACCAGGAAGCCCTGTGCTCCAAGCACACTGCAGCTGTGAAAGGCATCCCAAGGGGAGCGCAAAAGTGCCACAACATGGCTGTCTCCACAGCTTTTTCCCTTGGGATAATTCCTAAACCCAGGCTGATTTAAATGACCAGTGTTACGGTTAGGGTTAGGGTTACGCCTAGGTGTAGAGCTTTTTAAACCAGCAAGCCCTGAGCTCCAGGCACATGGCAGCTGCGAAAGGCATCCCAAGGGGAGCACAAAAGTGCCAGAAAATGGCTGCCTCCACACGTTTTCATTGGCACCATTGCTAAGCCTAGGCTGAATCACCTGCCTCCAGTCTCAGCTAGGGACATGGTTTTTTAAACCAGGAAGCCCTGAGCTCCAAGCACACGACAGCTGTGAACGGCATCCCAAGGGGATTACAAAAGTGCAACAACATGGCAGCTTTCACAGCTTTTTCCTTGGCACCATCCCTATACCTAGGCTGATTTATCTGCCTAGGGTTAGGGTTAGGGCTCAGCCTAGGGCTAGGATTTTTTTAAGCAGGAAGCCCTGAGTTCCAGGCTTACTGCATCTGCCAAAGGCATCCCAAAGGGAGCGCAGAAGTGCCACAACATGGCTGCTTTCACAGCTTTTTCCTTAGGAAGAACCCTAATACCCGGCTGATTTACCTTCCTAGGGTTACTGTTAGGCTTAGGCCTAGGACTTTTAAAACCAGGAAGCCCTGTGCTCCAGGCACACTGCAGCTGTTAAAGGCATCCCAAGGGGAGCGCAAAAGTGACACAACTTGGCTGCCTCCACTGCTATTTCCATGCGACCATCCCGAATCATAGGCTGATTTTCCTTCCTAGTCTTAAGGTTTGAGTTAGGCCTAGGGTTAGTGTTCTTTTAACCAGAAAGCCCTGAGTTCCAAGAACACAGCAGCTGTGAAGGACTACCCAAGAAGAGCGCAGAAGTGCCTCAACATGCCTGCCTCCACAGCTTTTTCCTTAGGGACGTCCCGAAACGAAGGCTGATTTAGAAGCCTCCAGTTTGGGCTAAAGTTGTGGTTTTTTAAACCAGGAAGCCCTGTGCTCCAAGCACACTGCAGCTGTGAAAGGCATCCCAAGGGGAGCGCAAAAGTGCCACAACATGGCTGTCTCCACAGCTTTTTCCCTTGGGATAATTCCTAAACCCAGGCTGATTTAAATGACCAGTGTTACGGTTAGGGTTAGGGTTACGCCTAGGTGTAGAGCTTTTTAAACCAGCAAGCTCTGAGCTCCAGGCACACGGCAGCTGTGAAAGGCATCCCAAGGGGAGCACAAAAGTGCCAGAAAATGGCTGCCTCCACACGTTTTCATTGGCACCATTGCTAAGCCTAGGCTGAATCACCTGCCACCAGTCTCAGCTAGGGACATGGATTTTTAAACCAGGAAGCCCTGAGCTCCAGGCACTTGGCAGCTGTGAAAGGCATCCCAAGGGGAGTACAAAAGTGCAACAACATGGCAGCTTTCACAGCTTTTTCCTTGGCACCATCCCTATACCTAGGCTGATTTATCTGCCTAGGGTTAGGGTTAGGGCTCAGCCTAGGGCAAGGATTTTTTTAAGCAGGAAGCCCTGAGTTCCAGGCTTACTGCATCTGCCAAAGGCATCCCAAAGGGAGCGCAGAAGGTCCACAACATGGCTGCTTTCACAGCTTTTTCCTTAGGAAGAACCCTAATACCCGGCTGATTTACCTTCCTAGGGTTACTGTTAGGCTTAGGCCTAGGACTTTTAAAACCAGGAAGCCCTGTGCTCCAGGCACACTGCAGCTGTTAAAGGCATCCCAAGGGGAGCGCAAAAGTGACACAACTTGGCTGCCTCCACTGCTATTTCCATGCGACCATCCCGAATCATAGGCTGATTTTCCTTCCTAGTCTTAAGGTTTGAGTTAGGCCTAGGGTTAGTGTTCTTTTAACCAGAAAGCCCTGAGTTCCAAGAACACAGCAGCTGTGAAGGACTACCCAAGAAGAGCGCAGAAGTGCCTCAACATGCCTGCCTCCACAGCTTTTTCCTTAGGGACGTCCCGAAACGAAGGCTGATTTAGAAGCCTCCAGTTTGGGCTAAAGTTGTGGTTTTTTAAACCAGGAAGCCCTGTGCTCCAAGCACACTGCAGCTGTGAAAGGCATCCCAAGGGGAGCGCAAAAGTGCCACAACATGGCTGTCTCCACAGCTTTTTCCCTTGGGATAATTCCTAAACCCAGGCTGATTTAAATGACCAGTGTTACGGTTAGGGTTAGGGTTACGCCTAGGTGTAGAGCTTTTTAAACCAGCAAGCTCTGAGCTCCAGGCACACGGCAGCTGTGAAAGGCATCCCAAGGGGAGCACAAAAGTGCCAGAAAATGGCTGCCTCCACACGTTTTCATTGGCACCATTGCTAAGCCTAGGCTGAATCACCTGCCACCAGTCTCAGCTAGGGACATGGATTTTTAAACCAGGAAGCCCTGAGCTCCAGGCACTTGGCAGCTGTGAAAGGCATCCCAAGGGGAGTACAAAAGTGCAACAACATGGCAGCTTTCACAGCTTTTTCCTTGGCACCATCCCTATACCTAGGCTGATTTATCTGCCTAGGGTTAGGGTTAGGGCTCAGCCTAGGGCAAGGATTTTTTTAAGCAGGAAGCCCTGAGTTCCAGGCTTACTGCATCTGCCAAAGGCATCCCAAAGGGAGCGCAGAAGGTCCACAACATGGCTGCTTTCACAGCTTTTTCCTTAGGAAGAACCCTAATACCCGGCTGATTTACCTTCCTAGGGTTACTGTTAGGCTTAGGCCTAGGACTTTTAAAACCAGGAAGCCCTGTGCTCCAGGCACACTGCAGCTGTTAAAGGCATCCCAAGGGGAGCGCAAAAGTGACACAACTTGGCTGCCTCCACTGCTATTTCCATGAGACTATCCCGAATCATAGGCTGATTTTCCTTCCTAGGCTTAAGGTTTGAGTTAGGCCTAGGGTTAGTGTTCTTTTAACCAGAAAGCCCTGAGTTCCAAGAACACAGCAGCTGCGAAGGACTACCCAAGAAGAGCGCAGAAGTGCCTCAACATGCCTGCCTCCACAGCTTTTTCCTTGGGGACGTCCCGAAACGAAGGCTGATTTAGAAGCCTCCAGTTTGGGCTAAAGTTGTGGTTTTTTACACCAGGAAGCCCTGTGCTCCAAGCACACTGCAGCTGTGAAAGGCATCCCAAGGGGAGCGCAAAAGTGCCACAACATGGCTGTCTCCACAGCTTTTTCCCTTGGGATAATTCCTAAACCCAGGCTGATTTAAATGACCAGTGTTACGGTTAGGGTTAGGGTTACGCCTAGGTGTAGAGCTTTTTAAACCAGCAAGCTCTGAGCTCCAGGCACACGGCAGCTGCGAAAGGCATCCCAAGGGGAGCACAAAAGTGCCAGAAAATGGCTGCCTCCACACGTTTTCATTGGCACCATTGCTAAGCCTAGACTGAATTACCTGCCTCCAGTCTCGGCTAGGGACATGGTTTTTTAAACCAGGAAGCCCTGAGCTCCAGGCACACGGCAGCTGTGAAAGGCATCCCAAGGGGAGTACAAAAGTGCAACAACATGGCAGCTTTCACAGCTTTTTCCTTGGCACCATCCCTATACCCAGGCTGATTTATCTGCCTAGGGTTAGGGTTAGGGCTCAGCCTAGGGCTAGGATTTTTTTAAGCAGGAAGCCCTGAGTTCCAGGCTTACAGCATCTGCCAAAGGCATCCCAAAGGGAGCGCAGAAGGTCCACAACATGGCTGCTTTCACAGCTTTTTCCTTAGGAAGAACCCTAATACCCGGCTGATTTACCTTCCTAGGGTTTCTGTTAGGCTTAGGCCTAGGACTTTTAAAACCAGGAAGCCCTGTGCTCCAGGCACACTGCAGCTGTTAAAGGCATCCCAAGGGGAGCGCAAAAGTGACACAACTTGGCTGCCTCCACTGCTATTTCCATCAGACCATCCCGAATCATAGGCTGATTTTCCTTCCTAGGCTTAAGGTTTGAGTTAGGCCTAGGGTTAGTGTTCTTTTAACCAGAAAGCCCTGAGTTCCAAGAGCACAGCAGCTGCGAAGGACTGCCCAAGAAGAGCGCAGAAGTGCCACAACATGCCTGCCTCCACAGCTTTTTCCTTGGAGACGTCCCGAAACGAAGGCTGATTTAGAAGCCTCCAGTTTGGGCTAAAGTTGTGGTTTTTTACACCAGGAAGCCCTGTGCTCCAAGCACACTGCAGCTGTGAAAGGCATCCCAAGGGGAGCGCAAAAGTGCCACAACATGGCTGTCTCCACAGCTTTTCCCTTGGGATAATTCCTAAACCCAGGCTGATTTAAATGACCAGTGTTACGGTTAGGGTTAGGGTTACGCCTAGGTGTAGAGCTTTTTAAACCAGCAAGCTCTGAGCTCCAGGCACACGGCAGCTGCGAAAGGCATCCCAAGGGGAGCACAAAAGTGCCAGAAAATGGCTGCCTCCACACGTTTTCATTGGCACCATTGCTAAGCCTAGGCTGAATCACCTGCCTCCAGTCTCAGCTAGGGACATGGTTTTTTAAACCAGGAAGCCCTGAGCTCCAAGCACACGACAGCTGTGAAAGGCATCCCAAGGGGAGTACAAAAGTGCAACAACATGGCAGCTTTCACAGCTTTTTCCTTGGCTCCATCCCTATACCTAGGCTGATTTATCTGCCTAGGGTTAGGGTTAGGGCTCAGCCTAGGGCTAGGATTTTTTTAACCAGGAAGCCCTGAGTTCCAGGCTTACTGCATCTGCCAAAGGCATCCCAAAGGGAGCGCAGAAGTGCCACAACATGGCTGCTTTCACAGCTTTTTCCTTAGGAAGAACCCTAATACCCGGCTGATTTATCTTCCTAGGGTTACTGTTAGGCTTAGGCCTAGGACTTTTAAAACCAGGAAGCCCTGTGCTCCAGGCACACTGCAGCTGTGAAAGGCATCCCAAGGGGAGCGCAAAAGTGACACAACTTGGCTGCCTCCACTGCTATTTCCATGAGACCATCCCGAATCATAGGCTGATTTTCCTTCCTAGGCTTAAGGTTTGAGTTAGGCCTAGGGTTAGTGTTCTTTTAACCAGAAAGCCCTGAGTTCCAAGAACACAGCAGCTGCGAAGGACTGCCCAAGAAGAGCGCAGAAGTGCCACAACATGCCTGCCTCCACAGCTTTTTCCTTGGGGACGTCCCGAAACGAAGGCTGATTTAGAAGCCTCCAGTTTGGGCTAAAGTTGTGGTTTTTTACACCAGGAAGCCCTGTGCTCCAAGCACACTGCAACTGTGAAAGGCATCCCAAGGGGAGCGCAAAAGTGCCACAACATGGCTGTCTCCACAGCTTTTCCCTTGGGATAATTCCTAAACCCAGGCTGATTTAAATGACCAGTGTTACGGTTAGGGTTAGGGTTAGGGTTACGCCTAGGTGTAGAGCTTTTTAAACCAGCAAGCTCTGAGCTCCAGGCACACGGCAGCTGCGAAAGGCATCCCAAGGGGAGCACAAAAGTGCCAGAAAATGGCTGCCTCCACACGTTTTCATTGGCACCATTGCTAAGCCTAGACTGAATCAACTGCCTCCAGTCTCAGCTAGGGACATGGTTTTATAAACCAGGAAGCCCTGAGCTCCAGGCACACGGCAGCTGTGAAAGGCATCCCAAGGGGAGTACAAAAGTGCAACAACATGGCAGCTTTCACAGCTTTTTCCTTGGCACCATCCCTATACCTAGGCTGATTTATCTGCCTAGGGTTAGGGTTAGGGCTCAGCCTAGGGCTAGCATTTTTTCAACCAGGAAGCCCTGAGTTCCAGGCTTACTGCATCTGCCAAAGGCATCCCAAAGGGAGCGCAGAAGTGCCACAACATGGCTGCTTTCACAGCTTTTTCCTTAGGAAGAACCCTAATACCCGGCTGATTTACCTTCCTAGGGTTACTGTTAGGCTTAGGCCTAGGACTTTTAAAACCAGGAAGCCCTGTGCTCCAGGCACACTGCAGCTGTGAAAGGCATCCCAAGGGGAGCGCAAAAGTGACACAACTTGGCTGCCTCCACTGCTATTTCCATGAGACCATCCCAAATCATAGTCTGATTTTCCTTCCTAGGCTTAAGGTTTGAGTTAGGCCTAGGGTTAGTGTTCTTTTAACCAGAAAGCCCTGAGTTCCAAGAACACAGCAGCTGCGAAGGACTACCCAAGAAGAGCGCAGAAGTGCCTCAACATGCCTGCCTCCACAGCTTTTTCCTTGGGGAGGTCCCGAAACGAAGGCTGATTTAGAAGCCTCCAGTTTGGGCTAAAGTTGTGGTTTTTTACACCAGGAAGCCCTGTGCTCTAAGCACACTGCAGCTGTGAAAGGCATCCCAAGGGGAGCGCAAAAGTGCCACAACATGGCTGTCTCCACAGCTTTTCCCTTGGGATTATTCCTAAACCTAGGCTGATTTAAATGACCAGTGTTACGGTTAGGTTTAGGGTTACGCCTAGGTGTAGAGCTTTTTAAACCAGCAAGCTCTGAGCTCCAGGCACACGGCAGCTGCGAAAGGCATCCCAAGGGGAGCACAAAAGTGCCAGAAAATGGCTGCCTCCACACGTTTTCATTGGCACCATTGCTAAGCCTAAGCTGAATTACCGGCCTCCAGTCTCAGCTAGGGACATGGTTTTTTAAACCAGGAAGCCCTGAGCTCCAGGCACTTGGCAGCTGTGAAAGGCATCCCAAGGGGAGTACAAAAGTGCAACAACATGGCAGCTTTCACAGCTTTTTCCTTGGCACCATCCCTATACCTAGGCTGATTTATCTGCCTAGGGTTAGGGTTAGGGCTCAGCCTAGGGCTAGCATTTTTTCAACCAGGAAGCCCTGAGTTCCAGGCTTACTGCATCTGCCAAAGGCATCCCAAAGGGAGCGCAGAAGTGCCACAACATGGCTGCTTTCACAGCTTTTTCCTTAGGAAGAACCCTAATACCCGGCTGATTTACCTTCCTAGGGTTACTGTTAGGCTTAGGCCTAGGACTTTTAAAACCAGGAAGCCCTGTGCTCCAGGCACACTGCAGCTGTGAAAGGCATCCCAAGGGGAGTGCAAAAGTGACACAACTTGGCTGCCTCCACTGCTATTTCCATGAGACCATCCCGAATCATAGTCTGATTTTCCTTCCTAGGCTTAAGGTTTGAGTTAGGCCTAGGGTTAGTGTTCTTTTAACCAGAAAGCCCTGAGTTCCAAGAACACAGCAGCTGCGAAGGACTACCCAAGAAGAGCGCAGAAGTGCCTCAACATGCCTGCCTCCACAGCTTTTTCCTTGGGGACGTCCCGAAACGAAGGCTGATTTAGAAGCCTCCAGTTTGGGCTAAAGCTGTGGTTTTTTACAGCAGGAAGCCCTGTGCTCCAGGCACACTGCAGCTGTGAAAGGCATCCCAAGGGGAGCGCAAAAGTGCCACAACATGGCTGTCTCCACAGCTTTTCCCTTGGGATTATTCCTAAACCTAGGCTGATTTAAATGACCAGTGTTACGGTTAGGGTTAGGGTTACGCCTAGGTGTAGAGCTTTTTAAACCAGCAAGCTCTGAGCTCCAGGCACACGGCAGCTGCGAAAGGCATCCCAAGGGGAGCACAAAAGTGCCAGAAAATGGCTGCCTCCACACGTTTTCATTGGCACCATTGCTAAGCCTAGGCTGAATTACCGGCCTCCAGTCTCAGCTAGGGACATGGTTTTTTAAACCAGGAAGCCCTGAGCTCCAGGCACTTGGCAGCTGTGAAAGGCATCCCAAGGGGAGTACAAAAGTGCAACAACATGGCAGCTTTCACAGCTTTTTCCTTGGCACCATCCCTATACCTAGGCTGATTTATCTGCCTAGGGTTAGGGTTAGGGCTCAGCCAAGGGCAAGGATTTTTTTAACCAGGAAGCCCTGAGTTCCAGGCTTACTGCATCTGCCAAAGGCATCCCAAAGGGAGCGCAGAAGTGCCACAACATGGCTGCTTTCACAGCTTTTTCCTTAGGAAGAACCCTAATACCCGGCTGATTTACCTTCCTAGGGTTACTGTTAGGCTTAGGCCTAGGACTTTTAAAACCAAGAAGCCCTGTGCTCCAGGCACACTGCAGCTGTGAAAGGCATCCCAAGGGGAGCGCAAAAGTGACACAACTTGGCTGCCTCCACTGCTATTTCCATGAGACCATCCCGAATCATAGGCTGATTTTCCTTCCTAGGCTTAAGGTTTGAGTTAGGCCTAGGGTTAGTGTTCTTTTAACCAGAAAGCCCTGAGTTCCAAGAACACAGCAGCTGCGAAGGACTACCCAAGAAGAGCGCAGAAGTGCCTCAACATGACTGCCTCCACAGCTTTTTCCTTGGGGACGTCCTGAAACGAAGGCTGATTTAGAAGCCTCCAGTTTGGGCTAAAGTTGTGGTTTTTTACACCAGGAAGCCCTGTGCTCCAAGCACACTGCAGCTGTGAAAGGCATCCCAAGGGGAGCGCCAAAGTGCCACAACATGGCTGTCTCCACAGCTTTTCCCTTGGGATAATTCCTAAACCCAGGCTGATTTAAATGACCAGTGTTACGTTTAGGGTTAGGGTTACGCCTAGGTGTAGAGCTTTTTAAACCAGCAAGCTCTGAGCTCCAGGCACATGTCAGCTGCGAAAGGCATCCCAAGGGGAGCACAAAAGTGCCAGAAAATGGCTGCCTCCACACGTTTTCATTGGCACCATTGCTAAGCCTAGGCTGAATCACCTGCCTCCAGTCTCAGCTAGGGACATTGTTTTTTAAACCAGGAAGCCCTGAGCTCCAGGCACACGGCAGCTGTGAAAGGCATCCCAAGGGGAGTACAAAAGTGCAACAACATGGCAGCTTTCACAGCTTTTTCCTTGGCACTATCCCTATACCTAGGCTGATTTATCTGCCTAGGGTTAGGGTTAGGGCTCAGCCTAGGGCTAGGATTTTTTTAACCAGGAAGCCCTGAGTTCCAGGCTTACTTCATCTGCCAAAGGCATCCCAAAGGGAGCGGTGAAGTGCCACAACATGGCTGCTTTCACAGCTTTTTCCTTAGGAAGAACCCTAATACCCGGCTGATTTACCTTCCTAGGGTTACTGTTAGGCTTAGGCCTAGGACTTTTAAAACCAGGAAGCCCTGTGCTCCAGGCACACTGCAGCTGTTAAAGGCATCCCAAGGGGAGCGCAAAAGTGACACAACTTGGCTGCCTCCACTGCTATTTCCATGAGACCATCCCGAATCATAGGCTGATTTTCCTTCCTAGGCTTAAGGTTTGAGTTAGGCCTAGGGTTAGTGTTCTTTTAACCAGAAAGCCCTGAGTTCCAAGAACACAGCAGCTGCGAAGGACTACCCAAGAAGAGCGCAGAAGTGCCTCAACATGCCTGCCTCCACAGCTTTTTCCTTGGGGACGTCCCGAAACGAAGGCTGATTTAGAAGCCTCCAGTTTGGGCTAAAGCTGTGGTTTTTTACACCAGGAAGCCCTGTGCTCCAAGCTCACTGCAGCTGTGAAAGGCATCCCAAGGGGAGCGCAAAAGTGCCACAACATGGCTGTCTCCACAGCTTTTCCCTCGGGATAATTTCTAAACCCAGGCTGATTTAAATGACCAGTGTTACGGTTAGGGTTAGGGTTAGGCCTAGGTGTAGAGCTTTTTAAACCAGCAAGCTCTGAGCTCCAGGCACACGGCAGCTGTGAAAGGCATCCCAAGGGGAGCACAAAAGTGCCAGAAAATGGCTGCCTCCACACGTTTTCATTGGCACCATTGCTAAGCCTAGGCTGAATCACCTGCCTCCAGTCTCAGCTAGGGACATTGTTTTTTAAACCAGGAAGCCCTGAGCTCCAGGCACACGGCAGCTGTGAAAGGCATCCCAAGGGGAGTACAAAAGTGCAACAACATGGCAGCTTTCACAGCTTTTTCCTTGGCACCATCCCTCTACCTAGGCTGATTTATCTGCCTAGGGTTAGGGTTAGGGCTCAGCCAAGGGCAAGGATTTTTTTAACCAGGAAGCCCTGAGTTCCAGGCTTACTGCATCTGCCAAAGGCATCCCAAAGGGAGCGCAGAAGGTCCACAACATGGCTGCTTTCACAGCTTTTTCCTTAGGAAGAACCCTAATACCCGGCTGATTTACCTTCCTAGGGTTACTGTTAGGCTTAGGCCTAGGACTTTTAAAACCAGGAAGCCCTGTGTTCAGGCACACTGCAGCTGTTAAAGGCATCCCAAGGGGAGCGCAAAAGTGACACAACTTGGCTGCCTCCACTGCTATTTCCATGAGACCATCCCGAATCATAGGCTGATTTTCCTTCCTAGGCTTAAGGTTTGAGTTAGGCCTAGGGTTAATGTTCTTTTAACCAGAAAGCCCTGAGTTCCAAGAACACAGCAGCTGCGAAGGACTACCCAAGAAGAGCGCAGAAGTGCCTCAACATGCCTGCCTCCACAGCTTTTTCCTTGGGGTGTCCCGAAACGAAGGCTGATTTAGAAGCCTCCAGTTTGGGCTAAAGTTGTGGTATTTTACACCAGGAAGCCCTGTGCTCCAAGCTCACTGCAGCTGTGAAAGGCATCCCAAGGGGAGCGCAAAAGTGCCACAACATGGCTGTCTCCACACCTTTTTCCCCTGGGATAATTCCTAAACCCAGGCTGATTTAAATGACCAGTGTTACGGTTAGGGTTAGGGTTACGCCTAGGTGTAGAACTTTTTAAACCAGCAAGCTCTGAGCTCCAGGCACACGGCAGCTGCGAAAGGCATCCCAAGGGGAGTACAAAAGTGCAACAACATGGCAGCTTTCACAGCTTTTTCCTTGGCACCATCCCTATACCTAGGCTGATTTATCTGCCTAGGGTTAGGGTTAGGGCTCAGCCTAGGGCTAGCATTTTTTCAACCAGGAAGCCCTGAGTTCCAGGCTTACTGCATCTGCCAAAGGCATCCCAAAGGGAGCGCAGAAGTGCCACAACATGGCTGCTTTCACAGCTTTTTCCTTAGGAAGAACCCTAATACCCGGCTGATTTACCTTCCTAGGGTTACTGTTAGGCTTAGGCCTAGGACTTTTAAAACCAGGAAGCCCTGTGCTCCAGGCACACTGCAGCTGTGAAAGGCATCCCAAGGGGAGCGCAAAAGTGACACAACTTGGCTGCCTCCACTGCTATTTCCATGAGACCATCCCGAATCATAGTCTGATTTTCCTTCCTAGGCTTAAGGTTTGAGTTAGGCCTAGGGTTAGTGTTCTTTTAACCAGAAAGCCCTGAGTTCCAAGAACACAGCAGCTGCGAAGGACTACCCAAGAAGAGCGCAGAAGTGCCTCAACATGCCTGCCTCCACAGCTTTTTCCTTGGGGACGTCCCGAAACGAAGGCTGATTTAGAAGCCTCCAGTTTGGGCTAAAGCTGTGGTTTTTTACAGCAGGAAGCCCTGTGCTCCAGGCACACTGCAGCTGTGAAAGGCATCCCAAGGGGAGCGCAAAAGTGCCACAACATGGCTGTCTCCACAGCTTTTCCCTTGGGATTATTCCTAAACCTAGGCTGATTTAAATGACCAGTGTTACGGTTAGGGTTAGGGTTACGCCTAGGTGTAGAGCTTTTTAAACCAGCAAGCTCTGAGCTCCAGGCACACGGCAGCTGCGAAAGGCATCCCAAGGGGAGCACAAAAGTGCCAGAAAATGGCTGCCTCCACACGTTTTCATTGGCACCATTGCTAAGCCTAGGCTGAATTACCGGCCTCCAGTCTCAGCTAGGGACATGGTTTTTTAAACCAGGAAGCCCTGAGCTCCAGGCACTTGGCAGCTGTGAAAGGCATCCCAAGGGGAGTACAAAAGTGCAACAACATGGCAGCTTTCACAGCTTTTTCCTTGGCACCATCCCTATACCTAGGCTGATTTATCTGCCTAGGGTTAGGGTTAGGGCTCAGCCAAGGGCAAGGATTTTTTTAAGCAGGAAGCCCTGAGTTCCAGGCTTACTGCATCTGCCAAAGGCATCCCAAAGGGAGCGCAGAAGTGCCACAACATGGCTGCTTTCACAGCTTTTTCCTTAGGAAGAACCCTAATACCCGGCTGATTTACCTTCCTAGGGTTACTGTTAGGCTTAGGCCTAGGACTTTTAAAACCAGGAAGCCCTGTGCTCCAGGCACACTGCAGCTGTGAAAGGCATCCCAAGGGGAGCGCAAAAGTGACACAACTTGGCTGCCTCCACTGCTATTTCCATGAGACCATCCCGAATCATAGGCTGATTTTCCTTCCTAGGCTTAAGGTTTGAGTTAGGCCTAGGGTTAGTGTTCTTTTAACCAGAAAGCCCTGAGTTCCAAGAACACAGCAGCTGCGAAGGACTACCCAAGAAGAGCGCAGAAGTGCCTCAACATGACTGCCTCCACAGCTTTTTCCTTGGGGACGTCCCGAAACGAAGGCTGATTTAGAAGCCTCCAGTTTGGGCTAAAGTTGTGGTTTTTTGCACCAGGAAGCCCTGTGCTCCAAGCACACTGCAGCTGTGAAAGGCATCCCAAGGGGAGCGCCAAAGTGCCACAACATGGCTGTCTCCACAGCTTTTCCCTTGGGATAATTCCTAAACCCAGGCTGATTTAAATGACCAGTGTTACGGTTAGGGTTAGGGTTACGCCTAGGTGTAGAGCTTTTTAAACCAGCAAGCTCTGAGCTCCAGGCACATGTCAGCTGCGAAAGGCATCCCAAGGGGAGCACAAAAGTGCCAGAAAATGGCTGCCTCCACACGTTTTCATTGGCACCATTGCTAAGCCTAGGCTGAATCACCTGCCTCCAGTCTCAGCTAGGGACATTGTTTTTTAAACCAGGAAGCCCTGAGCTCCAGGCACACGGCAGCTGTGAAAGGCATCCCAAGGGGAGTACAAAAGTGCAACAACATGGCAGCTTTCACAGCTTTTTCCTTGGCACTATCCCTATACCTAGGCTGATTTACCTGCCTAGGGTTAGGGTTAGGGCTCAGCCTAGGGCAAGGATTTTTTTAACCAGGAAGCCCTGAGTTCCAGGCTTACTGCATCTGCCAAAGGCATCCCAAAGGGAGCGGTGAAGTGCCACAACATGGCTGCTTTCACAGCTTTTTCCTTAGGAAGAACCCTAATACCCGGCTGATTTACCTTCCTAGGGTTACTGTTAGGCTTAGGCCTAGGACTTTTAAAACCAGGAAGCCCTGTGCTCCAGGCACACTGCAGCTGTTAAAGGCATCCCAAGGGGAGCGCAAAAGTGACACAACTTGGCTGCCTCCACTGCTATTTCCATGAGACCATCCCGAATCATAGGCTGATTTTCCTTCCTAGGCTTAAGGTTTGAGTTAGGCCTAGGGTTAGTGTTCTTTTAACCAGAAAGCCCTGAGTTCCAAGAACACAGCAGCTGCGAAGGACTACCCAAGAAGAGCGCAGAAGTGCCTCAACATGCCTGCCTCCACAGCTTTTTCCTTGGGGACGTCCCGAAACGAAGGCTGATTTAGAAGCCTCCAGTTTGGGCTAAAGCTGTGGTTTTTTACACCAGGAAGCCCTGTGCTCCAAGCTCACTGCAGCTGTGAAAGGCATCCCAAGGGGAGCGCAAAAGTGCCACAACATGGCTGTCTCCACAGCTTTTCCCTCGGGATAATTTCTAAACCCAGGCTGATTTAAATGACCAGTGTTACGGTTAGGGTTAGGGTTAGGCCTAGGTGTAGAGCTTTTTAAACCAGCAAGCTCTGAGCTCCAGGCACACGGCAGCTGTGAAAGGCATCCCAAGGGGAGCACAAAAGTGCCAGAAAATGGCTGCCTCCACACGTTTTCATTGGCACCATTGCTAAGCCTAGGCTGAATCACCTGCCACCAGTCTCAGCTAGGGACATTGTTTTTTAAACCAGGAAGCCCTGAGCTCCAGGCACTTGGCAGCTGTGAAAGGCATCACAAGGGGAGTACAAAAGTGCAACAACATGGCAGCTTTCACAGCTTTTTCCTTGGCACCATCCCTCTACCTAGGCTGATTTATCTGCCTAGGGTTAGGGTTAGGGCTCAGCCAAGGGCAAGGATTTTTTTAAGCAGGAAGCCCTGAGTTCCAGGCTTACTGCATCTGCCAAAGGCATCCCAAAGGGAGCGCAGAAGGTCCACAACATGGCTGCTTTCACAGCTTTTTCCTTAGGAAGAACCCTAATACCCGGCTGATTTACCTTCCTAGGGTTACTGTTAGGCTTAGGCCTAGGACTTTTAAAACCAGGAAGCCCTGTGTTCAGGCACACTGCAGCTGTTAAAGGCATCCCAAGGGGAGCGCAAAAGTGACACAACTTGGCTGCCTCCACTGCTATTTCCATGAGACCATCCCGAATCATAGTCTGATTTTCCTTCCTAGGCTTAAGGTTTGAGTTAGGCCTAGGGTTAATGTTCTTTTAACCAGAAAGCCCTGAGTTCCAAGAACACAGCAGCTGCGAAGGACTACCCAAGAAGAGCGCAGAAGTGCCTCAACATGCCTGCCTCCACAGCTTTTTCCTTGGGGACGTCCCGAAACGAAGGCTGATTTAGAAGCCTCCAGTTTGGGCTAAAGTTGTGGTATTTTACACCAGGAAGCCCTGTGCTCCAAGCTCACTGCAGCTGTGAAAGGCATCCCAAGGGGAGCGCAAAAGTGCCACAACATGGCTGTCTCCACACCTTTTTCCCTTGGGATAATTCCTAAACCCAGGCTGATTTAAATGACCAGTGTTACGGTTAGGTTTAGGGTTACGCCTAGGTGTAGAACTTTTTAAACCAGCAAGCTCTGAGCTCCAGGCACACGGCAGCTGCGAAAGGCATCCCAAGGGGAGCACAAAAGTGCCAGAAAATGGCTGCCTCCACACGTTTTCATTGGCACCATTGCTAAGCCTAGGCTGAATTACCTGCCTCCAGTCTCAGCTAGGGACATGGTTTTTTAAACCAGGAAGCCCTGAGCTCCAGGCACACGGCAGCTGTGAAAGGCATCCCAAGGGGAGTACAAAAGTGCAACAACATGGCAGCTTTCACAGCTTTTTCCTTGGCACTATCCCTATACCTAGGCTGATTTATCTGCCTAGGGTTAGGGTTAGGGCTCAGCCTAGGGCTAGCATTTTTTTAACCAGGAAGCCCTGAGTTCCAGGCTTACTGCATCTGCCAAAGGCATCCCAAAGGGAGCGGTGAAGTGCCACAACATGGCTGCTTTCACAGCTTTTTCCTTAGGAAGAACCCTAATACCCGGCTGATTTACCTTCCTAGGGTTACTGTTAGGCTTAGGCCTAGGACTTTTAAAACCAGGAAGCCCTGTGCTCCAGGCACACTGCAGCTGTAAAAGGCATCCCAAGGGGAGCGCAAAAGTGACACAACTTGGCTGCCTCCACTGCTATTTCCATGAGACCATCAAGAATCATAGGCTGATTTTCCTTCCTAGGCTTAAGGTTTGAGTTAGGCCTAGGGTTAGTGTTCTTTTAACCAGAAAGCCCTGAGTTCCAAGAACACAGCAGCTGCGAAGGACTACCCAAGAAGAGCGCAGAAGTGCCTCAACATGCCTGCCTCCACAGCTTTTTCCTTGGGGACGTCCCGAAACGAAGGCTGATTTAGAAGCCTCCAGTTTGGGCTAAAGCTGTGGTTTTTTACACCAGGAAGCCCTGTGCTCCAAGCTCACTGCAGCTGTGAAAGGCATCCCAAGGGGAGCGCAAAAGTGCCACAACATGGCTGTCTCCACAGCTTTTCCCTCGGGATAATTTCTAAACCCAGGCTGATTTAAATGACCAGTGTTACGGTTAGGGTTAGGGTTAGGCCTAGGTGTAGAGCTTTTTAAACCAGCAAGCTCTGAGCTCCAGGCACACGGCAGCTGTGAAAGGCATCCCAAGGGGAGCACAAAAGTGCCAGAAAATGGCTGCCTCCACACGTTTTCATTGGCACCATTGCTAAGCCTAGGCTGAATCACCTGCCTCCAGTCTCAGCTAGGGACATTGTTTTTTAAACCAGGAAGCCCTGAGCTCCAGGCACACGGCAGCTGTGAAAGGCATCCCAAGGGGAGTACAAAAGTGCAACAACATGGCAGCTTTCACAGCTTTTTCCTTGGCACCATCCCTCTACCTAGGCTGATTTATCTGCCTAGGGTTAGGGTTAGGGCTCAGCCAAGGGCAAGGATTTTTTTAACCAGGAAGCCCTGAGTTCCAGGCTTACTGCATCTGCCAAAGGCATCCCAAAGGGAGCGCAGAAGGTCCACAACATGGCTGCTTTCACAGCTTTTTCCTTAGGAAGAACCCTAATACCCGGCTGATTTACCTTCCTAGGGTTACTGTTAGGCTTAGGCCTAGGACTTTTAAAACCAGGAAGCCCTGTGTTCAGGCACACTGCAGCTGTTAAAGGCATCCCAAGGGGAGCGCAAAAGTGACACAACTTGGCTGCCTCCACTGCTATTTCCATGAGACCATCCCGAATCATAGGCTGATTTTCCTTCCTAGGCTTAAGGTTTGAGTTAGGCCTAGGGTTAGTGTTCTTTTAACCAGAAAGCCCTGAGTTCCAAGAACACAGCAGCTGCGAAGGACTACCCAAGAAGAGCGCAGAAGTGCCTCAACATGCCTGCCTCCACAGCTTTTTCCTTGGGGTGTCCCGAAACGAAGGCTGATTTAGAAGCCTCCAGTTTGGGCTAAAGTTGTGGTATTTTACACCAGGAAGCCCTGTGCTCCAAGCTCACTGCAGCTGTGAAAGGCATCCCAAGGGGAGCGCAAAAGTGCCACAACATGGCTGTCTCCACACCTTTTTCCCTTGGGATAATTCCTAAACCCAGGCTGATTTAAATGACCAGTGTTACGGTTAGGGTTAGGGTTACGCCTAGGTGTAGAACTTTTTAAACCAGCAAGCTCTGAGCTCCAGGCACACGGCAGCTGCGAAAGGCATCCCAAGGGGAGCACAAAAGTGCCAGAAAATGGCTGCCTCCACACGTTTTCATTGGCACCATTGCTAAGCCTAGGCTGAATTACCTGCCTCCAGTCTCAGCTAGGGACATTGTTTTTTAAACCAGGAAGCCCTGAGCTCCAGGCACACGGCAGCTGTGAAAGGCATCCCAAGGGGAGTACAAAAGTGCAACAACATGGCAGCTTTCACAGCTTTTTCCTTGGCACCATCCCTATACCTAGGCTGATTTATCTGCCTAGGGTTAGGGTTAGGGCTCAGCCAAGGGCAAGGATTTTTTTAACCAGGAAGCCCTGTGTTCCAGGCTTACTGCATCTGCCAAAGGCATCCCAAAGGGAGCGCAGAAGGTCCACAACATGGCTGCTGTCACAGCTTTTTCCTTAGGAAGAACCCTAATACCCGGCTGATTTACCTTCCTAGGGTTACTGTTAGGCTTAGGCCTAGGACTTTTAAAACCAGGAAGCCCTGTGCTCCAGGCACACTGCAGCTGTTAAAGGCATCCCAAGGGGAGCGCAAAAGTGACACAACTTGCCTGCCTCCACTGCTATTTCCATGAGACCATCCCGAATCATAGGCTGATTTTCCTTCCTAGGCTTAAGGTTTGAGTTAGGCCTAGGGTTAGTGTTCTTTTAACCAGAAAGCCCTGAGTTCCAAGAACACAGCAGCTGCGAAGGACTACCCAAGAAGAGCGCAGAAGTGCCTCAACATGCCTGCCTTTACAGCTTTTTCTTTGAGGACGTCCCGAAACGAAGGCTGATTTAGAAGCCTCCAGTTTGGGCTAAAGTTGTGGTTTTTTACACCAGGAAGCCCTGTGCTCCAAGCTCACTGCAGCTGTGAAAGGCATCCCAAGGGGAGCGCAAAAGTGCCACAACATGGCTGTCTCCACAGCTTTTCCCTTGGGATAATTCCTAAACCCAGGCTGATTTAAATGACCAGTGTTACGGTTAGGGTTAGGGTTACGCCTAGGTGTAGAGCTTTTGGAAGCAGCAAGCTCTGAGCTCCAGGCACACGGCAGCTGCGAAAGGCATCCCAAGGGGAGCACAAAAGTGCCAGAAAATGGCTGCCTCCACACGTTTTCATTGGCACCATTGCTAAGCCTAGGCTGAATTACCTGCCTCCAGTCTCAGCTAGGGACATTGTTTTTTAAAGCAGGAAGCCCTGAGCTCCAGGCACACGGCAGCTGTGAAAGGCATCCCAAGGGGAGTACAAAAGTGCAACAACATGGCAGCTTTCACAGCTTTTTCCTTGGCACCATCCCTAAACCTAGGCTGATTTATCTGCCTAGGGTTAGGGTTAGGGCTCAGCCAAGGGCAAGGATTTTTTTAACCAGGAAGCCCTGAGTTCCAGGCTTACTGCATCTGCCAAAGGCATCCCAAAGGGAGCGCAGAAGTGCCACAACATGGCTGCTTTCACAGCTTTTTCCTTAGGAAGAACCCTAATACCCGGCTGATTTACCTTCCTAGGGTTACTGTTAGGCTTAGGCCTAGGACTTTTAAACCAGGAAGCCCTGTGCTCCAGGCACACTGCAGCTGTTAAAGGCATCCCAAGGGGAGCGCAAAAGTGACACAACTTGGCTGCCTCCACTGCTATTTCCATGAGACCATCCCGAATCATAGGCTGATTTTCCTTCCTAGGCTTAAGGTTTGAGTTAGGCCTAGGGTTAGTGTTCTTTTAACCAGAAAGCCCTGAGTTCCAAGAACACAGCAGCTGCGAAGGACTACCCAAGAAGAGCGCAGAAGTGCCTCAACATGCCTGCCTCCACAGCTTTTTCCTTGGGGACGTCCCGAAACGAAGGCTGAATTCGAAACCTCCAGTTTGGGCTAAAGTTGTGGTATTTTACACCAGGAAGCCCTGTGCTCCAAGCTCACTGCAGCTGTGAAAGGCATCCCAAGGGGAGCGCAAAAGTGCCACAACATGGCTGTCTCCACAGCTTTTCCCTTGGGATAATTCCTAAACCCAGGCTGATTTAAATGACCAGTGTTACGGTTAGGGTTAGGGTTACGCCTAGGTGTAGAGCTTTTTAAACCAGCAAGCTCTGAGCTCCAGGCACACGGCAGCTGCGAAAGGCATCCCAAGGGGAGCACAAAAGTGCCAGAAAATGGCTACCTCCACACGTTTTCATTGGCACCATTGCTAAGCCTAGGCTGACTTACCTGCCTCCAGTCTCAGCTAAGGACATGGTTTTTTAAACCAGGAAGCCCTGAGCTCCAGGCACACGGCAGCTGTGAAAGGCATCCCAAGGGGAGTAAAAAAGTGCAACAACATGGCAGCTTTCACAGCTTTTTCCTTGGCACCATCCCTATACCTATGCTGATTTAAGTGCCTAGGGTTAGGGTTAGGGCTCAGCCAAGGGCTAGGATTTTTTTAACCAGGAAGCCCTGAGTTCCAGGCTTACTGCATCTGCCAAAGTCATCCCAAAGGGAGCGCAGAAGTGCCACAACATGGCTGCTTTCACAGCTTTTTCCTTAGGAAGAACCCTAATACCCGGCTGATTTATCTTCCTAGGGTTACTGTTAGGCTTAGGCCTAGGACTTTTAAAACCAGGAAGCCCTGTGCTCCAGGCACACTGCAGCTGTTAAAGGCATCCCAAGGGGAGCGCAAAAGTGACACAACTTGGCTGCCTCCACTGCTATTTCCATGAGACCATCCCGAATCATAGGCTGATTTTCCTTCCTAGGCTTAAGGTTTGAGTTAGGCCTAGGGTTAGTGTTCTTTTAACCAGAAAGCCCTGAGTTCCAAGAACACAGCAGCTGCGAAGGACTACCCAAGAAGAGCGCCGAAGTGCCTCAACGTGCCTTCCTCCACAGCTTTTTCCTTGGGGATATCCCGAAACGAAGGCTGATTTAGAAGCCTCCAGTTTGGGCTAAAGTTGTGGTTTTTTAAACCAGGAAGCCCTGTGCTCTAAGCACACTGCAGCTGTGAAAGGCATCCCAAGGGGAGCGTAAAAGTGCCACAACATGGCTGTCTCCACAGCTTTTCCCTTGGGATAATTCCTAAACCCAGGCTGATTTAAATGACCAGTGTTACGGTTAGGGTTAGGGTTACGCCTAGGTGTAGAGCTTTTTAAACCAGCAAGCCCTTTGCTCTAAGCACACTGCAGCTGTGAAAGGCATCCCAAGGGGAGCACAAAAGTGCCAGAAAATGGCTGCCTCCACACGTTTTCATTGGCACCATTGCTAAGCCTAGGCTGAATTACCTGCCTCCAGTCTCAGCTAGGGACATGGTTTTTTAAACCAGGAAGCCCTGAGCTCCAGGCACTTGGCAGCTGTGAAAGGCATCACAAGGGGAGTACAAAAGTGCAACAACATGGCAGCTTTCACAGCTTTTTCCTTGGCACCATCCCTATACCTAGGCTGATTTATCTGCCTAGGGTTAGGGTTAGGGCTCAGCCAAGGGCAAGGCTTTTTTTAACCAGGAAGCCCTGAGTTCCAGGCTTACTGCATCTGCCAAAGGCATCCCAAAGGGAGCGCAGAAGTGCCACAACATGGCTGCTTTCACAGCTTTTTCCTTAGGAAGAACCCTAATACCCGGCTGATTTACTTTCCTAGGGTTACTGTTAGGCTTAGGCCTAGGATATTTAAACCAGGAAGCCCTGTGCTCCAGGCACACTGCAGCTGTGAAAGGCATCCCAAGGGGAGCGCAAAAGTGCCACAACATGGCTGTCTCCACAGCTTTTCCCTTGGGATAATTCCTAAACCCAGGCTGATTTAAATGACCAGTGTTACGGTTAGGGTTAGGGTTACGCCTAGGTGTAGAGCTTTTTAAACCAGCAAGCTCTGAGCTCCAGGCACACGGCAGCTGCGAAAGGCATCCCAAGGGGAGCACAAAAGTGCCAGAAAATGGCTGCCTCCACACGTTTTCATTGGCACCATTGCTAAGCCTAGGCTGTATCACCTGCCTCCAGTCTCAGCTAGGGACATGGTTTTTTAAACCAGGAAGCCCTGAGCTCCAGGCACACGGCAGCTGTTTAAGGCATCCCAAGGGGAGTACAAAAGTGCAACAACATGGCAGCTTTCACAGCTTTTTCCTTGGCACCATCCCTATACCTAGGCTGATTTATCTGCCTAGGGTTAGGGTTAGGGCTCAGCCAAGGGCAAGGATTTTTTTAACCAGGAAGCCCTGAGTTCCAGGCTTACTGCATCTGCCAAAGGCATCCCAAAGGGAGTGCAGAAGTGCCACAACATGGCTGCTTTCACAGCTTTTTCCTTAGGAAGAACCCTAACACCCGGCTGATTTACCTTCCTAGGGTTACTGTTAGGCCTAGGCCTAGGACTTTTAAAACCAGGAAGCCCTGTGCTCCAGGCACACTGCAGCTGTTAAAGGCATCCCAAGGGGAGCGCAGAAGTGCCACAACTTGGCTGCTTTCACAGCTTTTTCCTTAGGAAGAGCCCTATTACCCGGCTGATTTACCTTCCTAGGGTTACTGTTAGGCTTAGGCCTAGGACTTTTAAAACCAGGAAGCCCTGTGCTCCAGGCACACTGCAGCTGTTAAAGGCATCCCAAGGGGAGCGCAAAAGTGACACAACTTGGCTGCCTCCACTGCTATTTCCATGAGACCATCCCGAATCATAGGCTGATTTTCCTTCCTAGGCTTAAGGTTTGAGTTAGGCCTAGGGTTAGTGTTCTTTTAACCAGAAAGCCCTGAGTTCCAAGAGCACAGCAGCTGCGAAGGACTACCCAAGAAGAGCGCAGAAGTGCCTCAACATGCCTGCCTCCACAGCTTTTTCCTTGGGGATATCACGAAACGAAGGCTGATTTAGAAGCCTCCAGTTTGGGCTAAAGTTGTGGTTTTTTACACCAGGAAGCCCTGTGCTCCAAGCACACTGCAGCTGTGAAAGGCATCCCAAGGGGAGCGCAAAAGTGCCACAACATGGCTGTCTCCACAGCTTTTCCCTTGGGATAATTCCTAAACCCAGGCTGATTTATATGACCAGTGTTACGGTTAGGGTAAGGGTTATGCCTAGGTGTGGAGCTTTTTAAACCAGCAAGCTCTGAGCTCCAGGCACACGGCAGCTGTGAAAGGCATCCCAAGGGGAGCACAAAAGTGCCAGAAAATGGCTGCCTCCACACGTTTTCATTGGCACCATTGCTAAGCCTAGGCTGAATCACCTGCCTCCAGTCTCAGCTAGGGACATGGTTTTTTAAACCAGGAAGCCCTGAGCTCCAGGCACACGGCAGCTGTGACAGGCATCCCAAAGGGAGTACAAAAGTGCAACAACATGGCAGCTTTCACAGCTTTTTCCTTGGCACCATCCCTATACCTAGGCTGATTTATCTGCCTAGGGTTAGGGTTAGGGCTCAGCCAAGGGCAAGGATTTTTTTAACCAGGAAGCCCTGTGTTCCAGGCTTACTGCATCTGCCAAAGGCATCCCAAAGGGAGCGCAGAAGGTCCACAACATGGCTGCTGTCACAGCTTTTTCCTTAGGAAGAACCCTAATACCCGGCTGATTTACCTTCCTAGGGTTACTGTTAGGCTTAGGCCTAGGACTTTTAAAACCAGGAAGCCCTGTGCTCCAGGCACACTGCAGCTGTTAAAGGCATCCCAAGGGGAGCGCAAAAGTGACACAACTTGGCTGCCTCCACTGCTATTTCCATGAGACCATCCCGAATCATAGGCTGATTTTCCTTCCTAGGCTTAAGGTTTGAGTTAGGCCTAGGGTTAGTGTTCTTTTAACCAGAAAGCCCTGAGTTCCAAGAACACAGCAGCTGCGAAGGACTACCCAAGAAGAGCGCAGAAGTGCCTCAACATGCCTGCCTTTACAGCTTTTTCTTTGAGGACGTCCCGAAACGAAGGCTGATTTAGAAGCCTCCAGTTTGGGCTAAAGTTGTGGTTTTTTACACCAGGAAGCCCTGTGCTCCAAGCTCACTGCAGCTGTGAAAGGCATCCCAAGGGGAGCGCAAAAGTGCCACAACATGGCTGTCTCCACAGCTTTTCCCTTGGGATAATTCCTAAACCCAGGCTGATTTAAATGACCAGTGTTACGGTTAGGGTTAGGGTTACGCCTAGGTGTAGAGCTTTTGGAAGCAGCAAGCTCTGAGCTCCAGGCACACGGCAGCTGCGAAAGGCATCCCAAGGGGAGCACAAAAGTGCCAGAAAATGGCTGCCTCCACACGTTTTCATTGGCACCATTGCTAAGCCTAGGCTGAATTACCTGCCTCCAGTCTCAGCTAGGGACATTGTTTTTTAAAGCAGGAAGCCCTGAGCTCCAGGCACACGGCAGCTGTGAAAGGCATCCCAAGGGGAGTACAAAAGTGCAACAACATGGCAGCTTTCACAGCTTTTTCCTTGGCACCATCCCTCTACCTAGGCTGATTTATCTGCCTAGGGTTAGGGTTAGGGCTCAGCCAAGGGCAAGGATTTTTTTAACCAGGAAGCCCTGAGTTCCAGGCTTACTGCATCTGCCAAAGGCATCCCAAAGGGAGCGCAGAAGTGCCACAACATGGCTGCTTTCACAGCTTTTTCCTTAGGAAGAACCCTAATACCCGGCTGATTTACCTTCCTAGGGTTACTGTTAGGCTTAGGCCTAGGACTTTTAAACCAGGAAGCCCTGTGCTCCAGGCACACTGCAGCTGTTAAAGGCATCCCAAGGGGAGCGCAAAAGTGACACAACTTGGCTGCCTCCACTGCTATTTCCATGAGACCATCCCGAATCATAGGCTGATTTTCCTTCCTAGGCTTAAGGTTTGAGTTAGGCCTAGGGTTAGTGTTCTTTTAACCAGAAAGCCCTGAGTTCCAAGAACACAGCAGCTGCGAAGGACTACCCAAGAAGAGCGCAGAAGTGCCTCAACATGCCTGCCTCCACAGCTTTTTCCTTGGGGACGTCCCGAAACGAAGGCTGATTTAGAAGCCTCCAGTTTGGGCTAAAGTTGTGGTTTTTTACACCAGGAAGCCCTGTGCTCCAAGCTCACTGCAGCTGTGAAAGGCATCCCAAGGGGAGCGCAAAAGTGCCACAACATGGCTGTCTCCACAGCTTTTCCCTTGGGATAATTCCTAAACCCAGGCTGATTTAAATGACCAGTGTTACGGTTAGGGTTAGGGTTACGCCTAGGTGTAGAGCTTTTTAAACCAGCAAGCTCTGAGCTCCAGGCACACGGCAGCTGCGAAAGGCATCCCAAGGGGAGCACAAAAGTGCCAGAAAATGGCTGCCTCCACACGTTTTCATTGGCACCATTGCTAAGCCTAGGCTGAATTACCTGCCTCCAGTCTCAGCTAGGGACATGGTTTTTTAAACCAGGAAGCCCTGAGCTCCAGGCACACGGCAGCTGTGAAAGGCATCCCAAGGGGAGTAAAAAAGTGACACAACATGGCAGCTTTCACAGCTTTTTCCTTGGCACCATCCCTATACCTATGCTGATTTAAGTGCCTAGGGTTAGGGTTAGGGCTCAGCCAAGGGCAAGGATTTTTTTAACCAGGAAGCCCTGAGTTCCAGGCTTACTGCATCTGCCAAAGGCATCCCAAAGGGAGCGCAGAAGTGCCACAACATGGCTGCTTTCACAGCTTTTTCCTTAGGAAGAACCCTAATACCCGGCTGATTTACCTTCCTAGGGTTACTGTTAGGCTTAGGCCTAGGACTTTTAAAACCAGGAAGCCCTGTGCTCCAGGCACACTGCAGCTGTTAAAGGCATCCCAAGGGGAGCGCAAAAGTGACACAACTTGGCTGCCTCCACTGCTATTTCCATGAGACCATCCCGAATCATAGGCTGATTTTCCTTCCTAGGCTTAAGGTTTGAGTTAGGCCTAGGGTTAGTGTTCTTTTAACCAGAAAGCCCTGAGTTCCAAGAACACAGCAGCTGCGAAGGACTACCCAAGAAGAGCGCCGAAGTGCCTCAACGTGCCTTCCTCCACAGCTTTTTCCTTGGGGATATCCCGAAACGAAGGCTGATTTAGAAGCCTCCAGTTTGGGCTAAAGTTGTGGTTTTTTAAACCAGGAAGCCCTGTGCTCTAAGCACACTGCAGCTGTGAAAGGCATCCCAAGGGGAGCGTAAAAGTGCCACAACATGGCTGTCTCCACAGCTTTTCCCTTGGGATAATTCCTAAACCCAGGCTGATTTAAATGACCAGTGTTACGGTTAGGGTTAGGGTTACGCCTAGGTGTAGAGCTTTTTAAACCAGCAAGCCCTTTGCTCTAAGCACACTGCAGCTGCGAAAGGCATCCCAAGGGGAGCGTAAAAGTGCCAGAAAATGGCTGCCTCCACACGTTTTCATTGGCACCATTGCTAAGCCTAGGCTGAATTACCTGCCTCCAGTCTCAGCTAGGGACATGGTTTTTTAAACCAGGAAGCCCTGAGCTCCAGGCACACGGCAGCTGTGAAAGGCATCCCAAGGGGAGTAAAAAAGTGCAACAACATGGCAGCTTTCACAGCTTTTTCCTTGGCACCATCCCTATACCTATGCTGATTTAAGTGCCTAGGGTTAGGGTTAGGGCTCAGCCAAGGGCAAGGATTTTTTTAACCAGGAAGCCCTGAGTTCCAGGCTTACTGCATCTGCCAAAGGCATCCCAAAGGGAGCGCAGAAGTGCCACAACATGGCTGCTTTCACAGCTTTTTCCTTAGGAAGAACCCTAATACCCGGCTGATTTATCTTCCTAGGGTTACTGTTAGGCTTAGGCCTAGGACTTTTAAAACCAGGAAGCCCTGTGCTCCAGGCACACTGCAGCTGTTAAAGGCATCCCAAGGGGAGCGCAAAAGTGACACAACTTGGCTGCCTCCACTGCTATTTCCATGAGACCATCCCGAATCATAGGCTGATTTTCCTTCCTAGGCTTAAGGTTTGAGTTAGGCCTAGGGTTAGTGTTCTTTTAACCAGAAAGCCCTGAGTTCCAAGAACACAGCAGCTGCGAAGGACTACCCAAGAAGAGCGCCGAAGTGCCTCAACGTGCCTTCCTCCACAGCTTTTTCCTTGGGGATATCCCGAAACGAAGGCTGATTTAGAAGCCTCCAGTTTGGGCTAAAGTTGTGGTTTTTTAACCAGGAAGCCCTGTGCTCTAAGCACACTGCAGCTGTGAAAGGCATCCCAAGGGGAGCGTAAAAGTGCCACAACATGGCTGTCTCCACAGCTTTTCCCTTGGGATAATTCCTAAACCCAGGCTGATTTAAATGACCAGTGTTACGGTTAGGGTTAGGGTTACGCCTAGGTGTAGAGCTTTTTAAACCAGCAAGCCCTTTGCTCTAAGCACACTGCAGCTGTGAAAGGCATCCCAAGGGGAGCGTAAAAGTGCCAGAAAATGGCTGCCTCCACACGTTTTCATTGGCACCATTGCTAAGCCTAGGCTGAATTACCTGCCTCCAGTCTCAGCTAGGGACATGGTTTTTTAAACCAGGAAGCCCTGAGCTCCAGGCACTTGGCAGCTGTGAAAGGCATCACAAGGGGAGTACAAAAGTGCAACAACATGGCAGCTTTCACAGCTTTTTCCTTGGCACCATCCCTATACCTAGGCTGATTTATCTGCCTAGGGTTAGGGTTAGGGCTCAGCCAAGGGCAAGGATTTTTTTAACCAGGAAGCCCTGAGTTCCAGGCTTACTGCATCTGCCAAAGGCATCCCAAAGGGAGCCCAGAAGGTCCACAACATGGCTGCTTTCACAGCTTTTTCCTTAGGAAGAACCCTAATACCCGGCTGATTTACCTTCCTAGGGTTACTGTTAGGCTTAGGCCTAGGACATTTAAACCAGGAAGCCCTGTGCTCCAGGCACACTGCAGCTGTGAAAGGCATCCCAAGGGGAGCGCAAAAGTGCCACAACATGGCTGTCTGCACAGCTTTTCCCTTGGGATAATTCCTAAACCCAGGCTGATTTAAATGACCAGTGTTACGGTTAGGGTTAGGGTTACGCCTAGGTGTAGAGCTTTTTAAACCAGCAAGCTCTGAGCTCCAGGCACACGGCAGCTGCGAAAGGCATCCCAAGGGGAGCACAAAAGTGCCAGAAAATGGCTGCCTCCACACGTTTTCATTGGCACCATTGCTAAGCCTAGGCTGTATCACCTGCCTCCAGTCTCAGCTAGGGACATGGTTTTTTAAACCAGGAAGCCCTGAGCTCCAGGCACACGGCAGCTGTGAAAGGCATCCCAAGGGGAGTACAAAAGTGCAACAACATGGCAGCTTTCACAGCTTTTTCCTTGGCACCATCCCTATACCTAGGCTGATTTATCTGCCTAGGGTTAGGGTTAGGGCTCAGCCAAGGGCAAGGATTTTTTTAACCAGGAAGCCCTGAGTTCCAGGCTTACTGCATCTGCCAAAGGCATCCCAAAGGGAGTGCAGAAGTGCCACAACATGGCTGCTTTCACAGCTTTTTCCTTAGGAAGAACCCTAACACCCGGCTGATTTACCTTCCTAGGGTTACTGTTAGGCCTAGGCCTAGGACTTTTAAAACCAGGAAGCCCTGTGCTCCAGGCACACTGCAGCTGTTAAAGGCATCCCAAGGGGAGCGCAGAAGTGCCACAACTTGGCTGCTTTCACAGCTTTTTCCTTAGGAAGAGCCCTATTACCCGGCTGATTTACCTTCCTAGGGTTACTGTTAGGCTTAGGCCTAGGACTTTTAAAACCAGGAAGCCCTGTGCTCCAGGCACACTGCAGCTGTTAAAGGCATCCCAAGGGGAGCGCAAAAGTGACACAACTTGGCTGCCTCCACTGCTATTTCCATGAGACCATCCCGAATCATAGGCTGATTTTCCTTCCTAGGCTTAAGGTTTGAGTTAGGCCTAGGGTTAGTGTTCTTTTAACCAGAAAGCCCTGAGTTCCAAGAGCACAGCAGCTGCGAAGGACTACCCAAGAAGAGCGCAGAAGTGCCTCAACATGCCTGCCTCCACAGCTTTTTCCTTGGGGATATCACGAAACGAAGGCAGATTTAGAAGCCTCCAGTTTTGGCTAAAGTTGTGCTTTTTTACACCAGGAAGCCCTGTGCTCCAAGCTCACTGCAGCTGTGAAAGGCATCCCAAGGGGAGCGCAAAAGTGCCACAACATGGCTGTCTCCACAGCTTTTCCCTTGGGATAATTCCTAAACCCAGGCTGATTTATATGACCAGTGTTACGGTTAGGGTAAGGGTTATGCCTAGGTGTGGAGCTTTTTAAACCAGCAAGCTCTGAGCTCCAGGCACACGGCAGCTGTGAAAGGCATCCCAAGGGGAGCACAAAAGTGCCAGAAAATGGCTGCCTCCACACGTTTTCATTGGCACCATTGCTAAGCCTAGGCTGAATCACCTGCCTCCAGTCTCAGCTAGGGACATGGTTTTTTAAACCAGGAAGCCCTGAGCTCCAGGATCACGGCAGCTGTGACAGGCATCCCAAGGGGAGTACAAAAGTGCAACAACATGGCAGCTTTCACAGCTTTTTCCTTGGCACCATCCCTATACCTAGGCTGATTTATCTGCCTAGGGTTAGGGTTAGGGCTCAGCCTAGGGCTAGGATTTTTTTAAGCAGGAAGCCCTGAGTTCCAGGCTTACTGCATCTGCCAAAGGCATCCCAAAGGGAGCGCAGAAGTGCCACAACATGGCTGCTTTCACAGCTTTTTCCTTAGGAAGAACCCTAATACCCGGCTGATTTACCTTCCTAGGGTTACTGTTAGGCTTAGGCCTAGGACTTTTAAAACCAGGAAGCCCTGTGCTCCAGGCACACTGCAGCTGTTAAAGGCATCCCAAGGGGAGCGCAAAAGTGACACAACTTGGCTGCCTCCACTGCTATTTCCATGAGACCATCCCGAATCATAGGCTGATTTTCCTTCCTAGGCTTAAGGTTTGAGTTAGGCCTAGGGTTAGTGTTCTTTTAACCAGAAAGCCCTGAGTTCCAAGAACACAGCAGCTGCGAAGGACTACCCAAGAAGAGCGCAGAAGTGCCTCAACATGCCTGCCTCCACAGCTTTTTCTTTGAGGACGTCCCGAAACGAAGGCTGATTTAGAAGCCTCCAGTTTGGGCTAAAGTTGTGGTTTTTTACACCAGGAAGCCCTGTGCTCTAAGCACACTGCAGCTGTGAAAGGCATCCCAAGGGGAGCGTAAAAGTGCCAGAAAATGGCTGCCTCCACACGTTTTCATTGGCACCATTGCTAAGCCTAGGCTGAATTACCTGCCTCCAGTCTCAGCTAGGGACATGGTTTTTTAAACCAGGAAGCCCTGAGCTCCAGGCACTTGGCAGCTGTGAAAGGCATCACAAGGGGAGTACAAAAGTGCAACAACATGGCAGCTTTCACAGCTTTTTCCTTGGCACCATCCCTATACCTAGGCTGATTTATCTGCCTAGGGTTAGGGTTAGGGCTCAGCCTAGGGCAAGGCTTTTTTTAACCAGGAAGCCCTGAGTTCCAGGCTTACTGCATCTGCCAAAGGCATCCCAAAAGGAGCCCAGAAGGTCCACAACATGGCTGCTTTCACAGCTTTTTCCTTAGGAAGAACCCTAATACCCGGCTGATTTACCTTCCTAGGGTTACTGTTAGGCCTAGGCCTAGGACTTTTAAAACCAGGAAGCCCTGTGCTCCAGGCACACTGCAGCTGTGAAAGGCATCCCAAGGGGAGCGCAAAAGTGCCACAACATGGCTGTCTCCACAGCTTTTCCCTTGGGATAATTCCTAAACCCAGGCTGATTTAAATGACCAGTGTTACGGTTAGGGTTAGGGTTACGCCTAGGTGTAGAGCTTTTTAAACCAGCAAGCTCTGAGCTCCAGGCACACGGCAGCTGCGAAAGGCATCCCAAGGGGAGCACAAAAGTGCCAGAAAATGGCTGCCTCCACACGTTTTCATTGGCACCATTGCTAAGCCTAGGCTGAATCACCTGCCTCCAGTCTCAGCTAGGGACATGGTATTTTAAACCAGGAAGCCCTGAGCTCCAGGCACACGGCAGCTGTGAAAGGCATCCCAAGGGGAGTACAAAAGTGCAACAACATGGCAGCTTTCACAGCTTTTTCCTTGGCACCATCCCTATACCTAGGCTGATTTATCTGCCTAGGGTTAGGGTTAGGGCTCAGCCAAGGGCAAGGATTTTTTTAACCAGGAAGCCCTGAGTTCCAGGCTTACTGCATCTGCCAAAGGCATCCCAAAGGGAGCGCAGAAGTGCCACAACATGGCTGCTTTCACAGCTTTTTCCTTAGGAAGAACCCTAACACCCGGCTGATTTACTTTCCTAGGGTTACTGTTAGGCCTAGGCCTAGGACTTTTAAAACCAGGAAGCCCTGTGCTCCAGGCACACTGCAGCTGTTAAAGGCATCCCAAGGGGAGCGCAGAAGTGCCACAACTTGGCTGCTTTCACAGCTTTTTCCTTAGGAAGAGCCCTATTACCCGGCTGATTTACCTTCCTAGGGTTACTGTTAGGCTTAGGCCTATGACTTTTAAAACCAGGAAGCCCTGTGCTCCAGGCACACTGCAGCTGTTAAAGGCATCCCAAGGGGAGCGCAAAAGTGACACAACTTGGCTGCCTCCACTGCTATTTCCATGAGACCATCCCGAATCATAGGCTGATTTTCCTTCCTAGGCTTAAGGTTTGAGTTAGGCCTAGGGTTAGTGTTCTTTTAACCAGAAAGCCCTGAGTTCCAAGAGCACAGCAGCTGCGAAGGACTACCCAAGAAGAGCGCAGAAGTGCCTCAACATGCCTGCCTCCACAGCTTTTTCCTTGGGGACGTCCCGAAACGAAGGCTGATTTAGAAGCCTCCAGTTTGGGCTAAAGTTGTGGTTTTTTACACCAGGAAGCCCTGTGCTCCAAGCTCACTGCAGCTGTGAAAGGCATCCCAAGGGGAGCGCAAAAGTGCCACAACATGGCTGTCTCCACAGCTTTTCCCTTGGGATAATTCCTAAACCCAGGCTGATTTATATGACCAGTGTTACGGTTAGGGTTAGGGTTATGCCTAGGTGTGGAGCTTTTTAAACCAGCAAGCTCTGAGCTCCAGGCACACGGCAGCTGTGAAAGGCATCCCAAGGGGAGCACAAAAGTGCCAGAAAATGGCTGCCTCCACACGTTTTCATTGGCACCATTGCTAAGCCTAGGCTGAATCACCTGCCTCCAGTCTCAGCTAGGGACATGGTTTTTTAAACCAGGAAGCCCTGAGCTCCAGGCACTTGGCAGCTGTGAAAGGCATCCCAAAGGGAGTACAAAAGTGCAACAACATGGCAGCTTTCACAGCTTTTTCCTTGGCACCATCCCTATACCTAGGCTGATTTATCTGCCTAGGGTTAGGGTTAGGGCTCAGCCTAGGGCTAGTATTTTTTTAACCAGGAAGCCCTGAGTTCCTGGCTTACTGCATCTGCCAAAGGCATCCCAAAGGGAGCGGTAAAGTGCCACAACATGGCTGCTTTCACAGCTTTTTCCTTAGGAAGAACCCTAATACCCGGCTGATTTACCTTCCTAGGCTTACTGTTAGGCCTAGGCCTAGGACTTTTAAAACCAGGAAGCCCTGTGCTCCAGGCACACTGCAGCTGTTAAAGGCATCCCAAGGGGAGCGCAAAAGTGACACAACTTGGCTGCCTCCACTGCTATTTCCATGAGACCATCCCGAATCATAGGCTGATTTTCCTTCCTAGGCTTAAGGTTTGAGTTAGGCCTAGGGTTAGTGTTCTTTTAACCAGAAAGCCCTGAGTTCCAAGAACACAGCAGCTGCGAAGGACTACCCAAGAAGAGCGCAGAAGTGCCTCAACATGCCTGCCTCCACAGCTTTTTCCTTGGGGTGTCCCGAAACGAAGGCTGATTTAGAAGCCTCCAGTTTGGGCTAAAGTTGTGGTTTTTTACACCAGGAAGCCCTGTGCTCTAAGCACACTGCAGCTGTGAAAGGCATCCCAAGGGGAGCGCAAAAGTGCCACAACATGGCTGTCTCCACAGCTTTTCCCTTGGGATAATTCCTAAACCCAGGCTGATTTAAATGACCAGTGTTATGGTTAGGGTTAGGGTTACGCCTAGGTGTAGAGCTTTTTAAACCAGCAAGCTCTGAGCTCCAGGCAAACGGCAGCTGCGAAAGGCATCCCAAGGGGAGCACAAAAGTGCCAGAAAATGGCTGCCTCCACACGTTTTCATTGGCACCATTGCTAAGCCTAGGCTGAATCACCTGCCTCCAGTCTCAGCTAGGGACATGGTTTTTTAAACCAGGAAGCCCTGAGCTCCAGGCACTTGGCAGCTGTTTAAGGCATCCCAAGGGGAGTACAAAAGTGCAACAACATGGCAGCTTTCACAGCTTTTTCCTTGGCACCATCCCTATACCTAGGCTGATTTATCTGCCTAGGGTTAGGGTTAGGGCTCAGCCAAGGGCAAGGCTTTTTTTAACCAGGAAGCCCTGAGTTCCAGGCTTACTGCATCTGCCAAAGGCATCCCAAAGGGAGTGCAGAAGTGCCACAACATGGCTGCTTTCACAGCTTTTTCCTTAGGAAGAACCCTAATACCCGGCTGATTTACCTTCCTAGGGTTACTGTTAGGCCTAGGCCTAGGACTTTTAAAACCAGGAAGCCCTGTGCTCCAGGCCCACTGCAGCTGTTAAAGGCATCCCAAGGGGAGCGCAGAAGTGCCACAACATGGCTGCTTTCACAGCTTTTTCCTTAGGAAGAACCCTAATACCCGGCTGATTTACCTTCCTAGGGTTACTGTTAGGCTTAGGCCTAGGACTTTTAAAACCAGGAAGCCCTGTGCTCCAGGCACACTGCAGCTGTTAAAGGCATCCCAAGGGGAGCGCAAAAGTGACACAACTTGGCTGCCTCCACTGCTATTTCCATGAGACCATCCCGAATCATAGGCTGATTTTCCTTCCTAGGCTTAAGGTTTGAGTTAGGCCTAGGGTTAGTGTACTTTTAACCAGAAAGCCCTGAGTTCCAAGAACACAGCAGCTGCGAAGGACTACCCAAGAAGAGCGCAGAAGTGCCTCAACATGCCTGCCTCCACAGCTTTTTCCTTGGGGACGTCCCGAAACGAAGGCTGATTTAGAAGCCTCCAGTTTGGGCTAAAGTTGTGGTTTTTTACACCAGGAAGCCCTGTGCTCCAAGCTCACTGCAGCTGTGAAAGGCATCCAAGGGGAGCGCAAAAGTGCCACAACATGGCTGTCTCCACAGCTTTTCCCTTGGGATAATTCCTAAACCCAGGATGATTTAAATGGCCAGTGTTACGGTTAGGGTTAGGGTTACACCTAGGTGTAGAGCTTTTTAAACCAGCAAGCTCTGAGCTCCAGGCACACGGCAGCTGCGAAAGGCATCCCAAGGGGAGCACAAAAGTGCCAGAAAATGGCTGCCTCCACACGTTTTCATTGGCACCATTGCTAAGCCTAGGCTGAATCACCTGCCTCCAGTCTCAGCTAGGGACATGGTTTTTTAAACCAGGAAGCCCTGAGCTCCAGGCACACGGCAGCTGTGACAGGCATCCCAAAGGGAGTACAAAAGTGCAACAACATGGCAGCTTTCACAGCTTTTTCCTTGGCACCATCCCTATACCTAGGCTGATTTATCTGCCTAGGGTTAGGGTTAGGGCTCAGCCTAGGGCTAGGATTTTTTTAAGCAGGAAGCCCTGAGTTCCAGGCTTACTGAATCTGCCAAAGGCATCCCAAAGGGAGCGGTGAAGTGCCACAACATGGCTGCTTTCACAGCTTTTTCCTTAGGAAGAACCCTAATACCCGGCTGATTTACCTTCCTAGGGTTACTGTTAGGCCTAGGCCTAGGACTTTTAAAACCAGGAAGCCCTGTGCTCCAGGCACACTGCAGCTGTTAAAGGCATCCCAAGGGGAGCGCAAAAGTGACACAACTTGGCTGCCTCCACTGCTATTTCCATGAGACCATCCCGAATCATAGGCTGATTTTCCTTCCTAGGCTTAAGGTTTGAGTTAGGCCTAGGGTTAGTGTTCTTTTAACCAGAAAGCCCTGAGTTCCAAGAACACAGCAGCTGCGAAGGACTACCCAAGAAGAGCGCAGAAGTGCCTCAACATGCCTGCCTCCACAGCTTTTTCTTTGAGGACGTCCCGAAACGAAGGCTGATTTAGAAGCCTCCAGTTTGGCCTAAAGTTGTGGTTTTTTACACCAGGAAGCCCTGTGCTCTAAGCACACTTCAGCTGTGAAAGGCATCCCAAGGGAAGCACAAAAGTGCCACAACATGGCTGTCTCCACAGCTTTTCCCTTGGGATAATTCCTAAACCCAGGCTGATTTATATGACCAGTGTTACGGTTAGGGTTAGGGTTACGCCTAGGTGTAGAGCTTTTTAAACCAGCAAGCTCTGAGCTCCAGGCACACGGCAGCTGCGAAAGGCATCCCAAGGGGAGCACAAAAGGGCCAGAAAATGGCTGCCTCCACACGTTTTCGTTGGCACCATTGCTAAGCCTAGGCTGAATCACCTGCCTCCAGTCTCAGCTAGGGACATGGTTTTTTAAACCAGGAAGCCCTGAGCTCCAGGCACACGGCAGCTGTGAAAGGCATCCCAAGGGGAGTACAAAAGTGCAACAACATGGCAGCTTTCACAGCTTTTTCCTTGGCACCATCCCTATACCTAGGCTGATTTATCTGCCTAGGGTTAGGGTTAGGGCTCAGCCTAGGGCTAGGATTTTTTTAAGCAGGAAGCCCTGAGTTCCAGGCTTACTGCATCTGCCAAAGGCATCCCAAAGGGAGCGGTGAAGTGCCACAACATGGCTGCTTTCACAGCTTTTTCCTTAGGAAGAACCCTAATACCCGGCTGATTTATCTTTTTAGGGTTACTGTAAGGCCTAGGCCTAGGACGTTTAAAACCAGGAAGCCCTGTGCTCCAAGCACACTGCAGCTGTGAAAGGCATGCCAAGGGGAGCGCAAAAGTGCCACAACATGGCTGTCTCCACAGCTTTTCCCTTGGGATAATTCCTAAACCAAGGCTGATTTAAATGACCAGTGTTACGGTTAGGGTTAGGGTTACGCCTAGGTGTAGAGCTTTTTAAACCAGCAAGCTCTGAGCTCCAGGCACACGGCAGCTGCGAAAGGCATCCCAAGGGGAGCACAAAAGTGCCAGAAAATGGCTGCCTCCACACGTTTTCATTGGCACCATTGCTAAGCCTAGGCTGAATCACCTGCCTCCAGTCTCAGCTAGGGACATGGTTTTTTAAACCAGGAAGCCCTGAGCTCCAGGCACTTGGCAGCTGTGAAAGGCATCCCAAGGGGAGTACAAAAGTGCAACAACATGGCAGCTTTCACAGCTTTTTCCTTGGCACCATCCCTAAACCTAGGCTGATTTATCTGCCTAGGGTTAGGGTTAGGGCTCAGCCAAGGGCAAGGCTTTTTTAACCAGGAAGCCCTGAGTTCCAGGCTTACTGCATCTGCCAAAGGCATCCCAAAGGGAGTGCAGAAGTGCCACAACATGGCAGCTTTCACAGCTTTTTCCTTAGGAAGAACCCTAATACCCGGCTGATTTACCTTCCTAGGGTTACTGTTAGGCCTAGGCCTAGGACTTTTAAAACCAGGAAGCCCTGTGCTCCAGGCACACTGCAGCTGTTAAAGGCATCCCAAGGGGAGCGCAGAAGTGCCACAACATGGCTGCTTTCACAGCTTTTTCCTTAGGAAGAACCCTAATACCCGGCTAATTTACCTTCCTAGGGTTACTGTTAGGCTTAGGCCTAGGACTTTTAAAACCAGGAAGCCCTGTGCTCCAGGCACACTGCAGCTGTTAAAGGCATCCCAAGGGGAGCGCAAAAGTGACACAACTTGGCTGCCTCCACTGCTATTTCCATGAGACCATCCCGAATCATAGGCTGATTTTCCTTCCTAGGCTTAAGGTTTGAGTTAGGCCTAGGGTTAGTGTTCTTTTAACCAGAAAGCCCTGAGTTCCAAGAACACAGCAGCTGCGAAGGACTACCCAAGAAGAGCGCAGAAGTGCCTCAACATGCCTGCCTCCACAGCTTTTTCCTTGGGGACGTCCCGAAACGAAGGCTGATTTAGAAGCCTCCAGTTTGGGCTAAAGTTGTGGTTTTTTACACCAGGAAGCCCTGTGCTCCAAGCTCACTGCAGCTGTGAAAGGCATCCCAAGGGGAGCGCAAAAGTGCCACAACATGGCTGTCTCCACAGCTTTTCCCTTGGGATAATTCCTAAACCCAGGCTGATTTAAATGACCAGTGTTGCGGTTAGGGTTAGGGTTAGGCCTAGGTGTAGCGCTTTTTAAACCAGCAAGCTCTGAGCTCCAGGCACACGGCAGCTGCGAAAGGCATCCCAAGGGGAGCACAAAAGGGCCAGAAAATGGCTGCCTCCACACGTTTTCGTTGGCACCATTGCTAAGCCTAGGCTGAATCACCTGCCTCCAGTCTCAGCTAGGGACATGGTTTTTTAAACCAGGAAGCCCTGAGCTCCAGGCACACGGCAGCTGTGAAAGGCATCCCAAGGGGAGTACAAAAGTGCAACAACATGGCAGCTTTCACAGCTTTTTCCTTGGAACCATCCCTATACCTAGGCTGATTTATCTGCCTAGGGTTAGGGTTAGGGCTCAGCCTAGGGCTAGGATTTTTTTAACCAGGAAGCCCTGAGTTCCAGGCTTACTGCATCTGCCAAAGGCATCCCAAAGGGAGCGCAGAAGTGCCACAACATGGCTGCTTTCACAGCTTTTTCCTTAGGAAGAACCCTAATACCCGGCTGATTTACCTTCCTAGGGTTACTGTTAGGCTTAGGCCTAGGACTTTTAAAACCAGGAAGCCCTGTGCTCCAGGCACACTGCAGCTGTTAAAGGCATCCCAAGGGGAGCGCAAAAGTGACACAACTTGGCTGCCTCCACTGCTATTTCCATGAGACCATCCCGAATCATAGGCTGATTTTCCTTCCTAGGCTTAAGGTTTGAGTTAGGCCTAGGGTTAGTGTTCTTTTAACCAGAAAGCCCTGAGTTCCAAGAGCACAGCAGCTGCGAAGGACTACCCAAGAAGAGCGCAGAAGTGCCTCAACATGCCTGCCTCCACAGCTTTTTCTTTGAGGACGTCCCGAAACGAAGGCTGATTTAGAAGCCTCCAGTTTTGGCTAAAGTTTTGGTTTTTTACACCAGGAAGCCCTGTGCTCTAAGCACACTGCAGCTGTGAAAGGCATCCCAAGGGGAGCGCAAAAGTGCCACAACATGGCTGTCTCCACAGCTTTTCCCTTGGGATAATTCCTAAACCCAGGCTGATTTAAATGACCAGTGTTACGGTTAGGGTTAGGGTTACGCCTAGGTGTAGAGCTTTTTAAACCAGCAAGCTCTGAGCTCCAGGCACACGGCAGCTGCGAAAGGCATCCCAAGGGGAGCACAAAAGTGCCAGAAAATGGCTGCCTCCACACGTTTTCATTGGCACCATTGCTAAGCCTAGGCTGAATCACCTGCCTCCAGTCTCAGCTAGGGACATGGTTTTTTAAACCAGGAAGCCCTGAGCTCCAGGCACTTGGCAGCTGTGAAAGGCATCCCAAGGGGAGTACAAAAGTGCAACAACATGGCAGCTTTCACAGCTTTTTCCTTGGCACCATCCCTATACCTAGGCTGATTTATCTGCCTAGGGTTAGGGTTAGGGCTCACCCAAGGGCAAGACTTTTTTAACCAGGAAGCCCTGAGTTCCAGGCTTACTGCATCTGCCAAAGGCATCCCAAAGGGAGTGCAGAAGTGCCACAACATGGCAGCTTTCACAGCTTTTTCCTTAGGAAGAACCCTAACACCCGGCTGATTTACCTACCTAGGGTTACTGTTAGGCCTAGGCCTAGGACTTTTAAAACCAGGAAGCCCTGTGCTCCAGGCACACTGCAGCTGTTAAAGGCATCCCAAGGGGAGCGCAGAAGTGCCACAACATGGCTGCTTTCACAGCTTTTTCCTTAGGAAGAACCCTAATACCCGGCTGATTTACCTTCCTAGGGTTACTGTTAGGCTTAGGCCTAGGACTTTTAAAACCAGGAAGCCCTGTGCTCCAGGCACACTGCAGCTGTTAAAGGCATCCCAAGGGGAGCGCAAAAGTGACACAACTTGGCTGCCTCCACTGCTATTTCCATGAGACCATCCCGAATCATAGGCTGATTTTCCTTCCTAGGCTTAAGGTTTGAGTTAGGCCTAGGGTTAGTGTTCTTTTAACCAGAAAGCCCTGAGTTCCAAGAATACAGCAGCTGCGAAGGACTACCCAAGAAGAGCGCAGAAGTGCCTCAACATGCCTGCCTCCACAGCTTTTTCCTTGGGGACGTCCCGAAACGAAGGCTGATTTAGAAGCCTCCAGTTTGGGCTAAAGTTGTGGTTTTTTACACCAGGAAGCCCTGTGCTCCAAGCTCACTGCAGCTGTGAAAGGCATCCAAGGGGAGCGCAAAAGTGCCACAACATGGCTGTCTCCACAGCTTTTCCCTTGGGATAATTCCTAAACCCAGGCTGATTTAAATGACCAGTGTTACGGTTAGGGTTAGGGTTAGGCCTAGGTGTAGCGCTTTTTAAACCAGCAAGCTCTGAGCTCCAGGCACACGGCAGCTGCGAAAGGCATCCCAAGGGGAGCACAAAAGGGCCAGAAAATGGCTGCCTCCACACGTTTTCGTTGGCACCATTGCTAAGCCTAGGCTGAATCACCTGCCTCCAGTCTCAGCAAGGGACATGGTTTTTTAAACCAGGAAGCCCTGAGCTCCAGGCACACGGCAGCTGTGAAAGGCATCCCAAGGGGAGTACAAAAGTGCAACAACATGGCAGCTTTCACAGCTTTTTCCTTGGAACCATCCCTATACCTAGGCTGATTTATCTGCCTAGGGTTAGGGTTAGGGCTCAGCCTAGGGCTAGGATTTTTTTAACCAGGAAGCCCTGAGTTCCAGGCTTACTGCATCTGCCAAAGGCATCCCAAAGGGAGCGCAGAAGTGCCACAACATGGCTGCTTTCACAGCTTTTTCCTTAGGAAGAACCCTAATACCCGGCTGATTTACCTTCCTAGGGTTACTGTTAGGCTTAGGCCTAGGACTTTTAAAACCAGGAAGCCCTGTGCTCCAGGCACACTGCAGCTGTTAAAGGCATCCCAAGGGGAGCGCAAAAGTGACACAACTTGGCTGCCTCCACTGCTATTTCCATGAGACCATCCCGAATCATAGGCTGATTTTCCTTCCTAGGCTTAAGGTTTGAGTTAGGCCTAGGGTTAGTGTTCTTTTAACCAGAAAGCCCTGAGTTCCAAGAACACAGCAGCTGCGAAGGACTACCCAAGAAGAGCGCAGAAGTGCCTCAACATGCCTGCCTCCACAGCTTTTTCTTTGAGGACGTCCCGAAACGAAGGCTGATTTAGAAGCCTCCAGTTTTGGCTAAAGTTTTGGTTTTCTACACCAGGAAGCCCTGTGCTCTAAGCACACTGCAGCTGTGAAAGGCATCCCAAGGGGAGCGCAAAAGTGCCACAACATGGCTGTCTCCACAGCTTTTCCCTTGGGATAATTCCTAAACCCAGGCTGATTTAAATGACCAGTGTTACGGTTAGGGTTAGGGTTACGCCTAGGTGTAGAGCTTTTTAAACCAGCAAGCTCTGAGCTCCAGGCACACGGCAGCTGCGAAAGGCATCCCAAGGGGAGCACAAAAGGGCCAGAAAATGGCTGCCTCCACACGTTTTCGTTGGCACCATTGCTAAGCCTAGGCTGAATCACCTGCCTCCAGTCTCAGCTAGGGACATGGTTTTTTAAACCAGGAAGCCCTGAGCTCCAGGCACACGGCAGCTGTGAAAGGCATCCCAAGGGGAGTACAAAAGTGCAACAACATGGCAGCTTTCACAGCTTTTTCCTTGGCACCATCCCTATACCTAGGCTGATTTATCTGCCTAGGGTTAGGGTTAGGGCTCAGCCAAGGGCAAGACTTTTTTAACCAGGAAGCCCTGAGTTCCAGGCTTACTGCATCTGCCAAAGGCATCCCAAAGGGAGTGCAGAAGTGCCACAACATGGCAGCTTTCACAGCTTTTTCCTTAGGAAGAACCCTAACACCCGGCTGATTTACCTACCTAGGGTTACTGTTAGGCCTAGGCCTAGGACTTTTAAAACCAGGAAGCCCTGTGCTCCAGGCACACTGCAGCTGTTAAAGGCATCCCAAGGGGAGCGCAGAAGTGCCACAACATGGCTGCTTTCACAGCTTTTTCCTTAGGAAGAACCCTAATACCCGGCTGATTTACCTTCCTAGGGTTACTGTTAGGCTTAGGCCTAGGACTTTTAAAACCAGGAAGCCCTGTGCTCCAGGCACACTGCAGCTGTTAAAGGCATCCCAAGGGGAGCGCAAAAGTGACACAACTTGGCTGCCTCCACTGCTATTTCCATGAGACCATCCCGAATCATAGGCTGATTTTCCTTCCTAGGCTTAAGGTTTGAGTTAGGCCTAGGGTTAGTGTTCTTTTAACCAGAAAGCCCTGAGTTCCAAGAACACAGCAGCTGCGAAGGACTACCCAAGAAGAGCGCAGAAGTGCCTCAACATGCCTGCCTCCACAGCTTTTTCCTTGGGGACGTCCCGAAACGAAGGCTGATTTAGAAGCCTCCAGTTTGGGCTAAAGTTGTGGTTTTTTACACCAGGAAGCCCTGTGCTCCAAGCTCACTGCAGCTGTGAAAGGCATCCCAAGGGGAGCGCAAAAGTGCCACAACATGGCTGTCTCCACAGCTTTTCCCTTGGGATAATTCCTAAACCCAGGCTGATTTAAATGACCAGTGTTACGGTTAGGGTTAGGGTTACACCTAGGTGTAGAGCTTTTTAAACCAGCAAGCTCTGAGCTCCAGGCACACGGCAGCTGCGAAAGGCATCCCAAGGGGAGCACAAAAGTGCCAGAAAATGGCTGCCTCCACACGTTTTCATTGGCACCATTGCTAAGCCTAGGCTGAATCACCTGCCTCCAGTCTCAGCTAGGGACATGGTTTTTTAAACCAGGAAGCCCTGAGCTCCAGGCACACGGCAGCTGTTTAAGGCATCCCAAGGGGAGTACAAAAGTGCAACAACATGGCAGCTTTCACAGCTTTTTCCTTGGCACCATCCCTATACCTAGGCTGATTTATCTGCCTAGGGTTAGGGTTAGGGCTCAGCCAAGGGCAAGGATTTTTTTAAGCAGGAAGCCCTGAGTTCCAGGCTTACTGCATCTGCCAAAGGCATCCCAAAGGGAGCGGTGAAGTGCCACAACATGGCTGCTTTCACAGCTTTTTCCTTAGGAAGAACCCTAATACCCGGCTGATTTATCTTCCTAGGGTTACTGTTAGGCTTAGGCCTAGGACTTTTAAAACCAGGAAGCCCTGTGCTCCAGGCACACTGCAGCTGTTAAAGGCATCCCAAGGGGAGCGCAAAAGTGACACAACTTGGCTGCCTCCACTGCTATTTCCATGAGACCATCCCGAATCATAGGCTGATTTTCCTTCCTAGGCTTAAGGTTTGAGTTAGGCCTAGGGTTAGTGTTCTTTTAACCAGAAAGCCCTGAGTTCCAAGAACACAGCAGCTGCGAAGGACTACCCAAGAAGAGCGCAGAAGTGCCTCAACATGCCTGCCTCCACAGCTTTTTCTTTGAGGACGTCCCGAAACGAAGGCTGATTTAGAAGCCTCCAGTTTGGGCTAAAGTTGTGGTTTTTTACACCTGGAAGCCCTGTGCTCTAAGCACACTGCAGCTGTGAAAGGCATCCCAAGGGGAGCGCAAAAGTGCCACAACATGGCTGTCTCCACAGCTTTTCCATTGGGATAATTCCTAAACCCAGGCTGATTTAAATGACCAGTGTTACGGTTAGGGTTAGGGTTACGCCTAGGTGTAGAGCTTTTTAAACCAGCAAGCTCTGAGCTCCAGGCACACGGCAGCTGCGAAAGGCATCCCAAGGGGAGCACAAAAGTGCCAGAAAATGGCTGCCTCCACACGTTTTCATTGGCACCATTGCTAAGCCTAGGCTGAATTACCTGCCTCCAGTCTCAGCTAGGGACATGGTTTTTTAAACCAGGAAGCCCTGAGCTCCAGGCACTTGGCAGCTGTGAAAGGCATCACAAGGGGAGTACAAAAGTGCAACAACATGGCAGCTTTCACAGCTTTTTCCTTGGCACCATCCCTATACCTAGGCTGATTTATCTGCCTAGGGTTAGGGTTAGGGCTCAGCCTAGGGCAAGGCTTTTTTTAACCAGGAAGCCCTGAGTTCCAGGCTTACTGCATCTGCCAAAGGCATCCCAAAGGGAGCGCAGAAGGTCCACAACATGGCTGCTTTCACAGCTTTTTCCTTAGGAAGAACCCTAATACCCGGCTGATTTACCTTCCTAGGGTTACTGTTAGGCTTAGGCCTAGGACATTTAAACCAGGAAGCCCTGTGCTCCAGGCACACTGCAGCTGTGAAAGGCATCCCAAGGGGAGCGCAAAAGTGCCACAACATGGCTGTCTCCACTGCTTTTCCCTTGGGATAATTCCTAAACCCAGGCTGATTTAAATGACCAGCGTTACGGTTAGGGTTAGGGTTACGCCTAGGTGTAGAGCTTTTTAAACCAGCAAGCTCTGAGCTCCAGGCACACGGCAGCTGCGAAAGGCATCCCAAGGGGAGCACAAAAGTGCCAGAAAATGGCTGCCTCCACACGTTTTCATTGGCACCATTGCTAAGCCTAGGCTGAATCACCTGCCTCCAGTCTCAGCTAGGGACATGGTTTTTTAAACCAGGAAGCCCTGAGCTCCAGGCACACGGCAGCTGTGAAAGGCATCCCAAGGGGAGTACAAAAGTGCAACAACATGGCAGCTTTCACAGCTTTTTCCTTGGCACCATCCCTATACCTAGGCTGATTTATCTGCCTAGGGTTAGGGCTAGGGCTCAGCCAAGGGCAAGGATTTTTTTAACCAGGAAGCCCTGAGTTCCAGGCTTACTGCATCTGCCAAAGGCATCCCAAAGGGAGTGCAGAAGTGCCACAACATGGCTGCTTTCACAGCTTTTTCCTTAGGAAGAACCCTAACACCCGGCTGATTTACCTTCCTAGGGTTACTGTTAGGCCTAGGCCTAGGACTTTTAAAACCAGGAAGCCCTGTGCTCCAGGCACACTGCAGCTGTTAAAGGCATCCCAAGGGGAGCGCAGAAGTGCCATAACTTGGCTGCTTTCACAGCTTTTTCCTTAGGAAGAGCCCTATTACCCGGCTGATTTACCTTCCTAGGGTTACTGTTAGGCTTAGGCCTATGACTTTTAAAACCAGGAAGCCCTGTGCTCCAGGCACACTGCAGCTGTTAAAGGCATCCCAAGGGGAGCGCAAAAGTGACACAACTTGGCTGCCTCCACTGCTATTTCCATGAGACCATCCCGAATCATAGGCTGATTTTCCTTCCTAGGCTTAAGGTTTGAGTTAGGCCTAGGGTTAGTGTTCTTTTAACCAGAAAGCCCTGAGTTCCAAGAGCACAGCAGCTGCGAAGGACTACCCAAGAAGAGCGCAGAAGTGCCTCAACATGCCTGCCTCCACAGCTTTTTCTTTGAGGACGTCCCGAAACGAAGGCTGATTTAGAAGCCTCCAGTTTGGGCTAAAGTTGTGGTTTTTTACACCTGGAAGCCCTGTGCTCTAAGCACACTGCAGCTGTGAAAGGCATCCCAAGGGGAGCGCAAAAGTGCCACAACATGGCTGTCTCCACAGCTTTTCCATTGGGATAATTCCTAAACCCAGGCTGATTTAAATGACCAGTGTTACGGTTAGGGTTAGGGTTACGCCTAGGTGTAGAGCTTTTTAAACCAGCAAGCTCTGAGCTCCAGGCACACGGCAGCTGCGAAAGGCATCCCAAGGGGAGCACAAAAGTGCCAGAAAATGGCTGCCTCCACACGTTTTCATTGGCACCATTGCTAAGCCTAGGCTGAATTACCTGCCTCCAGTCTCAGCTAGGGACATGGTTTTTTAAACCAGGAAGCCCTGAGCTCCAGGCACTTGGCAGCTGTGAAAGGCATCACAAGGGGAGTACAAAAGTGCAACAACATGGCAGCTTTCACAGCTTTTTCCTTGGCACCATCCCTATACCTAGGCTGATTTATCTGCCTAGGGTTAGGGTTAGGGCTCAGCCTAGGGCAAGGCTTTTTTTAACCAGGAAGCCCTGAGTTCCAGGCTTACTGCATCTGCCAAAGGCATCCCAAAGGGAGCGCAGAAGGTCCACAACATGGCTGCTTTCACAGCTTTTTCCTTAGGAAGAACCCTAATACCCGGCTGATTTACCTTCCTAGGGTTACTGTTAGGCTTAGGCCTAGGACATTTAAACCAGGAAGCCCTGTGCTCCAGGCACACTGCAGCTGTGAAAGGCATCCCAAGGGGAGCGCAAAAGTGCCACAACATGGCTGTCTCCACTGCTTTTCCCTTGGGATAATTCCTAAACCCAGGCTGATTTAAATGACCAGCGTTACGGTTAGGGTTAGGGTTACGCCTAGGTGTAGAGCTTTTTAAACCAGCAAGCTCTGAGCTCCAGGCACACGGCAGCTGCGAAAGGCATCCCAAGGGGAGCACAAAAGTGCCAGAAAATGGCTGCCTCCACACGTTTTCATTGGCACCATTGCTAAGCCTAGGCTGAATCACCTGCCTCCAGTCTCAGCTAGGGACATGGTTTTTTAAACCAGGAAGCCCTGAGCTCCAGGCACACGGCAGCTGTGAAAGGCATCCCAAGGGGAGTACAAAAGTGCAACAACATGGCAGCTTTCACAGCTTTTTCCTTGGCACCATCCCTATACCTAGGCTGATTTATCTGCCTAGGGTTAGGGCTAGGGCTCAGCCAAGGGCAAGGATTTTTTTAACCAGGAAGCCCTGAGTTCCAGGCTTACTGCATCTGCCAAAGGCATCCCAAAGGGAGTGCAGAAGTGCCACAACATGGCTGCTTTCACAGCTTTTTCCTTAGGAAGAACCCTAACACCCGGCTGATTTACCTTCCTAGGGTTACTGTTAGGCCTAGGCCTAGGACTTTTAAAACCAGGAAGCCCTGTGCTCCAGGCACACTGCAGCTGTTAAAGGCATCCCAAGGGGAGCGCAGAAGTGCCATAACTTGGCTGCTTTCACAGCTTTTTCCTTAGGAAGAGCCCTATTACCCGGCTGATTTACCTTCCTAGGGTTACTGTTAGGCTTAGGCCTATGACTTTTAAAACCAGGAAGCCCTGTGCTCCAGGCACACTGCAGCTGTTAAAGGCATCCCAAGGGGAGCGCAAAAGTGACACAACTTGGCTGCCTCCACTGCTATTTCCATGAGACCATCCCGAATCATAGGCTGATTTTCCTTCCTAGGCTTAAGGTTTGAGTTAGGCCTAGGGTTAGTGTTCTTTTAACCAGAAAGCCCTGAGTTCCAAGAGCACAGCAGCTGCGAAGGACTACCCAAGAAGAGCGCAGAAGTGCCTCAACATGCCTGCCTCCACAGCTTTTTCCTTGGGGATATCACGAAACGAAGGCTGATTTAGAAGCCTCCAGTTTGGGCTAAAGTTGTGGTTTTTTACACCAGGAAGCCCTGTGCTCTAAGCTCACTGCAGCTGTGAAAGGCATCCCAAGGGGAGCGCAAAAGTGCCACAACATGGCTGTCTCCACAGCTTTTCCCTTGGGATAATTCCTAAACCCAGGCTGATTTATATGACCAGTGTTACCGTTAGGGTAAGGGTTATGCCTAGGTGTGGAGCTTTTTAAACCAGCAAGCTCTGAGCTCCAGGCACACGGCAGCTGTGAAAGGCATCCCAAGGGGAGCACAAAAGTGCCAGAAAATGGCTGCCTCCACACGTTTTCATTGGCACCATTGCTAAGCCTAGGCTGAATCACCTGCCTCCAGTCTCAGCTAGGGACATGGTTTTTTAAACCAGGAAGCCCTGAGCTCCAGGCACACGGCAGCTGTGACAGGCATCCCAAAGGGAGTACAAAAGTGCAACAACATGGCAGCTTTCACAGCTTTTTCCTTGGCACCATCCCTATACCTAGGCTGATTTATCTGCCTAGGGTTAGGGTTAGGGCTCAGCCTAGGGCTAGGATTTTTTTAACCAGGAAGCCCTGAGTTCCAGGCTTACTGCATCTGCCAAAGGCATCCCAAAGGGAGCGCAGAAGGTCCACAACATGGCTGCTTTCAAAGCTTTTTCCTCAGGAAGAACCCTAATACCCGGCTGATTTACCTTCCTAGGGTTACTGTTAGGCTTAGGCCTAGGACTTTTAAAACCAGGAAGCCCTGTGCTCCAGGCACACTGCAGCTGTTAAAGGCATCCCAAGGGGAGCGCAAAAGTGACACAACTTGGCTGCCTCCACTGCTATTTCCATGAGACCATCCCGAATCATAGGCTGATTTTCCTTCCTAGGCTTAAGGTTTGAGTTAGGCCTAGGGTTAGTGTTCTTTTAACCAGAAAGCCCTGAGTTCCAAGAACACAGCAGCTGCGAAGGACTACCCAAGAAGAGCGCAGAAGTGCCTCAACATGCCTGCCTCCACAGCTTTTCCTTTGGGGACGTCCCGAAATGGAGGCTGATTTAGAAGCCTCCAGTTTGGGCTAAAGTTGTGGTTTTTTACACCAGGAAGCCCTGTGCTCCAAGCACACTGCAGCTGTGAAAGGCATGCCAAGGGGAGCGCAAAAGTGCCACAACATGGCTGTCTCCACAGCTTTTCCCTTGGGATAATTCCTAAACCCAGGCTGATTTAAATGACCAGTGTTACGGTTAGGGTTAGGGTTACGCCTAGGTGTAGAGCTTTTTAAACCAGCAAGCTCTGAGCTCCAGGCACACGGCAGCTGCGAAAGGCATCCCAAGGGGAGCACAAAAGTGCCAGAAAATGGCTGCCTCTACACGTTTTCATTGGCACCATTGCTAAGCCTAGGCTGAATCACCTGCCTCCAGTCTCAGCTAGGGACATGGTTTTTTAAACCAGGAAGCCCTGAGCTCCAGGCACTTGGCAGCTGTGAAAGGCATCCCAAGGGGAGTACAAAAGTGCAACAACATGGCAGCTTTCACAGCTTTTTCCTTGGCACCATCCCTATACCTAGGCTGATTTATCTGCCTAGGGTTAGGGTTAGGGCTCAGCCAAGGGCAAGACTTTTTTAACCAGGAAGCCCTGAGTTCCAGGCTTACTGCATCTGCCAAAGGCATCCCAAAGGGAGTGCAGAAGTGCCACAACATGGCAGCTTTCACAGCTTTTTCCTTAGGAAGAACCCTAACACCCGGCTGATTTACCTACCTAGGGTTACTGTTAGGCCTAGGCCTAGGACTTTTAAAACCAGGAAGCCCTGTGCTCCAGGCACACTGCAGCTGTTAAAGGCATCCCAAGGGGAGCGCAGAAGTGCCACAACATGGCTGCTTTCACAGCTTTTTCCTTAGGAAGAACCCTAATACCCGGCTGATTTACCTTCCTAGGGTTACTGTTAGGCTTAGGCCTAGGACTTTTAAAACCAGGAAGCCCTGTGCTCCAGGCACACTGCAGCTGTTAAAGGCATCCCAAGGGGAGCGCAAAAGTGACACAACTTGGCTGCCTCCACTGCTATTTCCATGAGACCATCCCGAATCATAGGCTGATTTTCCTTCCTAGGCTTAAGGTTTGAGTTAGGCCTAGGGTTAGTGTTCTTTTAACCAGAAAGCCCTGAGTTCCAAGAACACAGCAGCTGCGAAGGACTACCCAAGAAGAGCGCAGAAGTGCCTCAACATGCCTGCCTCCACAGCTTTTTCCTTGGGGACGTCCCGAAACGAAGGCTGATTTAGAAGCCTCCAGTTTGGGCTAAAGTTGTGGTTTTTTACACCAGGAAGCCCTGTGCTCCAAGCTCACTGCAGCTGTGAAAGGCATCCCAAGGGGAGCGCAAAAGTGCCACAACATGGCTGTCTCCACAGCTTTTCCCTTGGGATAATTCCTAAACCCAGGCTGATTTAAATGACCAGTGTTACGGTTAGGGTTAGGGTTACACCTAGGTGTAGAGCTTTTTAAACCAGCAAGCTCTGAGCTCCAGGCACACGGCAGCTGCGAAAGGCATCCCAAGGGGAGCACAAAAGTGCCAGAAAATGGCTGCCTCCACACGTTTTCATTGGCACCATTGCTAAGCCTAGGCTGAATCACCTGCCTCCAGTCTCAGCTAGGGACATGGTTTTTTAAACCAGGAAGCCCTGAGCTCCAGGCACACGGCAGCTGTTTAAGGCATCCCAAGGGGAGTACAAAAGTGCAACAACATGGCAGCTTTCACAGCTTTTTCCTTGGCACCATCCCTATACCTAGGCTGATTTATCTGCCTAGGGTTAGGGTTAGGGCTCAGCCAAGGGCAAGGATTTTTTTAAGCAGGAAGCCCTGAGTTCCAGGCTTACTGCATCTGCCAAAGGCATCCCAAAGGGAGCGCAGAAGTGCCACAACATGGCTGCTTTCACAGCTTTTTCCTTAGGAAGAACCCTAATACCCGGCTGATTTACCTTCCTAGGGTTACTGTTAGGCTTAGGCCTAGGACTTTTAAAACCAGGAAGCCCTGTGCTCCAGGCACACTGCAGCTGTTAAAGGCATCCCAAGGGGAGCGCAAAAGTGACACAACTTGGCTGCCTCCACTGCTATTTCCATGAGACCATCCCGAATCATAGGCTGATTTTCCTTCCTAGGCTTAAGGTTTGAGTTAGGCCTAGGGTTAGTGTTCTTTTAACCAGAAAGCCCTGAGTTCCAAGAACACAGCAGCTGCGAAGGACTACCCAAGAAGAGCGCAGAAGTGCCTCAACATGCCTGCCTCCACAGCTTTTTCTTTGAGGACGTCCCGAAACGAAGGCTGATTTAGAAGCCTCCAGTTTGGGCTAAAGTTGTGGTTTTTTACACCTGGAAGCCCTGTGCTCTAAGCACACTGCAGCTGTGAAAGGCATCCCAAGGGGAGCGCAAAAGTGCCACAACATGGCTGTCTCCACAGCTTTTCCATTGGGATAATTCCTAAACCCAGGCTGATTTAAATGACCAGTGTTACGGTTAGGGTTAGGGTTACGCCTAGGTGTAGAGCTTTTTAAACCAGCAAGCTCTGAGCTCCAGGCACACGGCAGCTGCGAAAGGCATCCCAAGGGGAGCACAAAAGTGCCAGAAAATGGCTGCCTCCACACGTTTTCATTGGCACCATTGCTAAGCCTATGCTGAATTACCTGCCTCCAGTCTCAGCTAGGGACATGGTTTTTTAAACCAGGAAGCCCTGAGCTCCAGGCACTTGGCAGCTGTGAAAGGCATCACAAGGGGAGTACAAAAGTGCAACAACATGGCAGCTTTCACAGCTTTTTCCTTGGCACCATCCCTATACCTAGGCTGATTTATCTGCCTAGGGTTAGGGTTAGGGCTCAGCCTAGGGCAAGGCTTTTTTTAACCAGGAAGCCCTGAGTTCCAGGCTTACTGCATCTGCCAAAGGCATCCCAAAGGGAGCGCAGAAGGTCCACAACATGGCTGCTTTCACAGCTTTTTCCTTAGGAAGAACCCTAATACCCGGCTGATTTACCTTCCTAGGGTTACTGTTAGGCTTAGGCCTAGGACATTTAAACCAGGAAGCCCTGTGCTCCAGGCACACTGCAGCTGTGAAAGGCATCCCAAGGGGAGCGCAAAAGTGCCACAACATGGCTGTCTCCACTGCTTTTCCCTTGGGATAATTCCTAAACCCAGGCTGATTTAAATGACCAGCGTTACGGTTAGGGTTAGGGTTACGCCTAGGTGTAGAGCTTTTTAAACCAGCAAGCTCTGAGCTCCAGGCACACGGCAGCTGCGAAAGGCATCCCAAGGGGAGCACAAAAGTGCCAGAAAATGGCTGCCTCCACACGTTTTCATTGGCACCATTGCTAAGCCTAGGCTGAATCACCTGCCTCCAGTCTCAGCTAGGGACATGGTTTTTTAAACCAGGAAGCCCTGAGCTCCAGGCACACGGCAGCTGTGAAAGGCATCCCAAGGGGAGTACAAAAGTGCAACAACATGGCAGCTTTCACAGCTTTTTCCTTGGCACCATCCCTATACCTAGTCTGATTTATCTGCCTAGGGTTAGGGCTAGGGCTCAGCCAAGGGCAAGGATTTTTTTAACCAGGAAGCCCTGAGTTCCAGGCTTACTGCATCTGACAAAGGCATCCCAAAGGGAGTGCAGAAGTGCCACAACATGGCTGCTTTCACAGCTTTTTCCTTAGGAAGAACCCTAACACCCGGCTGATTTACCTTCCTAGGGTTACTGTTAGGCCTAGGCCTAGGACTTTTAAAACCAGGAAGCCCTGTGCTCCAGGCACACTGCAGCTGTTAAAGGCATCCCAAGGGGAGCGCAGAAGTGCCACAACTTGGCTGCTTTCACAGCTTTTTCCTTAGGAAGAGCCCTATTACCCGGCTGATTTACCTTCCTAGGGTTACTGTTAGGCTTAGGCCTATGACTTTTAAAACCAGGAAGCCCTGTGCTCCAGGCACACTGCAGCTGTTAAAGGCATCCCAAGGGGAGCGCAAAAGTGACACAACTTGGCTGCCTCCACTGCTATTTCCATGAGACCATCCCGAATCATAGGCTGATTTTCCTTCCTAGGCTTAAGGTTTGAGTTAGGCCTAGGGTTAGTGTTCTTTTAACCAGAAAGCCCTGAGTTCCAAGAGCACAGCAGCTGCGAAGGACTACCCAAGAAGAGCGCAGAAGTGCCTCAACATGCCTGCCTCCACAGCTTTTTCCTTGGGGACATCACGAAACGAAGGCTGATTTAGAAGCCTCCAGCTTGGGCTAAAGTTGTGGTTTTTTACACCAGGAAGCCCTGTGCTCTAAGCTCACTGCAGCTGTGAAAGGCATCCCAAGGGGAGCGCAAAAGTGCCACAACATGGCTGTCTCCACAGCTTTTCCCTTGGGATAATTCCTAAACCCAGGCTGATTTATATGACCAGTGTTACGGTTAGGGTAAGGGTTATGCCTAGGTGTGGAGCTTTTTAAACCAGCAAGCTCTGAGCTCCAGGCACACGGCAGCTGTGAAAGGCATCCCAAGGGGAGCACAAAAGTGCCAGAAAATGGCTGCCTCCACACGTTTTCATTGGCACCATTGCTAAGCCTAGGCTGAATCACCTGCCTCCAGTCTCAGCTAGGGACATGGTTTTTTAAACCAGGAAGCCCTGAGCTCCAGGCACACGGCAGCTGTGACAGGCATCCCAAAGGGAGTACAAAAGTGCAACAACATGGCAGCTTTCACAGCTTTTTCCTTGGCACCATCCCTATACCTAGGCTGATTTATCTGCCTAGGGTTAGGGTTAGGGCTCAGCCTAGGGCTAGGATTTTTTTAACCAGGAAGCCCTGAGTTCCTGGCTTACTGCATCTGCCAAAGGCATCCCAAAGGGAGCGGTGAAGTGCCACAACATGGCTGCTTTCACAGCTTTTTCCTTAGGAAGAACCCTAATACCCGGCTGATTTACCTTCCTAGGGTTACTGTTAGGCCTAGGCCTAGGACTTTTAAAACCAGGAAGCCCTGTGCTCCAGGCACACTGCAGCTGTTAAAGGCATCCCAAGGGGAGCGCAAAAGTGACACAACTTGGCTGCCTCCACTGCTATTTCCATGAGACCATCCCGAATCATAGGCTGATTTTCCTTCCTAGGCTTAAGGTTTGAGTTAGGCCTAGGGTTAGTGTTCTTTTAACCAGAAAGCCCTGAGTTCCAAGAACACAGCAGCTGCGAAGGACTACCCAAGAAGAGTGCAGAAGTGCCTCAACATGCCTGCCTCCACAGCTTTTTCCTTGGGGACGTCCCGAAACGAAGGCTGATTTAGAAGCCTCCAGTTTGGGCTAAAGTTGTGGTTTTTTACACCAGGAAGCCCTGTGCTCCAAGCACACTGCAGCTGTGAAAGGCATCCCAAGGGGAGCGCAAAAGTGCCACAACATGGCTGTCTCCACAGCTTTTCCCTTGGGATAATTCCTAAACCCAGGCTGATTTAAATGACCAGTGTTATGGTTAGGGTTAGGGTTACACCTAGGTGTAGAGCTTTTTAAACCAGCAAGCTCTGAGCTCCAGGCACACGGCAGCTGCGAAAGGCATCCCAAGGGGAGCACAAAAGTGCCAGAAAATGGCTGCCTCCACACGTTTTCATTGGCACCATTGCTAAGCCTAGGCTGAATCACCTGCCTCCAGTCTCAGCTAGGGACATGGTTTTTTAAACCAGGAAGCCCTGAGCTCCAGGCACACGGCAGCTGTGAAAGGCATCCCAAGGGGAGTACAAAAGTGCAACAACATGGCAGCTTTCACAGCTTTTTCCTTGGCACCATCCCTATACCTAGGCTGATTTATCAGCCTAGGGTTAGGGTTAGGGCTCAGCCAAGGGCAAGGATTTTTTTAACCAGGAAGCCCTGAGTTCCAGGCTTACTGCATCTGCCAAAGGCATCCCAAAGGGAGCGCAGAAGGTCCACAACATGGCTGCTTTCACAGCTTTTTCCTCAGGAAGAACCCTAATACCCGGCTGATTTACCTTCCTAGGGTTACTGTTAGGCTTAGGCCTAGGACTTTTAAAACCAGGAAGCCCTGTGCTCCAGGCACACTGCAGCTGTTAAAGGCATCCCAAGGGGAGCGCAAAAGTGACACAACTTGGCTGCCTCCACTGCTATTTCCATGAGACCATCCCGAATCATAGGCTGATTTTCCTTCCTAGGCTTAAGGTTTGAGTTAGGCCTAGGGTTAGTGTTCTTTTAACCAGAAAGCCCTGAGTTCCAAGAACACAGCAGCTGCGAAGGACTACCCAAGAAGAGCGCAGAAGTGCCTCAACATGCCTGCCTCCACAGCTTTTCCTTTGGGGACGTCCCGAAATGGAGGCTGATTTAGAAGCCTCCAGTTTGGGCTAAAGTTGTGGTTTTTTACACCAGGAAGCCCTGTGCTCCAAGCACACTGCAGCTGTGAAAGGCATCCCAAAGGGAGCGCAAAAGTGCCACAACATGGCTGTCTCCACAGCTTTTCCCTTGGGATAATTCCTAAACCCAGGCTGATTTAAATGACCAGTGTTACGGTTAGGGTTAGGGTTACGCCTAGGTGTAGAGCTTTTTAAACCAGCAAGCTCTGAGCTCCAGGCACACGGCAGCTGCGAAAGGCATCCCAAGGGGAGTACAAAAGTGCAACAACATGGCAGCTTTCACAGCTTTTTCCTTGGCACCATCCCTCTACCTAGGCTGATTTATCTGCCTAGGGTTAGGGTTAGGGCTCAGCCAAGGGCAAGGATTTTTTTAAACAGGAAGCCCTGAGTTCCAGGCTTACTGCATCTGCCAAAGGCATCCCAAAGGGAGCGCAGAAGGTCCACAACATGGCTGCTTTCACAGCTTTTTCCTTAGGAAGAACCCTAATACCCGGCTGATTTATCTTTTTAGGGTTACTGTAAGGCCTAGGCCTAGGACGTTTAAAACCAGGAAGCCCTGTGCTCCAAGCACACTGCAGCTGTGAAAGGCATGCCAAGGGGAGCGCAAAAGTGCCACAACATGGCTGTCTCCACAGCTTTTCCCTTGGGATAATTCCTAAACCCAGGCTGATTTAAATGACCAGTGTTACGGTTAGGGTTAGGGTTACGCCTAGGTGTAGAGCTTTTTAAACAAGCAAGCTCTGAGCTCCAGGCACACGGCAGCTGCGAAAGGCATCCCAAGGGGAGCACAAAAGTGCCAGAAAATGGCTGCCTCCACACGTTTTCATTGGCACCATTGCTAAGCCTAGGCTGAATCACCTGCCTCCAGTCTCAGCTAGGGACATGGTTTTTTAAACCAGGAAGCCCTGAGCTCCAGGCACACGGCAGCTGTGAAAGGCATCCCAAGGGGAGTACAAAAGTGCAACAACATGGCAGCTTTCACAGCTTTTTCCTTGGCACCATCCCTATACCTAGGCTGATTTATCTGCCTAGGGTTAGGGTTAGGGCTCAGCCAAGGGCAAGGCTTTTTTTAACCAGGAAGCCCTGAGTTCCAGGCTTACTGCATCTGCCAAAGGCATCCCAAAGGGAGCGCAGAAGTGCCACAACATGGCTGCTTTCACAGCTTTTTCCTTAGGAAGAACCCTAATAGCCGGCTGATTTACCTTCCTAGGGTTACTGTGAGGCCTAGGCCTAGGACTTTTAAAACCAGGAAGCCCTGTGCTCCAGGCACACTGCAGCTGTTAAAGGCATCCCAAGGGGAGCGCAGAAGTGCCACAACATGGCTGCTTTCACAGCTTTTTCCTTAGGAAGAACCCTAATACCCGGCTGATTTGCCTTCCTAGGGTTACTGTTAGGCTTAGGCCTAGGACTTTTAAAACCAGGAAGCCCTGTGCTCCAGGCACACTGCAGCTGTTAAAGGCATCCCAAGGGGAGCGCAAAAGTGACACAACTTGGCTGCCTCCACTGCTATTTCCATGAGACCATCCCGAATCATAGGCTGATTTTCCTTCCTAGGCTTAAGGTTTGAGTTAGGCCTAGTGTTAGTGTACTTTTAACCAGAAAGCCCTGAGTTCCAAGAATACAGCAGCTGCGAAGGACTACCCAAGAAGAGCGCAGAAGTGCCTCAACATGCCTGCCTCCACAGCTTTTTCCTTGGGGACGTCCCGAAACGAAGGCTGATTTAGAAGCCTCCAGTTTGGGCTAAAGTTGTGGTTTTTTACACCAGGAAGCCCTGTGCTCCAAGCTCACTGCAGCTGTGAAAGGCATCCCAAGGGGAGCGCAAAAGTGCCACAACATGGCTGTCTCCACAGCTTTTCCCTTGGGATAATTCCTAAACCCAGGCTGATTTAAATGACCAGTGTTACGGTTAGGGTTAGGGTTACACCTAGGTGTAGAGCTTTTTAAACCAGCAAGCTCTGAGCTCCAGGCACACGGCAGCTGCGAAAGGCATCCCAAGGGGAGCACAAAAGTGCCAGAAAATGGCTGCCTCCACACGTTTTCATTGGCACCATTGCTAAGCCTAGGCTGAATCACCTGCCTCCAGTCTCAGCTAGGGACATTGTTTTTTAAACCAGGAAGCCCTGAGCTCCAGGCACACGGCAGCTGTTTAAGGCATCCCAAGGGGAGTACAAAAGTGCAACAACATGGCAGCTTTCACAGCTTTTTCCTTGGCACCATCCCTATACCTAGGCTGATTTATCTGCCTAGGGTTAGGGTTAGGGCTCAGCCAAGGGCAAGGATTTTTTTAACCAGGAAGCCCTGAGTTCCAGGCTTACTGCATCTGCCAAAGGCATCCCAAAGGGAGCGGTGAAGTGCCACAACATGGCTGCTTTCACAGCTTTTTCCTTAGGAAGAACCCTAATACCCGGCTGATTTATCTTCCTAGGGTTACTGTTAGGCTTAGGCCTAGGACTTTTAAAACCAGGAAGCCCTGTGCTCCAGGCACACTGCAGCTGTTAAAGGCATCCCAAGGGGAGCGCAAAAGTGACACAACTTGGCTGCCTCCACTGCTATTTCCATGAGACCATCCCGAATCATAGGCTGATTTTCCTTCCTAGGCTTAAGGTTTGAGTTAGGCCTAGGGTTAGTGTTCTTTTAACCAGAAAGCCCTGAGTTCCAAGAACACAGCAGCTGCGAAGTACTACCCAAGAAGAGCGCAGAAGTGCCTCAACATGCCTGCCTCCACAGCTTTTTCTTTGAGGACGTCCCGAAACGAAGGCTGATTTAGAAGCCTCCAGTTTGGGCTAAAGTTGTGGTTTTTTACACCAGGAAGCCCTGTGCTCTAAGCACACTGCAGCTGTGAAAGGCATCCCAAGGGGAGCGCAAAAGTGCCACAACATGGCTGTCTCCACAGCTTTTCCATTGGGATAATTCCTAAACCCAGGCTGATTTAAATGACCAGTGTTACGGTTAGGGTTAGGGTTACGCCTAGGTGTAGAGCTTTTTAAACCAGCAAGCTCTGAGCTCCAGGCACACGGCAGCTGCGAAAGGCATCCCAAGGGGAGCACAAAAGGGCCAGAAAATGGCTGCCTCCACACGTTTTCGTTGGCACCATTGCTAAGCCTAGGCTGAATCACCTGCCTCCAGTCTCAGCTAGGGACATGGTTTTTTAAACCAGGAAGCCCTGAGCTCCAGGCACACGGCAGCTGTGAAAGGCATCCCAAGGGGAGTACAAAAGTGCAACAACATGGCAGCTTTCACAGCTTTTTCCTTGGCACCATCCCTCTACCTAGGCTGATTTATCTGCCTAGGGTTAGGGTTAGGGCTCAGCCTAGGGCTAGGATTTTTTTAACCAGGAAGCCCTGAGTTCCAGGCTTACTGCATCTGCCAAAGGCATCCCAAAGGGAGCGCAGAAGTGCCACAACATGGCTGCTTTCACAGCTTTTTCCTTAGGAAGAACCCTAATACCCGGCTGATTTACCTTCCTAGGGTTACTGTTAGGCCTAGGCCTAGGACTTTTAAAACCAGGAAGCCCTGTGCTCCAGGCTCACTGCAGCTGTTAAAGGCATCCCAAGGGGAGCGCAGAAGTGCCACAACATGGCTGCTTTCACAGCTTTTTCCTTAGGAAGAACCCTAATACCCGGCTGATTTACCTTCCTAGGGTTACTGTTAGGCTTAGGCCTAGGACTTTTAAAACCAGGAAGCCCTGTGCTCCAGGCACACTGCAGCTGTTAAAGGCATCCCAAGGGGAGCGCAAAAGTGACACAACTTGGCTGCCTCCACTGCTATTTCCATGAGACCATCCCGAATCATAGGCTGATTTTCCTTCCTAGGCTTAAGGTTTGAGTTAGGCCTAGGGTTAGTGTTCTTTTAACCAGAAAGCCCTGAGTTCCAAGAACACAGCAGCTGCGAAGGACTACCCAAGAAGAGCGCAGAAGTGCCTCAACATGCCTGCCTCCACAGCTTTTTCCTTGGGGACGTCCCGAAACGAAGGCTGATTTAGAAGCCTCCAGTTTGGGCTAAAGTTGTGGTTTTTTACACCAGGAAGCCCTGTGCTCCAAGCTCACTGCAGCTGTGAAAGGCATCCAAGGGGAGCGCAAAAGTGCCACAACATGGCTGTCTCCACAGCTTTTCCCTTGGGATAATTCCTAAACCCAGGCTGATTTAAATGACCAGTGTTACGGTTAGGGTTAGGGTTACACCTAGGTGTAGAGCTTTTTAAACCAGCAAGCTCTGAGCTCCAGGCACACGGCAGCTGCGAAATGCATCCCAAGGGGAGCACAAAAGTGCCAGAAAATGGCTGCCTCCACACGTTTTCATTGGCACCATTGCTAAGCCTAGGCTGAATCACATGCCTCCAGTCTCAGCTAGGGACATGGTTTTTTAAACCAGGAAGCCCTGAGCTCCAGGCACACGGCAGCTGTTTAAGGCATCCCAAGGGGAGTACAAAAGTGCAACAACATGGCAGCTTTCACAGCTTTTTCCTTGGCACCATCCCTATACCTAGGCTGATTTATCTGCCTTGGGTTAGGGTTAGGGCTCAGCCAAGGGCAAGGATTTTTTTAACCAGGAAGCCCTGAGTTCCAGGCTTACTGCATCTGCCAAAGGCATCCCAAAGGGAGCGGTGAAGTGCCACAACATGGCTGCTTTCACAGCTTTTTCCTTAGGAAGAACCCTAATACCCGGCTGATTTACCTTCCTAGGGTTACTGTTAGGCCTAGGCCTAGGACTTTTAAAACCAGGAAGCCCTGTGCTCCAGGCACACGGCAGCTGTGAAAGGCATCCCAAGGGGAGTAAAAAAGTGCAACAACATGGCAGCTTTCACAGCTTTTTCCTTGGCACCATCCCTATACCTATGCTGATTTATCAGCCTAGGGTTAGGGTTAGGGCTCAGCCAAGGGCAAGGATTTTTTTAACCAGGAAGCCCTGAGTTCCAGGCTTACTGCATCTGCCAAAGGCATCCCAAAGGGAGCGCAGGAGGTCGACAACATGGCTGCTTTCACAGCTTTTTCCTCAGGAAGAACCCTAATACCCGGCTGATTTACCTTCCTAGGGTTACTGTTAGGCTTAGGCCTAGGACTTTTAAAACCAGGAAGCCCTGTGCTCCAGGCACACTGCAGCTGTTAAAGGCATCCCAAGGGGAGCGCAAAAGTGACACAACTTGGCTGCCTCCACTGCTATTTCCATGAGACCATCCCGAATCATAGGCTGATTTTCCTTCCTAGGCTTAAGGTTTGAGTTAGGCCTAGGGTTAGTGTTCTTTTAACCAGAAAGCCCTGAGTTCCAAGAACACAGCAGCTGCGAAGGACTACCCAAGAAGAGCGCAGAAGTGCCTCAACATGCCTGCCTCCACAGCTTTTCCTTTGGGGACGTCCCGAAATGGAGGCTGATTTAGAAGCCTCCAGTTTGGGCTAAAGTTGTGGTTTTTTACACCAGGAAGCCCTGTGCTCCAAGCACACTGCAGCTGTGAAAGGCATCCCAAGGGGAGCGCAAAAGTGCCACAACATGGCTGTCTCCACAGCTTTTCCCTTGGGATAATTCCTAAACCCAGGCTGATTTAAATGACCAGTGTTACGGTTAGGGTTAGGGTTACGCCTAGGTGTAGAGCTTTTTAAACCAGCAAGCTCTGAGCTCCAGGCACACGGCAGCTGCGAAAGGCATCCCAAGGGGAGCACAAAAGTGCAACAACATGGCAGCTTTCACAGCTTTTTCCTTGGCACCATCCCTCTACCTAGGCTGATTTATCTGCCTAGGGTTAGGGTTAGGGCTCAGCCAAGGGCAAGGATTTTTTTAACCAGGAAGGCCTTAGTTCCAGGCTTACTGCATCTGCCAAAGGCATCCCAAAGGGAGCGCAGAAGGTCCACAACATGGCTGCTTTCACAGCTTTTTCCTTAGGAAGAACCCTAATACCCGGCTGATTTATCTTTTTAGGGTTACTGTAAGGCCTAGGCCTAGGACGTTTAAAACCAGGAAGCCCTGTGCTCCAAGCACACTGCAGCTGTGAAAGGCATGCCAAGGGGAGCGCAAAAGTGCCACAACATGGCTGTCTCCACAGCTTTTCCCTTGGGATAATTCCTAAACCCAGGCTGATTTAAATGACCAGTGTTACGGTTAGGGTTAGGGTTACGCCTAGGTGTAGAGCTTTTTAAACCAGCAAGCTCTGAGCTCCAGGCACACGGCAGCTGCGAAAGGCATCCCAAGGGGAGCACAAAAGTGCCAGAAAATGGCTGCCTCCACACGTTTTCATTGGCACCATTGCTAAGCCTAGGCTGAATCACCTGCCTCCAGTCTCAGCTAGGGACATGGTTTTTTAAACCAGGAAGCCCTGAGCTCCAGGCACACGGCAGCTGTGAAAGGCATCCCAAGGGGAGTACAAAAGTGCAACAACATGGCAGCTTTCACAGCTTTTTCCTTGGCACCATCCCTATACCTAGGCTGATTTATCTGCCTAGGGTTAGGGTTAGGGCTCAGCCAAGGGCAAGGCTTTTTTTAACCAGGAAGCCCTGAGTTCCAGGCTTACTGCATCTGCCAAAGGCATCCCAAAGGGAGTGACGAAGTGCCACAACATGGCTGCTTTCACAGCTTTTTCCTTAGGAAGAACCCTAATACCCGGCTGATTTACCTTCCTAGGGTTACTGTTAGGCCTCGGCCTAGGACTTTTAAAACCAGGAAGCCCTGTGCTCCAGGCCCACTGCAGCTGTTAAAGGCATCCCAAGGGGAGCGCAGAAGTGCCACAACATGGCTGCTTTCACAGCTTTTTCCTTAGGAAGAACCCTAACACCCGGCTGATTTACCTTCCTAGGGTTACTGTTAGGCTTAGGCCTAGGACTTTTAAAACCAGGAAGCCCTGTGCTCCAGGCACACTGCAGCTGTTAAAGGCATCCCAAGGGGAGCGCAAAAGTGACACAACTTGGCTGCCTCCACTGCTATTTCCATGAGACCATCCCGAATCATAGGCTGATTTTCCTACCTAGGCTTATGGTTTGAGTTAGGCCTAGGGTTAGTGTACTTTTAACCAGAAAGCCCTGAGTTCCAAGAACACAGCAGCTGCGAAGGACTACCCAAGAAGAGCGCAGAAGTGCCTCAACATGCCTGCCTCCACAGCTTTTTCCTTGGGGACGTCCCGAAACGAAGGCTGATTTAGAAGCCTCCAGTTTGGGCTAAAGTTGTGGTTTTTTACACCAGGAAGCCCTGTGCTCCAAGCTCACTGCAGCTGTGAAAGGCATCCAAGGGGAGCGCAAAAGTGCCACAACATGGCTGTCTCCACAGCTTTTCCCTTGGGATAATTCCTAAACCCAGGCTGATTTAAATGACCAGTGTTACGGTTAGGGTTAGGGTTACACCTAGGTGTAGAGCTTTTTAAACCAGCAAGCTCTGAGCTCCAGGCACACGGCAGCTGCGAAAGGCATCCCAAGGGGAGCACAAAAGTGCCAGAAAATGGCTGCCTCCACACGTTTTCATTGGCACCATTGCTAAGCCTAGGCTGAATCACCTGCCTCCAGTCTCAGCTAGGGACATGGTTTTTTAAACCAGGAAGCCCTGAGCTCCAGGCACACGGCAGCTGTGACAGGCATCCCAAAGGGAGTACAAAAGTGCAACAACATGGCAGCTTTCACAGCTTTTTCCTTGGCACCATCCCTATACCTAGGCTGATTTATCTGCCTAGGGTTAGGGTTAGGGCTCAGCCAAGGGCAAGGATTTTTTTAACCAGGAAGCCCTGAGTTCCAGGCTTACTGCATCTGCCAAAGGCATCCCAAAGGGAGCGGTGAAGTGCCACAACATGGCTGCTTTCACAGCTTTTTCCTTAGGAAGAACCCTAATACCCGGCTGATTTACCTTCCTAGGGTTACTGTTAGGCCTAGGCCTAGGACTTTTAAAACCAGGAAGCCCTGTGCTCCAGGCACACTGCAGCTGTTAAAGGCATCCCAAGGGGAGCGCAAAAGTGACACAACTTGGCTGCCTCCACTGCTATTTCCATGAGACCATCCCGAATCATAGGCTGATTTTCCTTCCTAGGCTTAAGGTTTGAGTTAGGCCTAGGGTTAGTGTTCTTTTAACCAGAAAGCCCTGAGTTCCAAGAACACAGCAGCTGCGAAGGACTACCCAAGAAGAGCGCAGAAGTGCCTCAACATGCCTGCCTCCACAGCTTTTTCTTTGAGGACGTCCCGAAAGGAAGGCTGATTTAGAAGCCTCCAGTTTGGGCTAAAGTTGTGGTTTTTTACACCAGGAAGCCCTGTGCTCCAAGCTCACTGCAGCTCTGAAAGGCATCCCAAGGGGAGCGCAAAAGTGCCACAACATGGCTGTCTCCACAGCTTTTCCCTTGGGATAATTCCTAAACCCAGGCTGATTTAAATGACCAGTGTTACGGTTAGGGTTAGGGTTACACCTAGGTGTAGAGCTTTTTAAACCAGCAAGCTCTGAGCTCCAGGCACACGGCAGCTGCGAAAGGCATCCCAAGGGGAGCACAAAAGTGCCAGAAAATGGCTGCCTCCACACGTTTTCATTGGCACCATTGCTAAGCCTAGGCTGAATCACATGCCTCCAGTCTCAGCTAGGGACATGGTTTTTTAAACCAGGAAGCCCTGAGCTCCAGGCACACGGCAGCTGTGACAGGCATCCCAAGGGGAGTACAAAAGTGCAACAACATGGCAGCTTTCACAGCTTTTTCCTTGGCACCATCCCTATACCTAGGCTGATTTATCTGCCTAGGGTTAGGGTTAGGGCTCAGCCAAGGGCAAGGATTTTTTTAACCAGGAAGCCCTGAGTTCCAGGCTTACTGCATCTGCCAAAGGCATCCCAAAGGGAGCGGTGAAGTGCCACAACATGGCTGCTTTCACAGCTTTTTCCTTAGGAAGAACCCTAATACCCGGCTGATTTATCTTCCTAGGGTTACTGTTAGGCTTAGGCCTAGGACTTTTAAAACCAGGAAGCCCTGTGCTCCAGGCACACTGCAGCTGTTAAAGGCATCCCAAGGGGAGCGCAAAAGTGACACAACTTGGCTGCCTCCACTGCTATTTCCATGAGACCATCCCGAATCATAGGCTGATTTTCCTTCCTAGGCTTAAGGTTTGAGTTAGGCCTAGGGTTAGTGTTCTTTTAACCAGAAAGCCCTGAGTTCCAAGAACACAGCAGCTGCGAAGGACTACCCAAGAAGAGCGCAGAAGTGCCTCAACATGCCTGCCTCCACAGCTTTTTCTTTGAGGACGTCCCGAAACGAAGGCTGATTTAGAAGCCTCCAGTTTGGGCTAAAGTTGTGGTTTTTTACACCTGGAAGCCCTGTGCTCTAAGCACACTGCAGCTGTGAAAGGCATCCCAAGGGGAGCGCAAAAGTGCCACAACATGGCTGTCTCCACAGCTTTTCCATTGGGATAATTCCTAAACCCAGGCTGATTTAAATGACCAGTGTTACGGTTAGGGTTAGGGTTACGCCTAGGTGTAGAGCTTTTTAAACCAGCAAGCTCTGAGCTCCAGGCACACGGCAGCTGCGAAAGGCATCCCAAGGGGAGCACAAAAGTGCCAGAAAATGGCTGCCTCCACACGTTTTCATTGGCACCATTGCTAAGCCTAGGCTGAATTACCTGCCTACAGTCTCAGCTAGGGACATGGTTTTTTAAACCAGGAAGCCCTGAGCTCCAGGCACTTGGCAGCTGTGAAAGGCATCACAAGGGGAGTACAAAAGTGCAACAACATGGCAGCTTTCACAGCTTTTTCCTTGGCACCATCCCTATACTTAGGCTGATTTATCTGCCTAGGGTTAGGGTTAGGGCTCAGCCTAGGGCAAGGCTTTTTTTAACCAGGAAGCCCTGAGTTCCAGGCTTACTGCATCTGCCAAAGGCATCCCAAAGGGAGCGCAGAAGGTCCACAACATGGCTGCTTTCACAGCTTTTTCCTTAGGAAGAACCCTAATACCCGGCTGATTTACCTTCCTAGGGTTACTGTTAGGCTTAGGCCTAGGACTTTTAAAACCAGGAAGCCCTGTGCTCCAGGCACACTGCAGCTGTGAAAGGCATCCCAAGGGGAGCGCAAAAGTGCCACAACATGGCTGTCTCCACAGCTTTTCCCTTGGGATAATTCCTAAACCCAGGCTGATTTAAATGACCAGTGTTACGGTTAGGGTTAGGGTTACACCTAGGTGTAGAGCTTTTTAAACCAGCAAGCTCTGAGCTCCAGGCACACGGCAGCTGCGAAAGGCATCCCAAGGGGAGCACAAAAGTGCCAGAAAATGGCTGCCTCCACACGTTTTCATTGGCACCATTGCTAAGCCTAGGCTGAATCACCTGCCTCCAGTCTCAGCTAGGGACATGGTTTTTTAAACCAGGAAGCCCTGAGCTCCAGGCACACGGCAGCTGTGACAGGCATCCCAAAGGGAGTACAAAAGTGCAACAACATGGCAGCTTTCACAGCTTTTTCCTTGGCACCATCCCTATACCTAGGCTGATTTATCTGCCTAGGGTTAGGGTTAGGGCTCAGCCTAGGGCTAGGATTTTTTTAACCAGGAAGCCCTGAGTTCCAGGCTTACTGCATCTGCCAAAGGCATCCCAAAGGGAGCGGTGAAGTGCCACAACATGGCTGCTTTCACAGCTTTTTCCTTAGGAAGAACCCTAATACCCGGCTGATTTACCTTCCTAGGGTTACTGTTAGGCCTAGGCCTAGGACTTTTAAAACCAGGAAGCCCTGTGCTCCAGGCACACTGCAGCTGTTAAAGGCATCCCAAGGGGAGCGCAAAAGTGACACAACTTGGCTGCCTCCACTGCTATTTCCATGAGACCATCCCGAATCATAGGCTGATTTTCCTTCCTAGGCTTAAGGTTTGAGTTAGGCCTAGGGTTAGTGTTCTTTTAACCAGAAAGCCCTGAGTTCCAAGAACACAGCAGCTGCGAAGGACTACCCAAGAAGAGCGCAGAAGTGCCTCAACATGCCTGCCTCCACAGCTTTTTCTTTGAGGACGTCCCGAAACGAAGGCTGATTTAGAAGCCTCCAGTTTGGGCTAAAGTTGTGGTTTTTTACACCAGGAAGCCCTGTGCTCTAAGCACACTGCAGCTGTGAAAGGCATCCCAAGGGAAGCACAAAAGTGCCACAACATGGCTGTCTCCACAGCTTTTCCCTTGGGATAATTCCTAAACCCAGGCTGATTTAAATGACCAGTGTTACGGTTAGGGTTAGGGTTAGGCCTAGGTGTAGAGCTTTTTAAACCAGCAAGCTCTGAGCTCCAGGCACACGGCAGCTGCGAAAGGCATCCCAAGGGGAGCACAAAAGGGCCAGAAAATGGCTGCCTCCACACGTTTTCGTTGGCACCATTGCTAAGCCTAGGCTGAATCACATGCCTCCAGTCTCAGCTAGGGACATGGTTTTTTAAACCAGGAAGCCCTGAGCTCCAGGCACACGGCAGCTGTGAAAGGCATCCCAAGGGGAGTACAAAAGTGCAACAACATGGCAGCTTTCACAGCTTTTTCCTTGGCACCATCCCTATACCTAGGCTGATTTATCTGCCTAGGGTTAGGGTTAGGGCTCAGCCTAGGGCTAGCATTTTTTTAACCAGGAAGCCCTGAGTTCCAGGCTTACTGCATCTGCCAAAGGCATCCCAAAGGGAGCGCAGAAGTGCCACAACATGGCTGCTTTCACAGCTTTTTCCTTAGGAAGAACCCTAATACCCGGCTGATTTACCTTCCTAGGGTTACTGTTAGGCTTAGGCCTAGGACTTTTAAAACCAGGAAGCCCTGTGCTCCAGGCACACTGCAGCTGTTAAAGGCATCCCAAGGGGAGCGCAAAAGTGACACAACTTGGCTGCCTCCACTGCTATTTCCATGAGACCATCCCGAATCATAGGCTGATTTTCCTTCCTAGGCTTAAGGTTTGAGTTAGGCCTAGGGTTAGTGTTCTTTTCACCAGAAAGCCCTGAGTTCCAAGAACACAGCAGCTGCGAAGGACTACCCAAGAAGAGCGCAGAAGTGCCTCAACATGCCTGCCTCCACAGCTTTTTCTTTGAGGACGTCCCGAAACGAAGGCTGATTTAGAAGCCTCCAGTTTGGGCTAAAGTTGTGGTTTTTTACACCAGGAAGCCCTGTGCTCTAAGCACACTGCAGCTGTGAAAGGCATCCCAAGGGGAGCGCAAAAGTGCCACAACATGGCTGTCTCCACAGCTTTTCCCTTGGGATAATTCCTAAACCCAGGCTGATTTAAATGACCAGTGTTACGGTTAGGGTTAGGGTTACGCCTAGGTGTAGAGCTTTTTAAACCAGCAAGCTCTGAGCTCCAGGCACACGGCAGCTGCGAAAGGCATCCCAAGGGGAGCACGAAAGTGTAACAACATGGCAGCTTTCACAGCTTTTTCCTTGGCACCATCCCTCTACCTAGGCTGATTTATCTGCCTAGGGTTAGGGTTAGGGCTCAGCCAAGGGCAAGGATTTTTTTAACCAGGAAGGCCTTAGTTCCAGGCTTACTGCATCTGCCAAAGGCATCCCAAAGGGAGCGCAGAAGGTCCACAACATGGCTGCTTTCACAGCTTTTTCCTTAGGAAGAACCCTAATACCCGGCTGATTTATCTTTTTAGGGTAACTGTAAGGCCTAGGCCTAGGACGTTTAAAACCAGGAAGCCCTGTGCTCCAAGCACACTGCAGCTGTGAAAGGCATGCCAAGGGGAGCGCAAAAGTGCCACAACATGGCTGTCTCCACAGCTTTTCCCTTGGGATAATTCCTAAACCCAGGCTGATTTAAATGACCAGTGTTACGGTTAGGGTTAGGGTTACGCCTAGGTGTAGAGCTTTTTAAACCAGCAAGCTCTGAGCTCCAGGCACACGGCAGCTGCGAAAGGCATCCCAAGGGGAGCACAAAAGTGCCAGAAAATGGCTGCCTCCACACGTTTTCATTGGCACCATTGCTAAGCCTAGGCTGAATCACCTGCCTCCAGTCTCAGCTAGGGACATGGTTTTTTAAACCAGGAAGCCCTGAGCTCCAGGCACTTGGCAGCTGTGAAAGGCATCCCAAGGGGAGTACAAAAGTGCAACAACATGGCAGCTTTCACAGCTTTTTCCTTGGCACCATCCCTATACCTAGGCTGATTTATCTGCCTAGGGTTAGGGTTAGGGCTCAGCCAAGGGCAAGGCTTTTTTAACCAGGAAGCCCTGAGTTCCAGGCTTACTGCATCTGCCAAAGGCATCCCAAAGGGAGTGCAGAAGTGCCACAACATGGCAGCTTTCACAGCTTTTTCCTTAGGAAGAACCCTAACACCCGGCTGATTTACCTTCCTAGGGTTACTGTTAGGCCTAGGCCTAGGACTTTTAAAACCAGGAAGCCCTGTGCTCCAGGCACACTGCAGTTGTTAAAGGCATCCCAAGGGGAGCGCAGAAGTGCCACAACATGGCTGCTTTCACAGCTTTTTCCTTAGGAAGAACCCTAATACCCGGCTGATTTACCTTCCTAGGGTTACTGTTAGGCTTAGGCCTAGGACTTTTAAAACCAGGAAGCCCTGTGCTCCAGGCACACTGCAGCTGTGAAAGGCATCCCAAGAAGAGCGCAAAAGTGACACAACTTGGCTGCCTCCACTGCTATTTCCATGAGACCATCCCGAATCATAGGCTGATTTTCCTTCCTAGGCTTAAGGTTTGAGTTAGGCCTAGGGTTAGTGTACTTTTAACCAGAAAGCCCTGAGTTCCAAGAACACAGCAGCTGCGAAGGACTACCCAAGAAGAGTGCAGAAGTGCCTCAACATGCCTGCCTCCACAGCTTTTTCCTTGGGGACCTCCCGAAACGAAGGCTGATTTAGAAGCCTCCAGTTTGGGCTAAAGTTGTGGTTTTTTACACCAGGAAGCCCTGTGCTCCAAGCTCACTGCAGCTGTGAAAGGCATCCCAAGGGGAGCGCAAAAGTGCCACAACATGGCTGTCTCCACAGCTTTTCCCTTGGGATAATTCCTAAACCCAGGCTGATTTAAATGACCAGTGTTACGGTTAGGGTTAGGGTTACACCTAGGTGTAGAGCTTTTTAAACCAGCAAGCTCTGAGCTCCAGGCACACGGCAGCTGCGAAAGGCATCCCAAGGGGAGCACAAAAGTGCCAGAAAATGGCTGCCTCCACACGTTTTCATTGGCACCATTGCTAAGCCTAGGCTGAATCAACTGCCTCCAGTCTCAGCTAGGGACATGGTTTTTTAAACCAGGAAGCCCTGAGCTCCAGGCACACGGCAGCTGTTTAAGGCATCCCAAGGGGAGTACAAAAGTGCAACAACATGGCAGCTTTCACAGCTTTTTCCTTGGCACCATCCCTATACCTAGGCTGATTTATCTGCCTAGGGTTAGGGTTAGGGCTCAGCCAAGGGCAAGGATTTTTTTAAGCAGGAAGCCCTGAGTTCCAGGCTTACTGCATCTGCCAAAGGCATCCCAAAGGGAGCGGTGAAGTGCCACAACATGGCTGCTTTCACAGCTTTTTCCTTAGGAAGAACCCTAATACCCGGCTGATTTATCTTCCTAGGGTTACTGTTAGGCTTAGGCCTAGGACTTTTAAAACCAGGAAGCCCTGTGCTCCAGGCACACTGCAGCTGTTAAAGGCATCCCAAGGGGAGCGCAAAAGTGACACAACTTGGCTGCCTCCACTGCTATTTCCATGAGACCATCCCGAATCATAGGCTGATTTTCCTTCCTAGGCTTAAGGTTTGAGTTAGGCCTAGGGTTAGTGTTCTTTTAACCAGAAAGCCCTGAGTTCCAAGAACACAGCAGCTGTGAAGGACTACCCAAGAAGAGCGCAGAAGTGCCTCAACATGCCTGCCTCCACAGCTTTTTCTTTGAGGACGTCCCGAAACGAAGGCTGATTTAGAAGCCTCCAGTTTGGGCTAAAGTTGTGGTTTTTTAAAGCAGGAAGCCCTGTGCTCCAAGCACACTGCAGCTGTGAAAGGCATCCCAAGGGGAGCGCAAAAGTGCCACAACATGGCTGTCTCCACAGCTTTTCCATTGGGATAATTCCTAAACCCAGGCTGATTTAAATGACCAGTGTTACGGTTAGGGTTAGGGTTACGCCTAGGTGTAGAGCTTTTTAAACCAGCAAGCTCTGAGCTCCAGGCACACGGCAGCTGCGAAAGGCATCCCAAGGGGAGCACAAAAGTGCCAGAAAATGGCTGCCTCCACACGTTTTCATTGGCACCATTGCTAAGCCTAGGCTGAATTACCTGCCTACAGTCTCAGCTAGGGACATGGTTTTTTAAACCAGGAAGCCCTGAGCTCCAGGCACACGGCAGCTGTGAAAGGCATCACAAGGGGAGTACAAAAGTGCAACAACATGGCAGCTTTCACAGCTTTTTCCTTGGCACCATCCCTATACCTAGGCTGATTTATCTGCCTAGGGTTAGGGTTAGGGCTCAGCCTAGGGCAAGGCTTTTTTTAACCAGGAAGCCCTGAGTTCCAGGCTTACTGCATCTGCCAAAGGCATCCCAAAGGGAGCGCAGAAGGTCCACAACATGGCTGCTTTCACAGCTTTTTCCTTAGGAAGAACCCTAATACCCGGCTGATTTACCTTCCTAGGGTTACTGTTAGGCTTAGGCCTAGGACATTTAAACCAGGAAGCCCTGTGCTCCAGGCACACTGCAGCTGTGAAAGGCATCCCAAGGGGAGCGCAAAAGTGCCACAACATGGCTGTCTCCACTGCTTTTCCCTTGGGATAATTCCTAAACCCAGGCTGATTTAAATGACCAGTGTTACGGTTAGGGTTAGGGTTACGCCTAGGTGTAGAGCTTTTTAAACCAGCAAGCTCTGAGCTCCAGGCACACGGCAGCTGCGAAAGGCATCCCAAGGGGAGCACAAAAGTGCCAGAAAATGGCTGCCTCCACACCTTTTCATTGGCACCATTGCTAAGCCTAGGCTGAATCACCTGCCTCCAGTCTCAGCTATGGACATGGTTTTTTAAACCAGGAAGCCCTGAGCTCCAGGCACACGGCAGCTGTGAAAGGCATCCCAAGGGGAGTACAAAAGTGCAACAACATGGCAGCTTTCACAGCTTTTTCCTTGGCACCATCCCTATACCTAGGCTGATTTATCTGCCTAGGGTTAGGGTTAGGGCTCAGCCAAGGGCAAGGATTTTTTTAACCAGGAAGCCCTGAGTTCCAGGCTTACTGCATCTGCCAAAGGCATCCCAAAGGGAGTGCAGAAGTGCCACAACATGGCTGCTTTCACAGCTTTTTCCTTAGGAAGAACCCTAACACCCGGCTGATTTACCTTCCTAGGGTTACTGTTAGGCCTAGGCCTAGGACTTTTAAAACCAGGAAGCCCTGTGCTCCAGGCACACTGCAGCTGTTAAAGGCATCCCAAGGGGAGCGCAGAAGTGCCACAACTTGGCTGCTTTCACAGCTTTTTCCTTAGGAAGAGCCCTATTACCCGGCTGATTTACCTTCCTAGGGTTACTGTTAGGCTTAGGCCTAGGACTTTTAAAACCAGGAAGCCCTTTGCTCCAGGCACACTGCAGCTGTTAAAGGCATCCCAAGGGGAGCGCAAAAGTGACACAACTTGGCTGCCTCCACTGCTATTTCCATGAGACCATCCCGAATCATAGGCTGATTTTCCTTCCTAGGCTTAAGGTTTGAGTTAGGCCTAGGGTTAGTGTTCTTTTAACCAGAAAGCCCTGAGTTCCAAGAGCACAGCAGCTGCGAAGGACTACCCAAGAAGAGCGCAGAAGTGCCTCAACATGCCTGCCTCCACAGCTTTTTCCTTGGGGATATCACGAAACGAAGGCTGATTTAGAAGCCTCCAGTTTGGGCTAAAGTTGTGGTTTTTTACACCAGGAAGCCCTGTGCTCCAAGCTCACTGCAGCTGTGAAAGGGATCCCAAGGGGAGCGCAAAAGTGCCACAACATGGCTGTCTCCACAGCTTTTCCCTTGGGATAATTCCTAAACCCAGGCTGATTTATATGACCAGTGTTACGGTTAGGGTAAGGGTTATGCCTAGGTGTGGAGCTTTTTAAACCAGCAAGCTCTGAGCTCCAGGCACACGGCAGCTGTGAAAGGCATCCCAAGGGGAGCACAAAAGTGCCAGAAAATGGCTGCCTCCACACGTTTTCATTGGCACCATTGCTAAGCCTAGGCTGAATCACCTGCCTCCAGTCTCAGCTAGGGACATGGTTTTTTAAACCAGGAAGCCCTGAGCTCCAGGCACACGGCAGCTGTGAACGGCATCCCAAAGGGAGTACAAAAGTGCAACAACATGGCAGCTTTCACAGCTTTTTCCTTGGCACCATCCCTATACCTAGGCTGATTTATCTGCCTAGGGTTAGGGTTAGGGCTCAGCCTAGGGCTAGGATTTTTTTAACCAGGAAGCCCTGAGTTCCTGGCTTACTGCATCTGCCAAAGGCATCCCAAAGGGAGCGGTGAAGTGCCACAACATGGCTGCTTTCACAGCTTTTTCCTTAGGAAGAACCCTAATACCCGGCTGATTTACCTTCCTAGGGTTACTGTTAGGCCTAGGCCTAGGACTTTTAAAACCAGGAAGCCCTGTGCTCCAGGCACACTGCAGCTGTTAAAGGCATCCCAAGGGGAGCGCAAAAGTGACACAACTTGGCTGCCTCCACTGCTATTTCCATGAGACCATCCCGAATCATAGGCTGATTTTCCTTCCTAGGCTTAAGGTTTGAGTTAGGCCTAGGGTTAGTGTTCTTTTAACCAGAAAGCCCTGAGTTCCAAGAACACAGCAGCTGCGAAGGACTGCCCAAGAAGAGCGCAGAAGTGCCTCAACATGCCTGCCTCCACAGCTTTTTCCTTGGGGACGTCCCGAAAGGAAGGCTGATTTAGAAGCCTCCAGTTTGGGCTAAAGTTGTGGTTTTTTACACCAGGAAGCCCTGTGCTCCAAGCACACTGCAGCTGTGAAAGGCATCCCAAGGGGAGCGCAAAAGTGCCACAACATGGCTGTCTCCACAGCTTTTCCCTTGGGATAATTCCTAAACCCAGGCTGATTTAAATGACCAGTGTTATGGTTAGGGTTAGGGTTACGCCTAGGTGTAGAGCTTTTTAAACCAGCAAGCTCTGAGCTCCAGGCACACGGCAGCTGCGAAAGGCATCCCAAGGGGAGCACAAAAGTGCCAGAAAATGGCTGCCTCCACACGTTTTCATTGGCACCATTGCTAAGCCTAGGCTGAATCACCTGCCTCCAGTCTCAGCTAGGGACATGGTTTTTTAAACCAGGAAGCCCTGAGCTCCAGGCACTTGGCAGCTGTTTAAGGCATCCCAAGGGGAGTACAAAAGTGCAACAACATGGCAGCTTTCACAGCTTTTTCCTTGGCACCATCCCTATACCTAGGCTGATTTATCAGCCTAGGGTTAGGGTTAGGGCTCAGCCAAGGGCAAGGATTTTTTTAACCAGGAAGCCCTGAGTTCCAGGCTTACTGCATCTGCCAAAGGCATCCCAAAGGGAGCGCAGAAGGTCCACAACATGGCTGCTTTCACAGCTTTTTCCTTAGGAAGAACCCTAATACCCGGCTGATTTACCTTCCTAGGGTTACTGTTAGGCTTAGGCCTAGGACTTTTAAAACCAGGAAGCCCTGTGCTCCAGGCACACTGCAGCTGTTAAAGGCATCCCAAGGGGAGCGCAAAAGTGACACAACTTGGCTGCCTCCACTGCTATTTCCATGAGACCATCCCGAATCATAGGCTGATTTTCCTTCCTAGGCTTAAGGTTTGAGTTAGGCCTAGGGTTAGTGTACTTTTAACCAGAAAGCCCTGAGTTCCAAGAATACAGCAGCTGCGAAGGACTACCCAAGAAGAGCGCAGAAGTGCCTCAACATGCCTGCCTCCACAGCTTTTTCCTTGGGGACGTCCCGAAACGAAGGCTGATTTAGAAGCCTCCAGTTTGGGCTAAAGTTGTGGTTTTTTACACCAGGAAGCCCTGTGCTCCAAGCTCACTGAAGCTGTGAAAGGCATCCCAAGGGGAGCGCAAAAGTGCCACAACATGGCTGTCTCCACAGCTTTTCCCTTGGGATAATTCCTAAACCCAGGCTGATTTAAATGACCAGTGTTACGGTTAGGGTTAGGGTTACGCCTAGGTGTAGAGCTTTTTAAACCAGCAAGCTCTGAGCTCCAGGCACACGGCAGCTGCGAAAGGCATCCCAAGGGGAGTACAAAAGTGCAACAACATGGCAGCTTTCACAGCTTTTTCCTTGGCACCATCCCTCTACCTAGGCTGATTTATCTGCCTAGGGTTAGGGTTAGGGCTCAGCCAAGGGCAAGGATTTTTTTAACCAGGAAGGCCTTAGTTCCAGGCTTACTGCATCTGCCAAAGGCATCCCAAAGGGAGCGCAGAAGGTCCACAACATGGCTGCTTTCACAGCTTTTTCCTTAGGAAGAACCCCAATACCCGGCTGATTTATCTTTTTAGGGTTACTGTAAGGCCTAGGCCTAGGACGTTTAAAACCAGGAAGCCCTGTGCTCCAAGCACACTGCAGCTGTGAAAGGCATGCCAAGGGGAGCGCAAAAGTGCCACAACATGGCTGTCTCCACAGCTTTTCCCTTGGGATAATTCCTAAACCCAGGCTGATTTAAATGACCAGTGTTACGGTTAGGGTTAGGGTTACGCCTAGGTGTAGAGCTTTTTAAACAAGCAAGCTCTGAGCTCCAGGCACACGGCAGCTGCGAAAGGCATCCCAAGGGGAGCACAAAAGTGCCAGAAAATGGCTGCCTCCACACGTTTTCATTGGCACCATTGCTAAGCCTAGGCTGAATCACCTGCCTCCAGTCTCAGCTAGGGACATGGTTTTTTAAACCAGGAAGCCCTGAGCTCCAGGCACTTGGCAGCTGTGAAAGGCATCCCAAGGGGAGTACAAAAGTGCAACAACATGGCAGCTTTCACAGCTTTTTCCTTGGCACCATCCCTATACCTAGGCTGATTTATCTGCCTAGGGTTAGGGTTAGGGCTCAGCCAAGGGCAAGGCTTTTTTTAACCAGGAAGCCCTGAGTTCCAGGCTTACTGCATCTGCCAAAGGCATCCCAAAGGGAGCGCAGAAGTGCCACAACATGGCTGCTTTCACAGCTTTTTCCTTAGGAAGAACCCTAATACCCGGCTGATTTACCTTCCTAGGGTTACTGTGAGGCCTAGGCCTAGGACTTTTAAAACCAGGAAGCCCTGTGCTCCAGGCACACTGCAGCTGTTAAAGGCATCCCAAGGGGAGCGCAGAAGTTCCACAACATGGCTGCTTTCACAGCTTTTTCCTTAGGAAGAACCCTAATACCCGGCTGATTTACCTTCCTAGGGTTACTGTTAGGCTTAGGCCTAGGACTTTTAAAACCAGGAAGCCCTGTGCTCCAGGCACACTGCAGCTGTTAAAGGCATCCCAAGGGGAGCGCAAAAGTGACACAACTTGGCTGCCTCCACTGCTATTTCCATGAGACCATCCCGAATCATAGGCTGATTTTCCTTCCTAGGCTTAAGGTTTGAGTTAGGCCTAGGGTTAGTGTACTTTTAACCAGAAAGCCCTGAGTTCCAAGAATACAGCAGCTGCGAAGGACTACCCAAGAAGAGCGCAGAAGTGCCTCAACATGCCTGCCTCCACAGCTTTTTCCTTGGGGACGTCCCGAAACGAAGGCTGATTTAGAAGCCTCCAGTTTGGGCTAAAGTTGTGGTTTTTTACACCAGGAAGCCCTGTGCTCCAAGCTCACTGCAGCTGTGAAAGGCATCCCAAGGGGAGCGCAAAAGTGCCACAACATGGCTGTCTCCACAGCTTTTCCCTTGGGATAATTCCTAAACCCAGGCTGATTTAAATGACCAGTGTTACGGTTAGGGTTAGGGTTACACCTAGGTGTAGAGCTTTTTAAACCAGCAAGCTCTGAGCTCCAGGCACACGGCAGCTGCGAAAGGCATCCCAAGGGGAGCACAAAAGTGCCAGAAAATGGCTGCCTCCACACGTTTTCATTGGCACCATTGCTAAGCCTAGGCTGAATCACCTGCCTCCAGTCTCAGCTAGGGACATGGTTTTTTAAACCAGGAAGCCCTGAGCTCCAGGCACACGGCAGCTGTTTAAGGCATCCCAAGGGGAGTACAAAAGTGCAACAACATGGCAGCTTTCACAGCTTTTTCCTTGGCACCATCCCTATACCTAGGCTGATTTATCTGCCTAGGGTTAGGGTTAGGGCTCAGCCAAGGGCAAGGATTTTTTTAACCAGGAAGCCGTGAGTTCCAGGCTTACTGCATCTGCCAAAGGCATCCCAAAGGGAGTGGTGAAGTGCCACAACATGGCTGCTTTCACAGCTTTTTCCTTAGGAAGAACCCTAATACCCGGCTGATTTATCTTCCTAGGGTTACTGTTAGGCTTAGGCCTAGGACTTTTAAAACCAGGAAGCCCTGTGCTCCAGGCACACTGCAGCTGTTAAAGGCATCCCAAGGGGAGCGCAAAAGTGACACAACTTGGCTGCCTCCACTGCTATTTCCATGAGACCATCCCGAATCATAGGCTGATTTTCCTTCCTAGGCTTAAGGTTTGAGTTAGGCCTAGGGTTAGTGTTCTTTTAACCAGAAAGCCCTGAGTTCCAAGAACACAGCAGCTGCGAAGGACTACCCAAGAAGAGCGCAGAAGTGCCTCAACATGCCTGCCTCCACAGCTTTTTCCTTGGGGACGTCCCGAAACGAAGGCTGATTTAGAAGCCTCCAGTTTGGGCTAAATTTGTGGTTTTTTACACCAGGAAGCCCTGTGCTCTAAGCACACTGCAGCTGTGAAAGGCATCCCAAGGGGAGCGCAAAAGTGCCACAACATGGCTGTCTCCACAGCTTTTCCATTGGGATAATTCCTAAACCCAGGCTGATTTAAATGACCAGTGTTACGGTTAGGGTTAGGGTTACGCCTAGGTGTAGAGCTTTTTAAACCAGCAAGCTCTGAGCTCCAGGCACACGGCAGCTGCGAAAGGCATCCCAAGGGGAGTACAAAAGTGCAACAACATGGCAGCTTTCACAGCTTTTTCCTTGGCACCATCCCTCTACCTAGGCTGATTTATCTGCCTAGGGTTAGGGTTAGGGCTCAGCCAAGGGCAAGGATTTTTTTAACCAGGAAGGCCTTAGTTCCAGGCTTACTGCATCTGCCAAAGGCATCCCAAAGAGAGCGCAGAAGGTCCACAACATGGCTGCTTTCACAGCTTTTTCCTTAGGAAGAACCCTAATACCCGGCTGATTTATCTTTTTAGGGTTACTGTAAGGCCTAGGCCTAGGACGTTTAAAACCAGGAAGCCCTGTGCTCCAAGCACACTGCAGCTGTGAAAGGCATGCCAAGGGGAGCGCAAAAGTGCCACAACATGGCTGTCTCCACAGCTTTTCCCTTGGGATAATTCCTAAACCCAGGCTGATTTAAATGACCAGTGTTACGGTTAGGGTTAGGGTTACGCCTAGGTGTAGAGCTTTTTAAACAAGCAAGCTCTGAGCTCCAGGCACACGGCAGCTGCGAAAGGCATCCCAAGGGGAGCACAAAAGTGCCAGAAAATGGCTGCCTCCACACGTTTTCATTGGCACCATTGCTAAGCCTAGGCTGAATCACCTGCCTCCAGTCTCAGCTAGGGACATGGTTTTTTAAACCAGGAAGCCCTGAGCTCCAGGCACTTGGCAGCTGTGAAAGGCATCCCAAGGGGAGTACAAAAGTGCAACAACATGGCAGCTTTCACAGCTTTTTCCTTGGCACCATCCCTATACCTAGGCTGATTTATCTGCCTAGGGTTAGGGTTAGGGCTCAGCCAAGGGCAAGGCTTTTTTTAACCAGGAAGCCCTGAGTTCCAGGCTTACTGCATCTGCCAAAGGCATCCCAAAGGGAGCGCAGAAGTGCCACAACATGGCTGCTTTCACAGCTTTTTCCTTAGGAAGAACCCTAATACCCGGCTGATTTACCTTCCTAGGGTTACTGTGAGGCCTAGGCCTAGGACTTTTAAAACCAGGAAGCCCTGTGCTCCAGGCACACTGCAGCTGTTAAAGGCATCCCAAGGGGAGCGCAGAAGTTCCACAACATGGCTGCTTTCACAGCTTTTTCCTTAGGAAGAACCCTAATACCCGGCTGATTTACCTTCCTAGGGTTACTGTTAGGCTTAGGCCTAGGACTTTTAAAACCAGGAAGCCCTGTGCTCCAGGCACACTGCAGCTGTTAAAGGCATCCCAAGGGGAGCGCAAAAGTGACACAACTTGGCTGCCTCCACTGCTATTTCCATGAGACCATCCCGAATCATAGGCTGATTTTCCTTCCTAGGCTTAAGGTTTGAGTTAGGCCTAGGGTTAGTGTACTTTTAACCAGAAAGCCCTGAGTTCCAAGAATACAGCAGCTGCGAAGGACTACCCAAGAAGAGCGCAGAAGTGCCTCAACATGCCTGCCTCCACAGCTTTTTCCTTGGGGACGTCCCGAAACGAAGGCTGATTTAGAAGCCTCCAGTTTGGGCTAAAGTTGTGGTTTTTTACACCAGGAAGCCCTGTGCTCCAAGCTCACTGCAGCTGTGAAAGGCATCCCAAGGGGAGCGCAAAAGTGCCACAACATGGCTGTCTCCACAGCTTTTCCCTTGGGATAATTCCTAAACCCAGGCTGATTTAAATGACCAGTGTTACGGTTAGGGTTAGGGTTACACCTAGGTGTAGAGCTTTTTAAACCAGCAAGCTCTGAGCTCCAGGCACACGGCAGCTGCGAAAGGCATCCCAAGGGGAGCACAAAAGTGCCAGAAAATGGCTGCCTCCACACGTTTTCATTGGCACCATTGCTAAGCCTAGGCTGAATCACCTGCCTCCAGTCTCAGCTAGGGACATGGTTTTTTAAACCAGGAAGCCCTGAGCTCCAGGCACACGGCAGCTGTTTAAGGCATCCCAAGGGGAGTACAAAAGTGCAACAACGTGGCAGCTTTCACAGCTTTTTCCTTGGCACCATCCCTATACCTAGGCTGATTTATCTGCCTAGGGTTAGGGTTAGGGCTCAGCCAAGGGCAAGGATTTTTTTAACCAGGAAGCCGTGAGTTCCAGGCTTACTGCATCTGCCAAAGGCATCCCAAAGGGAGCGGTGAAGTGCCACAACATGGCTGCTTTCACAGCTTTTTCCTTAGGAAGAACCCTAATACCCGGCTGATTTATCTTCCTAGGGTTACTGTTAGGCTTAGGCCTAGGACTTTTAAAACCAGGAAGCCCTGTGCTCCAGGCACACTGCAGCTGTTAAAGGCATCCCAAGGGGAGCGCAAAAGTGACACAACTTGGCTGCCTCCACTGCTATTTCCATGAGACCATCCCGAATCATAGGCTGATTTTCCTTCCTAGGCTTAAGGTTTGAGTTAGGCCTAGGGTTAGTGTTCTTTTAACCAGAAAGCCCTGAGTTCCAAGAACACAGCAGCTGCGAAGTACTACCCAAGAAGAGCGCAGAAGTGCCTCAACATGCCTGCCTCCACAGCTTTTTCTTTGAGGACGTCCCGAAACGAAGGCTGATTTAGAAGCCTCCAGTTTGGGCTAAAGTTGTGGTTTTTTACACCAGGAAGCCCTGTGCTCTAAGCACACTGCAGCTGTGAAAGGCATCCCAAGGGGAGCGCAAAAGTGCCACAACATGGCTGTCTCCACAGCTTTTCCATTGGGATAATTCCTAAACCCAGGCTGATTTAAATGACCAGTGTTACGGTTAGGGTTAGGGTTACGCCTAGGTGTAGAGCTTTTTAAACCAGCAAGCTCTGAGCTCCAGGCACACGGCAGCTGCGAAAGGCATCCCAAGGGGAGCACAAAAGTGCCAGAAAATGGCTGCCTCCACACGTTTTCATTGGCACCATTGCTAAGCCTAGGCTGAATTACCTGCCTCCAGTCTCAGCTAGGGACATGGTTTTTTAAACCAGGAAGCCCTGAGCTCCAGGCACTTGGCAGCTGTGAAAGGCATCACAAGGGGAGTACAAAAGTGCAACAACATGGCAGCTTTCACAGCTTTTTCCTTGGCACCATCCCTATACCTAGGCTGATTTATCTGCCTAGGGTTAGGGTTAGGGCTCAGCCTAGGGCAAGGCTTTTTTTAACCAGGAAGCCCTGAGTTCCAGGCTTACTGCATCTGCCAAAGGCATCCCAAAGGGAGCGCAGAAGGTCCACAACATGGCTGCTTTCACAGCTTTTTCCTTAGGAAGAACCCTAATACCCGGCTGATTTACCTTCCTAGAGTTACTGTTAGGCTTAGGCCTAGGACATTTAAACCAGGAAGCCCTGTGCTCCAGGCACACTGCAGCTGTGAAAGGCATCCCAAGGGGAGCGCAGAAGTGCCACAACTTGGCTGCTTTCACAGCTTTTTCCTTAGGAAGAGCCCTATTACCCGGCTGATTTACCTTCCTAGGGTTACTGTTAGGCTTAGGCCTAGGACTTTTAAAACCAGGAAGCCCTTTGCTCCAGGCACACTGCAGCTGTTAAAGGCATCCCAAGGGGAGCGCAAAAGTGACACAACTTGGCTGCCTCCACTGCTATTTCCATGAGACCATCCCGAATCATAGGCTGATTTTCCTTCCTAGGCTTAAGGTTTGAGTTAGGCCTAGGGTTAGTGTTCTTTTAACCAGAAAGCCCTGAGTTCCAAGAGCACAGCAGCTGCGAAGGACTACCCAAGAAGAGCGCAGAAGTGCCTCAACATGCCTGCCTCCACAGCTTTTTCCTTGGGGATATCACGAAACGAAGGCTGATTTAGAAGCCTCCAGTTTGGGCTAAAGTTGTGGTTTTTTACACCAGGAAGCCCTGTGCTCTAAGCACACTGCAGCTGTGAAAGGCATCCCAAGGGGAGCGCAAAAGTGCCACAACATGGCTGTCTCCACAGCTTTTCCCTTGGGATAATTCCTAAACCCAGGCTGATTTATATGACCAGTGTTACGGTTAGGGTAAGGGTTATGCCTAGGTGTGGAGCTTTTTAAACCAGCAAGCTCTGAGCTCCAGGCACACGGCAGCTGTGAAAGGCATCCCAAGGGGAGCACAAAAGTGCCAGAAAATGGCTGCCTCCACACGTTTTCATTGGCACCATTGCTAAGCCTAGGCTGAATCACCTGCCTCCAGTCTCAGCTAGGGACATGGATTTTTAAACCAGGAAGCCCTGAGCTCCAGGCACACGGCAGCTGTGACAGGCATCCCAAAGGGAGTACAAAAGTGCAACAACATGGCAGCTTTCACAGCTTTTTCCTTGGCACCATCCCTATACCTAGGCTGATTTATCTGCCTAGGGTTAGGGTTAGGGCTCAGCCTAGGGCTAGGATTTTTTTAACCAGGAAGCCCTGAGTTCCAGGCTTACTGCATCTGCCAAAGGCATCCCAAAGGGAGCGCAGAAGTGCCACAACATGGCTGCTTTCACAGCTTTTTCCTTAGGAAGAACCCTAATACCCGGCTGATTTACCTTCCTAGGGTTACTGTTAGGCTTAGGCCTAGGACTTTTAAAACCAGGAAGCCCTGTGCTCCAGGCACACTGCAGCTGTTAAAGGCATCCCAAGGGGAGCGCAAAAGTGACACAACTTGGCTGCCTCCACTGCTATTTCCATGAGACCATCCCGAATCATAGGCTGATTTTCCTTCCTAGGCTTAAGGTTTGAGTTAGGCCTAGGGTTAGTGTTCTTTTAACCAGAAAGCCCTGAGTTCCAAGAACACAGCAGCTGCGAAGGACTACCCAAGAAGAGCGCAGAAGTGCCTCAACATGCCTGCCTCCACAGCTTTTTCCTTGGGGACGTCCCGAAACGAAGGCTGATTTAGAAGCCTCCAGTTTGGGCTAAATTTGTGGTTTTTTACACCAGGAAGCCCTGTGCTCTAAGCACACTGCAGCTGTGAAAGGCATCCCAAGGGGAGCGCAAAAGTGCCACAACATGGCTGTCTCCACAGCTTTTCCCTTGGGATAATTCCTAAACCCAGGCTGATTTAAATGACCAGTGTTACGGTTAGGGTTAGGGTTACGCCTAGGTGTAGAGCTTTTTAAACCATCAAGCTCTGGGCTCCAGGCACACGGCAGCTGTGAAAGGCATCCCAAGGGGAGCACAAAAGTGCCAGAAAATGGCTGCCTCCACACGTTTTCATTGGCACCATTGCTAAGCCTAGGCTGAATCACCTGCCCCCTGTCTCAGCTAGGGACATGGTTTTTTAAACCAGGAAGCCCTGTGCTCCAGGCACACGGCAGCTGTGAAAGGCATCCCAAGGGGAGTAAAATAGTGCAGCAACATGGTAGCTTTCACAGCTTTTTCCTTGGCACCATCCCTATACGTAGGCTGATTTATCTGCCTAGGGTTAGGGTTAGGGTTCAGCCTAGGGCTAGGATTTTTTTTAACCAGGAAGCCCTGAGTTCCAGGCTTACTGCATCTGCCAAAGGCATCCCAAAGGGAGCGCAGAAGGTCCACAACATGGCTGCTTTCACAGCTTTTTCCTTAGGAAGAACCCTAATAGCAGCTGATTTACCTTCCTAGGGTTACTGTTAGGCTTAGGCCTAGGACTTTTAAAACCCGGAAGCCCTGTGCTCCAGGCACACTGCAGCTGTTAAAGGCATCCCAAGGGGAGCGCAAAAGTGACCCAACTTGGCTGCCTCCACTGCTATTTCCATGAGACCATCCCGAATCATAGGCTGATTTTCCTTCCTAGGCTTAAGGTTTGAGTTAGGCCTAGGGTTAGTGTTCTTTTAACCAGAAAGCCCTGAGTTCCAAGAACACAGCAGCTGCGAAGGACTACCCAAGAAGAGCGCAGAAGTGCCTCAACATGCCTGCCTCCACAGCTTTTTCCTTGGGGACGTCCCGAAACGAAGGCTGATTTAGAAGCCTCCAGTTTGGGCTAAAGTTGTGGTTTTTAACACCAGGAAGCCCTGTGCTCCAAGCACACTGCAGCTGTGAAAGGCATCCCAAGGGGAGCGCAAAAATGCCACAACATGGCTGTCTCCACAGCTTTTCCCTTGGGATAATTCCTAAACCCAGGCTGATTTAAATGACCAGTGTTACGGTTAGGGTTAGGGTTATGCCTAGGTGTAGAGCTTTTTAAACCAGCAAGCTCTGAGCTCCAGGCACACGGCAGCAGCGAAAGGCATCCCAAGGGGAGCACAAAAGTTCCAGAAAATGGCTGCCTCCACACGTTTTCATTGGCACCATTGCTAAGCCTAGGCTGAATCACCTGCCTCCAGTCTCAGCTAGGGACATGGTTTTTTAAACCAGGAAGCCCTGAGCTCCAGGCACACGGCAGCTGTGAAAGGCATCCCAAGGGGAGTACAAAAGTGCAACAACATGGCAGCTTTCACAGCTTTTTCCTTGGCACCATCCCTATACCTAGGCTGATTTATCTGCCTAGGGTTAGGGTTAGGGCTCAGCCTAGGGCTAGGATTTTTTTTAACCAGGAAGCCCTGAGTTCCAGGCTTACTGCATCTGCCAAAGGCATCCCAAAGGGAGCGGTGAAGTGCCACAACATGGCTGCTTTCACAGCTTTTTCCTTAGGAAGAACCCTAATACCCGGCTGATTTACCTTCCTAGGGTTACTGTTAGGCTTAGGCCTAGGACTTTTAAAACCAGGAAGCCCTGTGCTCCAGGCACACTGCAGCTGTTAAAGGCATCCCAAGGGGAGCGCAAAAGTGACACAACTTGGCTGCCTCCACTGCTATTTCCATGAGACCATCCCGAATCATAGGCTGATTTTCCTTCCTAGGCTTAAGGTTTGAGTTAGGCCTAGGGTTAGTGTTCTTTTAACCAGAAAGCCCTGAGTTCCAAGAACACAGCAGCTGCGAAGGACTACCCAAGAAGAGCGCAGAAGTGCCTCAACATGCCTGCCTCCACAGCTTTTTCCTTGGGGACGTCCCGAAACGAAGGTTGATTTAGAAGCCTCCAGTTTGGGCTAAAGTTGTGGTTTTTTACACCAGGAAGCCCTGTGCTCCAAGCACACTGCAGCTGTGAAAGGCATCCCAAGGGGAGCGCAAAAGTGCCACAACATGGCTGTCTCCACAGCTTTTCCCTTGGGATAATTCCTAAACCCAGGCTGATTTAAATGACCAGTGTTACGGTTAGGGTTAGGGTTACACCTAGGTGTAGAGCTTTTTAAACCAGCAAGCTCTGAGCTCCAGGCACACGGCAGCTGCGAAAGGCATCCCAAGGGGAGCACAAAAGTGCCAGAAAATGGCTGCCTCCACACGTTTTCATTGGCACCATTGCTAAGCCTAGGCTGAATCACCTGCCTCCAGTCTCAGCTAGGGACATGGTTTTTTAAACCAGGAAGCCCTGAGCTCCAGGCACACGGCAGCTGTTTAAGGCATCCCAAGGGGAGTACAAAAGTGCAACAACGTGGCAGCTTTCACAGCTTTTTCCTTGGCACCATCCCTATACCTAGGCTGATTTATCTGCCTAGGGTTAGGGTTAGGGCTCAGCCAAGGGCAAGGATTTTTTTAACCAGGAAGCCGTGAGTTCCAGGCTTACTGCATCTGCCAAAGGCATCCCAAAGGGAGCGGTGAAGTGCCACAACATGGCTGCTTTCACAGCTTTTTCCTTAGGAAGAACCCTAATACCCGGCTGATTTATCTTCCTAGGGTTACTGTTAGGCTTAGGCCTAGGACTTTTAAAACCAGGAAGCCCTGTGCTCCAGGCACACTGCAGCTGTTAAAGGCATCCCAAGGGGAGCGCAAAAGTGACACAACTTGGCTGCCTCCACTGCTATTTCCATGAGACCATCCCGAATCATAGGCTGATTTTCCTTCCTAGGCTTAAGGTTTGAGTTAGGCCTAGGGTTAGTGTTCTTTTAACCAGAAAGCCCTGAGTTCCAAGAACACAGCAGCTGCGAAGTACTACCCAAGAAGAGCGCAGAAGTGCCTCAACATGCCTGCCTCCACAGCTTTTTCTTTGAGGACGTCCCGAAACGAAGGCTGATTTAGAAGCCTCCAGTTTGGGCTAAAGTTGTGGTTTTTTACACCAGGAAGCCCTGTGCTCTAAGCACACTGCAGCTGTGAAAGGCATCCCAAGGGGAGCGCAAAAGTGCCACAACATGGCTGTCTCCACAGCTTTTCCATTGGGATAATTCCTAAACCCAGGCTGATTTAAATGACCAGTGTTACGGTTAGGGTTAGGGTTACGCCTAGGTGTAGAGCTTTTTAAACCAGCAAGCTCTGAGCTCCAGGCACACGGCAGCTGCGAAAGGCATCCCAAGGGGAGCACAAAAGTGCCAGAAAATGGCTGCCTCCACACGTTTTCATTGGCACCATTGCTAAGCCTAGGCTGAATTACCTGCCTCCAGTCTCAGCTAGGGACATGGTTTTTTAAACCAGGAAGCCCTGAGCTCCAGGCACTTGGCAGCTGTGAAAGGCATCACAAGGGGAGTACAAAAGTGCAACAACATGGCAGCTTTCACAGCTTTTTCCTTGGCACCATCCCTATACCTAGGCTGATTTATCTGCCTAGGGTTAGGGTTAGGGCTCAGCCTAGGGCAAGGCTTTTTTTAACCAGGAAGCCCTGAGTTCCAGGCTTACTGCATCTGCCAAAGGCATCCCAAAGGGAGCGCAGAAGGTCCACAACATGGCTGCTTTCACAGCTTTTTCCTTAGGAAGAACCCTAATACCCGGCTGATTTACCTTCCTAGAGTTACTGTTAGGCTTAGGCCTAGGACATTTAAACCAGGAAGCCCTGTGCTCCAGGCACACTGCAGCTGTGAAAGGCATCCCAAGGGGAGCGCAGAAGTGCCACAACTTGGCTGCTTTCACAGCTTTTTCCTTAGGAAGAGCCCTATTACCCGGCTGATTTACCTTCCTAGGGTTACTGTTAGGCTTAGGCCTAGGACTTTTAAAACCAGGAAGCCCTTTGCTCCAGGCACACTGCAGCTGTTAAAGGCATCCCAAGGGGAGCGCAAAAGTGACACAACTTGGCTGCCTCCACTGCTATTTCCATGAGACCATCCCGAATCATAGGCTGATTTTCCTTCCTAGGCTTAAGGTTTGAGTTAGGCCTAGGGTTAGTGTTCTTTTAACCAGAAAGCCCTGAGTTCCAAGAGCACAGCAGCTGCGAAGGACTACCCAAGAAGAGCGCAGAAGTGCCTCAACATGCCTGCCTCCACAGCTTTTTCCTTGGGGATATCACGAAACGAAGGCTGATTTAGAAGCCTCCAGTTTGGGCTAAAGTTGTGGTTTTTTACACCAGGAAGCCCTGTGCTCTAAGCACACTGCAGCTGTGAAAGGCATCCCAAGGGGAGCGCAAAAGTGCCACAACATGGCTGTCTCCACAGCTTTTCCCTTGGGATAATTCCTAAACCCAGGCTGATTTATATGACCAGTGTTACGGTTAGGGTAAGGGTTATGCCTAGGTGTGGAGCTTTTTAAACCAGCAAGCTCTGAGCTCCAGGCACACGGCAGCTGTGAAAGGCATCCCAAGGGGAGCACAAAAGTGCCAGAAAATGGCTGCCTCCACACGTTTTCATTGGCACCATTGCTAAGCCTAGGCTGAATCACCTGCCTCCAGTCTCAGCTAGGGACATGGATTTTTAAACCAGGAAGCCCTGAGCTCCAGGCACACGGCAGCTGTGACAGGCATCCCAAAGGGAGTACAAAAGTGCAACAACATGGCAGCTTTCACAGCTTTTTCCTTGGCACCATCCCTATACCTAGGCTGATTTATCTGCCTAGGGTTAGGGTTAGGGCTCAGCCTAGGGCTAGGATTTTTTTAACCAGGAAGCCCTGAGTTCCAGGCTTACTGCATCTGCCAAAGGCATCCCAAAGGGAGCGCAGAAGTGCCACAACATGGCTGCTTTCACAGCTTTTTCCTTAGGAAGAACCCTAATACCCGGCTGATTTACCTTCCTAGGGTTACTGTTAGGCTTAGGCCTAGGACTTTTAAAACCAGGAAGCCCTGTGCTCCAGGCACACTGCAGCTGTTAAAGGCATCCCAAGGGGAGCGCAAAAGTGACACAACTTGGCTGCCTCCACTGCTATTTCCATGAGACCATCCCGAATCATAGGCTGATTTTCCTTCCTAGGCTTAAGGTTTGAGTTAGGCCTAGGGTTAGTGTTCTTTTAACCAGAAAGCCCTGAGTTCCAAGAACACAGCAGCTGCGAAGGACTACCCAAGAAGAGCGCAGAAGTGCCTCAACATGCCTGCCTCCACAGCTTTTTCCTTGGGGACGTCCCGAAACGAAGGCTGATTTAGAAGCCTCCAGTTTGGGCTAAATTTGTGGTTTTTTACACCAGGAAGCCCTGTGCTCTAAGCACACTGCAGCTGTGAAAGGCATCCCAAGGGGAGCGCAAAAGTGCCACAACATGGCTGTCTCCACAGCTTTTCCCTTGGGATAATTCCTAAACCCAGGCTGATTTAAATGACCAGTGTTACGGTTAGGGTTAGGGTTACGCCTAGGTGTAGAGCTTTTTAAACCATCAAGCTCTGGGCTCCAGGCACACGGCAGCTGTGAAAGGCATCCCAAGGGGAGCACAAAAGTGCCAGAAAATGGCTGCCTCCACACGTTTTCATTGGCACCATTGCTAAGCCTAGGCTGAATCACCTGCCCCCTGTCTCAGCTAGGGACATGGTTTTTTAAACCAGGAAGCCCTGTGCTCCAGGCACACGGCAGCTGTGAAAGGCATCCCAAGGGGAGTAAAATAGTGCAGCAACATGGTAGCTTTCACAGCTTTTTCCTTGGCACCATCCCTATACGTAGGCTGATTTATCTGCCTAGGGTTAGGGTTAGGGTTCAGCCTAGGGCTAGGATTTTTTTTAACCAGGAAGCCCTGAGTTCCAGGCTTACTGCATCTGCCAAAGGCATCCCAAAGGGAGCGCAGAAGGTCCACAACATGGCTGCTTTCACAGCTTTTTCCTTAGGAAGAACCCTAATAGCAGCTGATTTACCTTCCTAGGGTTACTGTTAGGCTTAGGCCTAGGACTTTTAAAACCCGGAAGCCCTGTGCTCCAGGCACACTGCAGCTGTTAAAGGCATCCCAAGGGGAGCGCAAAAGTGACCCAACTTGGCTGCCTCCACTGCTATTTCCATGAGACCATCCCGAATCATAGGCTGATTTTCCTTCCTAGGCTTAAGGTTTGAGTTAGGCCTAGGGTTAGTGTTCTTTTAACCAGAAAGCCCTGAGTTCCAAGAACACAGCAGCTGCGAAGGACTACCCAAGAAGAGCGCAGAAGTGCCTCAACATGCCTGCCTCCACAGCTTTTTCCTTGGGGACGTCCCGAAACGAAGGCTGATTTAGAAGCCTCCAGTTTGGGCTAAAGTTGTGGTTTTTAACACCAGGAAGCCCTGTGCTCCAAGCACACTGCAGCTGTGAAAGGCATCCCAAGGGGAGCGCAAAAATGCCACAACATGGCTGTCTCCACAGCTTTTCCCTTGGGATAATTCCTAAACCCAGGCTGATTTAAATGACCAGTGTTACGGTTAGGGTTAGGGTTATGCCTAGGTGTAGAGCTTTTTAAACCAGCAAGCTCTGAGCTCCAGGCACACGGCAGCAGCGAAAGGCATCCCAAGGGGAGCACAAAAGTTCCAGAAAATGGCTGCCTCCACACGTTTTCATTGGCACCATTGCTAAGCCTAGGCTGAATCACCTGCCTCCAGTCTCAGCTAGGGACATGGTTTTTTAAACCAGGAAGCCCTGAGCTCCAGGCACACGGCAGCTGTGAAAGGCATCCCAAGGGGAGTACAAAAGTGCAACAACATGGCAGCTTTCACAGCTTTTTCCTTGGCACCATCCCTATACCTAGGCTGATTTATCTGCCTAGGGTTAGGGTTAGGGCTCAGCCTAGGGCTAGGATTTTTTTTAACCAGGAAGCCCTGAGTTCCAGGCTTACTGCATCTGCCAAAGGCATCCCAAAGGGAGCGGTGAAGTGCCACAACATGGCTGCTTTCACAGCTTTTTCCTTAGGAAGAACCCTAATACCCGGCTGATTTACCTTCCTAGGGTTACTGTTAGGCTTAGGCCTAGGACTTTTAAAACCAGGAAGCCCTGTGCTCCAGGCACACTGCAGCTGTTAAAGGCATCCCAAGGGGAGCGCAAAAGTGACACAACTTGGCTGCCTCCACTGCTATTTCCATGAGACCATCCCGAATCATAGGCTGATTTTCCTTCCTAGGCTTAAGGTTTGAGTTAGGCCTAGGGTTAGTGTTCTTTTAACCAGAAAGCCCTGAGTTCCAAGAACACAGCAGCTGCGAAGGACTACCCAAGAAGAGCGCAGAAGTGCCTCAACATGCCTGCCTCCACAGCTTTTTCCTTGGGGACGTCCCGAAACGAAGGTTGATTTAGAAGCCTCCAGTTTGGGCTAAAGTTGTGGTTTTTTACACCAGGAAGCCCTGTGCTCCAAGCACACTGCAGCTGTGAAAGGCATCCCAAGGGGAGCGCAAAAATGCCACAACATGGCTGTCTCCACAGCTTTTCCCTTGGGATAATTCCTAAACCCAGGCTGATTTAAATGACCAGTGTTACGGTTAGTGTTAGGGTTATGCCTAGGTGTAGAGCTTTTTAAACCAGCAAGCTCTGAGCTCCAGGCACACGGCAGCAGCGGAAGGCATCCCAAGGGGAGCACAAAAGTTCCAGAAAATGGCTGCCTCCACACGTTTTCATTGGCACCATTGCTAAGCCTAGGCTGAATCACCTGCCTCCAGTCTCAGCTAGGGACATGGTTTTTTAAACCAGGAAGCCCTGAGCTCCAGGCACACGGCAGCTGTGAAAGGCATCCCAAGGGGAGTACAAAAGTGCAACAACATGGCAGCTTTCACAGCTTTTTCCTTGGCACCATCCCTATACCTAGGCTGATTTATCTGCCTAGGGTTAGGGTTAGGGCTCAGCCTAGGGCTAGGATTTTTTTTAACCAGGAAGCCCTGAGTTCCAGGCTTACTGCATCTGCCAAAGGCATCCCAAAGGGAGCGCAGAAGTGCCACAACATGGCTGCTTTCACAGCTTTTTCCTTAGGAAGAACCCTAATACCCGGCTGATTTACCTTCCTAGGGTTACTGTTAGGCTTAGGCCTAGGACTTTTAAAACCAGGAAGCCCTGTGCTCCAGGCACACTGCAGCTGTTAAAGGCATCCCAAGGGGAGCGCAAAAGTGACACAACTTGGCTGCCTCCACTGCTATTTCCATGAGACCATCCCGAATCATAGGCTGATTTTCCTTCCTAGGCTTAAGGTTTGAGTTAGGCCTAGGGTTAGTGTTCTTTTAACCAGAAAGCCCTGAGTTCCAAGAACACAGCAGCTGCGAAGGACTACCCAAGAAGAGCGCAGAAGTGCCTCAACATGCCTGCCTCCACAGCTTTTTCCTTGGGGACGTCCCGAAACGGAGGCTGATTTAGAAGCCTCCAGTTTGGGCTAAAGTTGTGGTTTTTTACACCAGGAAGCCCTGTGCTCCAAGCACACTGCAGCTGTGAAAGGCATCCCAAGGGGAGCGCAAAAGTGCCACAACATGGCTGTCTCCACAGCTTTTCCCTTGGGATAATTCCTAAACCCAGGCTGATTTAAATGACCAGTGTTACGGTTAGGGTTAGGGTTACGCCTAGGTGTAGAGCTTTTTAAACCAGCAAGCTCTGAGCTCCAGGCACACGGCAGCTGCGAAAGGCATCCCAAGGGGAGCACAAAAGTGCCAGAAAATGGCTGCCTCCACACGTTTTCATTGGCACCATTGCTAAGCCTAGGCTGAATCACCTGCCTCCAGTCTCAGCTAGGGACATGGTTTTTTAAACCAGGAAGCCCTGAGCTCCAGGCACACGGCAGCTGTGAAAGGCATCCCAAGGGGAGTACAAAAGTGCAACAACATGGCATCTTTCACAGCTTTTCCTTGGCACCATCCCTATACCTAGGCTGATTTATCTGCCTAGGGTTAGGGTTAGGGCTCAGCCTAGGGCTAGGATTTTTTTAACCAGGAAGCCCTGAGTTCCAGGCTTACTGCATCTGCCAAAGGCATCCCAAAGGGAGCGCAGAAGTGCCACAACATGGCTGCTTTCACAGCTTTTTCCTTAGGAAGAACCCTAATACCCGGCTGATTTACCTTCCTAGGGTTACTGTTAGGCTTAGGCCTAGGACTTTTAAAACCAGGAAGCCCTGTGCTCCAGGCACACTGCAGCTGTTAAAGGCATCCCAAGGGGAGCGCAAAAGTGACACAACTTGGCTGCCTCCACTGCTATTTCCATGAGACCATCCCGAATCATAGGCTGATTTTCCTTCCTAGGCTTAAGGTTTGAGTTAGGCCTAGGGTTAGTGTTCTTTTAACCAGAAAGCCCTGAGTTCCAAGAACACAGCAGCTGCGAAGGACTACCCAAGAAGAGCGCAGAAGTGCCTCAACATGCCTGCCTCCACAGCTTTTTCCTTGGGGACGTCCCGAAACGAAGGCTGATTTAGAAGCCTCCAGTTTGGGCTAAAGTTGTGGTTTTTTACACCAGGAAGCCCTGTGCTCCAAGCACACTGCAGCTGTGAAAGGCATCCCAAGGGGAGCGCAAAAATTCCACAACATGGCTGTCTCCACAGCTTTTCCCTTGGGATAATTCCTAAACCCAGGCTGATTTAAATGACCAGTGATACGGTTAGGGATAGGGTTATGCCTAGGTGTAGAGCTTTTTAAACCAGCAAGCTCTGAGCTCCAGGCACACGGCAGCTGCGAAAGGCATCCCAAGGGGAGCACAAAAGTGCCAGAAAATGGCTGCCTCCACACGTTTTCATTGGCACCATTGCTAAGCCTAGGCTGAATCACCTGCCTCCAGTCTCAGCTAGGGACATGGTTTTTTAAACCAGGAAGCCCTGAGCTCCAGGCACACGGCAGCTGTGAAAGGCATCCCAAGGGGAGTACAAAAGTGCAACAACATGGCAGCTTTCACAGCTTTTTCCTTGGCACCATCCCTATACCTAGGCTGATTTATCTGCCTAGGGTTAGGGTTAGGGCTCAGCCAAGGGCAAGGATTTTTTTAACCAGGAAGCCCTGAGTTCCAGGCTTACTGCATCTGCCAAAGGCATCCCAAAGGGAGCGCAGAAGTGCCACAACATGGCTGCTTTCACAGCTTTTTCCTTAGGAAGAACCCTAATACCCGGCTGATTTACCTTCCTAGGGTTACTGTTAGGCTTAGGCCTAGGACTTTTAAAACCAGGAAGCCCTGTGCTCCAGGCACACTGCAGCTGTTAAAGGCATCCCAAGGGGAGCGCAAAAGTGACACAACTTGGCTGCCTCCACTGCTATTTCCATGAGACCATCCCGAATCATAGGCTGATTTTCCTTCCTAGGCTTAAGGTTTGAGTTAGGCCTAGGGTTAGTGTTCTTTTAACCAGAAAGCCCTGAGTTCCAAGAACACAGCAGCTGCGAAGGACTACCCAAGAAGAGCGCAGAAGTGCCTCAACATGCCTGCCTCCACAGCTTTTTCCTTGGGGACGTCCCGAAACGAAGGCTGATTTAGAAGCCTCCAGTTTGGGCTAAAGTTGTAGTATTTTAAAGCAGGAAGCCCTGTGCTCCAAGCACACTGCAGCTGTGAAAGGCATCCCAAGGGGAGCGCAAAAGTGCCACAACATGGCTGTCTCCACAGCTTTTCCCTTGGGATAATTCCTAAACCCAGGCTGATTTAAATGACCAGTGTTACGGTTAGGGTTAGGGTTACGCCTAGGTGTAGAGCTTTTTAAACCAGCAAGCTCTGAGCTCCAGGCACACGGCAGCTGCGAAAGGCATCCCAAGGGGAGCACAAAAGTGCCAGAAAATGGCTGCCTCCACACGTTTTCATTGGCGCCATTGATTAGCCCAGGCTGAATTACCTGCCTCCAGTCTCAGCTAGGGACATGGATTTTTAAACCAGGAAGCCCTGAGCTCCAAACACACGACAGCTGTGAAAGGCATCCCAAGGGGAGTACAAAAGTGCCAGAAAATGGCTGCCTCCACACGTTTTCATTGGCACCATTGATAAGCCTAGGCTGAATTACCTGCCTCCAGTCTCAGCTTGGGACATGGTTTTTTACACCAGGAAGCCCAGAGCTCCAGGCACACGGCAGCTGTGAAAGTCATCCAAAAGGGAGTACAAAAGTGCAACAACATGGCAGCTTTCACAGCTTTTTCCTTGGCACCATCTCTATACCTAGGCTGATTTATCTGCCTAGGGTTAGGGTTAGGGCTCAGCCTAGGGCTAGGATTTTTTTTAACCAGGAAGCCCTGACTTCCAAGCTTACTGCATCTGCCAAAGGCATCCCAAAGGGAGCGCAGAAGGTCCACAACATGGCTGCTTTCACAGCTTTTTCCTTAGGAAGAACCCTAATACCCGGCTGATTTACCTTCACAGGGTTACTGTTAGGCTTAGGCCTAGGACTTTTAAAACCAGGAAGCCCTGTGCTCCAGGCACACTGCAGCTGTTAAAGGCATCCCAAGGGGAGCGCAAAAGTGACACAACTTGGCTGCCTCCACTGCTATTTCCATGAGACCATCCCGAATCATAGGCTGATTTTCCTTCCTAGGCTTAAGGTTTGAGTTAGGCCTACGGTTAGTGTTCTTTTAACCAGAAAGCCCTGAGTTCCAAGAACACAGCAGCTGCGAAGGACTACCCAAGAAGAGCGCAGAAGTGCCTCAACATGCCTGCCTCCACAGCTTTTTCTTTGGGGACGTCCCGAAATGAAGGCTGATTTAGAAACCTCCAGTTTGGGCTAAAGTTGTGGTTTTTTACACCAGGAAGCCCTGTGCTCCAAGCACACTGCAGCTGTGAAAGGCATCCCAAGGGGAGTGCAAAAGTGCCACAACATGGCTGTCTCCACAGCTTTTCCCTTGGGATAATTCCTAAACCCAGGCTGATTTAAATGACCAGTGTTACGGTTAGGGTTACGGTTACGCCTAGGTGTAGAGCTTTTTAAACCAGCAAGCTCTGGGCTCCAGGCACACGGCTGCTGCGAAAGGCATCCCAAGGGGAGCACAAAAGTGCCAGAAAATGGCTGCCTCCACACGTTTTCATTGACACCATTGCTAAGCCTAGGCTGAATCACCTGCCCCCTGTCTCAGCTAGGGACATGGTTTTTTAAACCAGGAAGCCCTGAGCTCCAGGCACACGGCAGCTGTGAAAGGCATCCCAAGGGGAGTACAAAAGTGCAACAACATGGCAGCTTTCACAGCTTTTTCCTTGGCACCATCCCTATACCTAGGCTGATTTATCTGCCTAGGGTTAGGGTTAGGGCTCAGCCTAGGGCTAGGATTTTTTTAAGCAGGAAGCCCTGAGTTCCAGGCTTACTGCATCTGCCAAAGGCATCCCAAAGGGAGCGCAGAAGGTCCACAACATGGCTGCTTTCACAGCTTTTTCCTTAGGAAGAACCCTAATACCCGGCTGATTTACCTTCCTAGGGTTACTGTTAGGCTTAGGCCTAGGACTTTTAAAACCAGGAAGCCCTGTGCTCCAGGCACACTGCAGCTGTTAAAGGCATCCCAAGGGGAGCGCAAAAGTGACACAACTTGGCTGCCTCCACTGGTATTTCCATGAGACCATCCCGAATCATAGGCTGATTTTCCTTCCTAGGCTTAAGGTTTGAGTTAGGCCTAGGGTTAGTGTTCTTTTAACCAGAAAGCCCTGAGTTCCAAGAACACAGCAGCTGCGAAGGACTACCCAAGAAGAGCGCAGAAGTGCCTCAACATGCCTGCCTCCACAGCGTTTTCCTTGGGGACGTCCTGAAACGAAGGCTGATTTAGAAGCCTCCAGTTTGGGCTAAAGTTGTGGTTTTTTACACCAGGAAGCCCTGTGCTCCAAGCACACTGCAGCTGTGAAAGGCATCCCAAGGGGAGCGCAAAAGTGCCACAACATGGCTGTCTCCACAGCTTTTCCCTTGGGATAACTCCTAAACCCAGGCTGATTTAAATGACCAGTGTTACGGTTAGGGTTAGGGTTACGCCTAGGTGTAGAGCTTTTTAAACCAGCAAGCTCTGAGCTCCAGACACACGGCAGCTGTGAAAGGCATCCCAAGGGGAGCACAAAAGTGCCAGAAAATGGCTGCCTCCACACGTTTTCATTGGCACCATTGCTAAGCCTAGGCTGAATCAACTGCCACCAGTCTCAGCTAGGGACATGGTTTTTTAAACCAGGAAGCCCTGAGCTCCAGGCACACGGCAGCTGTGAAAGGCATCCCAAGGGGAGTACAAAAGTGCAACAACATGGCAGCTTTCACAGCTTTTTCCTTGGCACCCTCCCTATACCTAGGCTGATTTATCTGCCTAGGGTTAGGGTTAGGGCTCAGCCTAGGGCTAGGATTTTTTTAACCAGGAAGCCCTGAGTTCCAGGCTTACTGCATCTGCCAAAGGCATCCCAAAGGGAGTGCAGAAGTGCCACAACATGGCTGCTTTCACAGCTTTTTCCTTAGGAAGAACCCTAAAACCCGGCTGATTTACCTTCCTAGGGTTACTGTTAGGCTTAGGCCTAGGACTTTTAAAACCAGGAAGCCCTGTGCTCCAGGCACACTGCAGCTGTTAAAGGCATCCCAAGGGGAGCACAAAAGTGCCAGAAAATGGCTGCCTCCACACGTTTTCATTGGCACCATTGCTAAGCCTAAGCTGAATCACCTGCCTCCAGTCTCAGCTAGGGACATGGATTTTTAAACCAGGAAGCCCTGAGCTCCAAGTACACGGCAGCTGTGAAAGGCATCCCAAGGGGAGTAAAAAAGTGCAACAACATGGCAGCTTTCACGGCTTTTTCCTTGGTACCATCCCTATACCTAGGCTGATTTATCTGCCTAGAGTTAGGGTTAGGGCTCAGCCTAGGGCTAGGATTTTTTTTAACCAGGAAGCCCTGAGTTCCAGGCTTACTGCATCTGCCAAAGGCATCCCAAAGGGAGCGCAGAAGTGCCACAACATGGCTGCTTTCACAGCTTTTTCCTTAGGAAGAACCCTAATACCCGGCTGATTTACCTTCCTAGGGTTACTCTTAGGCTCAGGCCTAGGACTTTTAAAACCAGGAAGCCCTGTGCTCCAGGCACACTGCAGCTGTTAAAGGCATCCCAAGGGGAGCGCAAAAGTGACACAACTTGGCTGCCTCCACTGCTATTTCCATGAGACCATCCCGAATCATAGGCTGATTTTCCTTCCTAGGCTTAAGGTTTGAGTTAATCCTACGGTTAGTGTTCTTTTAACCAGAAAGCCCTGAGTTCCAAGAACACAGCAGCTGCGAAGGACTACCCAAGAAGAGCGCAGAAGTGCCTCAACATGCCTGCCTCCACAGCTTTTTCCTTGGGGACGTCCCGAAACGAAGGCTGATTTAGAAGCCTCCAGTTTGGGCTAAAGTTGTGGTATTTTACACCAGGAAGCCCTGTGCTCCAAGCACACTGCAGCTGTGAAAGGCATCCCAAGGGGAGCGCAAAAGTGCCACAACATGGCTGTCTCCACAGCTTTTCCCTTGGGATAATTCCTAAACCCAGGCTGATTTAAATGACCAGTGTTACGGTTAGGGTTAGGGTTACGCCTAGGTGTAGAGCTTTTTAAACCAGCAAGCTCTGAGCTCCAGGCACACGGCAGCTGCGAAAGGCATCCCAAGGGGAGCACAAAAGTGCCAGAAAATGGCTGCCTCCACACGTTTTCATTGGCACCATTGCTAAGCCTAGGCTGAATCACCTGCCTCCAGTCTCAGCTAGGGACATGGTTTTTTAAACCAGGAAGCCCTGAGCTCCAGGCACACGGCAGCTGTGAAAGGCATCCCAAGGGGAGTACAAAAGTGCAACAACATGGCAGCTTTCACAGCTTTTTCCTTGGCACCATCCCTATACCTAGGCTGATTTATCTGCCTAGGGTTAGGGTTAGGGCTCATCCAAGGGCAAGGATTTTTTTAAGCAGGAAGCCCTGAGTTCCAGGCTTACTGCATCTGCCAAAGGCATCCCAAAGGGAGCGCAGAAGTGCCACAACATGGCTGCTTTCACAGCTTTTTCCTTAGGAAGAACCCTAATACCCGGCTGATTTACCTTCCTAGGGTTACTGTTAGGCTTAGGCCTAGGACTTTTAAAACCAGGAAGCCCTGTGCTCCAGGCACACTGCAGCTGTTAAAGGCATCCCAAGGGGAGCGCAAAAGTGACACAACTTGGCTGCCTCCACTGCTATTTCCATGAGACCATCCCGAATCATAGGCTGATTTTCCTTCCTAGGCTTAAGGTTTGAGTTAGGCCTAGGGTTAGTGTTCTTTTAACCAGAAAGCCCTGAGTTCCAAGAACACAGCAGCTGCGAAGGACTACCCAAGAAGAGCGCAGAAGTGCCTCAACATGCCTGCCTCCACAGCTTTTTCCTTGGGGACGTCCCGAAACGAAGGCTGATTTAGAAGCCTCCAGTTTGGGCTAAAGTTGTGGTTTTGTAAACCAGGAAGCCCTGTGCTCCAAGCACACTGCAGCTGTCAAAAGGCATCCCAAGGGGAGCGCAAAAGTGCCACAACATGGCTGTCTCCACAGCTTTTCCCTTGGGATAATTCCTAAACCCAGGCTGATTTAAATGACCAGTGTTACGGTTAGGGTTAGGGTTACGCCTAGGTGTAGAGCTTTTTAAACCAGCAAGCTCTGAGCTCCAGGCACACGGCAGCTGCGAAAGGCATCCCAAGGGGAGCACAAAAGTGCCAGAAAATGGCTGCCTCCACACGTTTTCATTGGCACCATTGCTAAGCCTAGGCTGAATCACCTGCCTCCAGTCTCAGCTAGGGACATGGTTTTTTAAACCAGGAAGCCCTGAGCTCCAAGCACACGGCAGCTGTGAAAGGCATCCCAAGGGGAGTACAAAAGTGCAACAACATGGCAGCTTTCACGGCTTTTTCCTTGGCACCATCCCTATACCTAGGCTGATTTATCTGCCTAGGGTTAGGGTTAGGGCTCAGCCTAGGGCTAGGATTTTTTTTAACCAGGAAGCCCTGAGTTCCAAGCTTACGGCATCTGCCAAAGGCATCCCAAAGGGAGCGCAGAAGGTCCACAACATGGCTGCTTTCACAGCTTTTTCCTTAGGAAGAACCCTAATACCCGGCTGATTTACCTACCTAGGGTTACTGTTAGGCTTAGGCCTAGGACTTTTAAAACCAGGAAGCCCTGTGCTCCAGGCACACTGCAGCTGTTAAAGGCATCCCAAGGGGAGCGCAAAAGTGACACAACTTGGCTGCCTCCACTGCTATTTCCATGAGACCATCCCGAATCATAGGCTGATTTTCCTTCCTAGGCTTAAGGTTTGAGTTAGGCCTAGGGTTAGTGTTCTTTTAACCAGAAAGCCCTGAGTTCCAAGAACACAGCAGCTGCGAAGGACTACCCAAGAAGAGCGCAGAAGTGCCTCAACATGCCTGCCTCCACAGCTTTTTCCTTGGGGACGTCCCGAAACGAAGGCTGATTTAGAAGCCTCCAGTTTGGGCTAAAGTTGTGGTATTTTACACCAGGAAGCCCTGTGCTCCAAGCACACTGCAGCTGTGAAAGGCATCCCAAGGGGAGCGCAAAAGTGCCACAACATGGCTGTCTCCACAGCTTTTCCCTTGGGATAATTCCTAAACCCAGGTCATTTAAATGACCAGTGTTACGGTTAGTGTTAGGGTTACGCCTAGGTGTAGAGCTTTTTAAACCAGCAAGCTCTGAGCTCCAGGCACACGGCAGCTGCGAAAGGCATCCCAAGGGGAGCACAAAAGTGCCAGAAAATGGCTGCCTCCACACGTTTTCATTGGCACCATTGCTAAGCCTAGGCTGAATCACCTGCCCCCTGTCTCAGCTAGGGACATGGTTTTTTAAACCAGGAAGCCCTGAGCTCCAGGCACACGGCAGCTGTGAAAGGCATCCCAAGGGGAGTACAAAAGTGCAACAACATGGCAGCTTTCACAGCTTTTTCCTTGGCACCATCCCTATACCTAGGCTGATTTATCTGCCTAGGGTTAGGGTTAGGGCTCAGCCTAGGGCTAGGATTTTTTTAAGCAGGAAGCCCTGAGTTCCAGGCTTACTGCATCTGCCAAAGGCATCCCAAAGGGAGCGCAGAAGGTCCACAACATGGCTGCTTTCACAGCTTTTTCCTTAGGAAGAACCCTAATACCCGGCTGATTTACCTTCCTAGGGTTACTGTTAGGCTCAGGGCTAGGACTTTTAAAACCAGGAAGCCCTGTGCTCCAGGCACACTGCAGCTGTTAAAGGCATCCCAAGGGGAGCGCAAAAGTGACACAACTTGGCTGCCTCCACTGCTATTTCCATGAGACCATCCCGAATCATAGGCTTATTTTCCTTCCTAGGCTTAAGGTTTGAGTTAGGCCTAGGGTTAGTGTTCTTTTAACCAGAAAGCCCTGAGTTCCAAGAACACAGCAGCTGCGAAGGACTACCCAAGAAGAGCGCAGAAGTGCCTCAACATGCCTGCCTCCACAGCTTTTTCCTTGGGGACGTCCCGAAACGGAGGCTGATTTAGAAGCCTCCAGTTTGGGCTAAAGTTGTGGTATTTTACACCAGGAAGCCCTGTGCTCCAAGCACACTGCAGCTGTGAAAGGCATCCCAAGGGGAGCGCAAAAGTGCCACAACATGGCTGTCTCCACAGCTTTTCCCTTGGGATAATTCCTAAACCCAGGTCATTTAAATGACCAGTGTTACGGTTAGTGTTAGGGTTACGCCTAGGTGTACAGCTTTTTAAACCAGCAAGCTCTGAGCTCCAGGCACACGGCAGCTGCGAAAGGCATCCCAAGGGGAGCACAAAAGTGCCAGAAAATGGCTGCCTCCACACGTTTTCATTGGCACCATTGCTAAGCCTATGCTGAATCACCTGCCTCCAGTCTCAGCTAGGGACATGGATTTTTAAACCAGGAAGCCCTGAGCTCCAAGTACACGGCAGCTGTGAAAGGCATCCCAAGGGGAGTAAAAAAGTGCAACAACATGGCAGCTTTCACGGCTTTTTCCTTGGTACCATCCCTATATATAGGCTGATTTATCTGCCTAGAGTTAGGGTTAGGGCTCAGCCTAGGGCTAGGATTTTTTTTAACCAGGAAGCCCTGAGTTCCAGACTTACTGCATCTGCCAAAGGCATCCCAAAGGGAGCGCAGAAGGTCCACAACATGGCTGCTTTCACAGCTTTTTCCTTAGGAAGAACCCTAATACCCGGCTGATTTACCTTCCTAGGGTTACTGTTAGGCTTAGGCCTAGGACTTTTAAAACCAGGAAGCCCTGTGCTCCAGGCACACTGCAGCTGTTAAAGGCATCCCAAGGGGAGCGCAAAAGTGACACAACTTGGCTGCCTCCACTGCTATTTCCATGAGACCATCCCGAATCATAGGCTGATTTTCCTTCCTAGGCTTAAGGTTTGAGTTAGGCCTAGGGTTAGTGTTCTTTTAACCAGAAAGCCCTGAGTTCCAAGAACACAGCAGCTGCGAAGGACTACCCAAGAAGAGCGCAGAAGTGCCTCAACATGCCTGCCTCCACAGCTTTTTCCTTGGGGACGTCCCGAAACGAAGGCTGATTTAGAAGCCTCCAGTTTGGGCTAAAGTTGTAGTATTTTAAAGCAGGAAGCCCTGTGCTCCAAGCACACTGCAGCTGTGAAAGGCATCCCAAGGGGAGCGCAAAAGTGCCACAACATGGCTGTCTCCACAGCTTTTCCCTTGGGATAATTCCTAAACCCAGGCTGATTTAAATGACCAGTGTTACGGTTAGGGTTAGGGTTACGCCTAGGTGTAGAGCTTTTTAAACCAGCAAGCTCTGAGCTCCAGGCACACGGCAGCTGCGAAAGGCATCCCAAGGGGAGCACAAAAGTGCCAGAAAATGGCTGCCTCCACACGTTTTCATTGGCACCATTGCTAAGCCTAGGCTGAATCACCTGCCTCCAGTCTCAGCTAGGGACATGGTTTTTTAAACCAGGAAGCCCTGAGCTCCAAGCACACGGCAGCTGTGAAAGGCATCCCAAGGGGAGTACAAAAGTGCAACAACATGGCAGCTTTCACGGCTTTTTCCTTGGCACCATCCCTATACCTAGGCTGATTTATCTGCCTAGGGTTAGGGTTAGGGCTCAGCCTAGGGCTAGGATTTTTTTTAACCAGGAAGCCCTGAGTTCCAAGCTTACTGCATCTGCCAAAGGCATCCCAAAGGGAGCGCAGAAGGTCCACAACATGGCTGCTTTCACAGCTTTTTCCTTAGGAAGAACCCTAATACCCAGCTGATTTACCTTCCTAGGGTTACTGTTAGGCTTAGGCCTAGGACTTTTAAAACCAGGAAGCCCTGTGCTCCAGGCACACTGCAGCTGTTAAAGGCATCCCAAGGGGAGCGCAAAAGTGACACAACTTGGCTGCCTCCACTGCTATTTCCATGAGACCATCCCGAATCATAGGCTGATTTTCCTTCCTAGGCTTAAGGTTTGAGTTAGGCCTACGGTTAGTGTTCTTTTAACCAGAAAGCCCTGAGTTCCAAGAACACAGCAGCTGCGAAGGACTACCCAAGAAGAGCGAAGAAGTGCCTCAACATGCCTGCCTCCACAGCTTTTTCTTTGGGGACGTCCCGAAATGAAGGCTGATTTAGAAACCTCCAGTTTGGGCTAAAGTTGTGGTTTTTTACACCAGGAAGCCCTGTGCTCCAAGCACACTGCAGCTGTGAAAGGCATCCCAAGGGGAGTGCAAAAGTGCCACAACATGGCTGTCTCCACAGCTTTTCCCTTGGGATAATTCCTAAACCCAGGCTGATTTAAATGACCAGTGTTACGGTTAGGGTTACGGTTACGCCTAGGTGTAGAGCTTTTTAAACCATCAAGCTCTGGGCTCCAGGCACACGGCAGCTGCGAAAGGCATCCCAAGGGGAGCACAAAAGTGCCAGAAAATGGCTGCCTCCACACGTTTTCATTGACACCATTGCTAAGCCTAGGCTGAATCACCTGCCCCCTGTCTCAGCTAGGGACATGGTTTTTTAAACCAGGAAGCCCTGAGCTCCAGGCACACGGCAGCTGTGAAAGGCATCCCAAGGGGAGTACAAAAGTGCAACAACATGGCAGCTTTCACAGCTTTTTCCTTGGCACCATCCCTATACCTAGGCTGATTTATCTGCCTAGGGTTAGGGTTAGGGCTCAGCCTAGGGCTAGGATTTTTTTAAGCAGGAAGCCCTGAGTTCCAGGCTTACTGCATCTGCCAAAGGCATCCCAAAGGGAGCGCAGAAGGTCCACAACATGGCTGCTTTCACAGCTTTTTCCTTTGGAAGAACCCTAATACCCGGCTGATTTACCTACCTAGGGTTACTGTTAGGCTCAGGGCTAGGACTTTTAAAACCAGGAAGCCCTGTGCTCCAGGCACACTGCAGCTGTTAAAGGCATCCCAAGGGGAGTGCAAAAGTGACACAACTTGGCTGCCTCCACTGCTATTTCCATGAGACCATCCCGAATCATAGGCTGATTTTCCTTCCTAGGCTTAAGGTTTGAGTTAGGCCTAGGGTTAGTGTTCTTTTAACCAGAAAGCCCTGAGTTCCAAGAACACAGCAGCTGCGAAGGACTACCCAAGAAGAGCGCAGAAGTGCCTCAACATGCCTGCCTCCACAGCGTTTTCCTTGGGGACGTCCTGAAACGAAGGCTGATTTAGAAGCCTCCAGTTTGGGCTACAGTTGTGGTTTTTTACACCAGGAAGCCATGTGCTCCAAGCACACTGCAGCTGTGAAAGGCATCCCAAGGGGAGCGCAAAAGTGCCACAACATGGCTGTCTCCACAGCTTTTCCCTTGGGATAATTCCTAAACCCAGGCTGATTTAAATGACCAGTGTTACGGTTAGGGTTAGGGTTACGCCTAGGTGTAGAGCTTTTTAAACCAGCAAGCTCTGAGCTCCAGACACACGGCAGCTGTGAAAGGCATCCCAAGGGGAGCACAAAAGTGCCAGAAAATGGCTGCCTCCACACGTTTTCATTGGCACCATTGCTAAGCCTAGGCTGAATCAACTGCCACCAGTCTCAGCTAGGGACATGGTTTTTTAAACCAGGAAGCCCTGAGCTCCAGGCACACGGCAGCTGTGAAAGGCATCCCAAGGGGAGTACAAAAGTGCAACAACATGGCAGCTTTCACAGCTTTTTCCTTGGCACCATCCCTATACCTAGGCTGATTTATCTGCCTAGGGTTAGGGTTAGGGCTCAGCCTAGGGCTAGGATTTTTTTAACCAGGAAGCCCTGAGTTCCAGGCTTACTGCATCTGCCAAAGGCATCCCAAAGGGAGCGCAGAAGGTCCACAACGTGGCTGCTTTCACAGCTTTTTCCTTAGGAAGAACCCTAATACCCGGCTGATTTACCTTCCTAGGGTTACTGTTAGGCTTAGGCCTAGGACTTTTAAAACCAGGAAGCCCTGTGCTCCAGGCACACTGCAGCTGTTAAAGGCATCCCAAGGGGAGCGCAAAAGTGACACAACTTGGCTGCCTCCACTGCTATTTCCATGAGACCATCCCAAATCATAGGCTGATTTTCCTTCCTAGGCTTAAGGTTTGAGTTAGGCCTAGGGTTAGTGTTCTTTTAACCAGAAAGCCCTGAGTTCCAAGAACACAGCAGCTGCGAAGGACTACCCAAGAAGAGCGCAGAAGTGCCTCAACATGCCTGCCTCCACAGCTTTTTCCTTGGGGACGTCCCGAAACGGAGGCTGATTTAGAAGCCTCCAGTTTGGGCTAAAGTTGTGGTTTTTTACACCAGGAAGCCATGTGCTCCAAGCACACTGCAGCTGTGAAAGGCATCCCAAGGGGAGCGCAAAAGTGCCACAACATGGCTGTCTTCACAGCTTTTCCCTTGGGATAATTCCTAAACCCAGGCTGATTTAAATGACCAGTGTTACGGTTAGGGTTAGGGTTACGCCTAGGTGTAGAGCTTTTTAAACCAGCAAGCTCTGAGCTCCAGGCACACGGCAGCTGCGAAAGGCATCCCAAGGGGAGCACAAAAGTGCCAGAAAATGGCTGCCTCCACACGTTTTCATTGGCACCATTGCTAAGCCTATGCTGAATCACCTGCCTCCAGTCTCAGCTAGGGACATGGATTTTTAAACCAGGAAGCCCTGAGCTCCAAGTACACGGCAGCTGTGAAAGGCATCCCAAGGGGAGTAAAAAAGTGCAACAACATGGCAGCTTTCACGGCTTTTTCCTTGGTACCATCCCTATACCTAGGCTGATTTATCTGCCTGGAGTTAGGGTTAGGGCTCAGCCTAGGGCTAGGATTTTTTTTAACCAGGAAGCCCTGAGTTCCAGGCTTACTGCATCTGCCAAAGGCATCCCAAAGGGAGCGCAGAAGTGCCACAACATGGCTGCTTTCACAGCTTTTTCCTTAGGAAGAACCCTAAAACCCGGCTGATTTACCTTCCTAGGGTTACTGTTAGGCTTAGGCCTAGGACTTTTAAAACCAGGAAGCCCTGTGCTCCAGGCACACTGCAGCTGTTAAAGGCATCCCAAGGGGAGCGCAAAAGTGACACAACTTGCCTGCCTCCACTGCTATTTCCATGAGACCATCCCGAATCATAGGCTGATTTTCCTTCCTAGGCTTAAGGTTTGAGTTAGGCCTAGGGTTAGTGTTCTTTTAACCAGAAAGCCCTGAGTTCCAAGAACACAGCAGCTGCGAAGGACTACCCAAGAAGAGCGCAGAAGTGCCTCAACATGCCTGCCTCCACAGCTTTTTCCTTGGGGACGTCCCGAAACGGAGGCTGATTTAGAAGCCTCCAGTTTGGGCTAAAGTTGTGGTATTTTACACCAGGAAGCCCTGTGCTCCAAGCACACTGCAGCTGTGAAAGGCATCCCAAGGGGAGCGCAAAAGTGCCACAACATGGCTGTCTTCACAGCTTTTCCCTTGGGATAATTCCTAAACCCAGGCTGATTTAAATGACCAGTGTTACGGTTAGGGTTAGGGTTATGCCTAGGTGTAGAGCTTTTTAAACCAGCAAGCTCTGAGCTCCAGGCACACGGCAGCTGCGAAAGGCATCCCAAGGGGAGCACAAAAGTGCCAGAAAATGGCTGCCTCCACACGTTTTCATTGGCACCATTGCTAAGCCTAAGCTGAATCACCTGCCTCAAGCCACGCTAGGGACATGGATTTTTAAACCAGGAAGCCCTGAGCTCCAAGTACACGGCAGCTGTGAAAGGCATCCCAAGGGGAGTAAAAAAGTGCAACAACATGGCAGCTTTCACAGCTTTTTCCTTGGCACCATCCCTATACCTAGGCTGATTTATCTGCCTAGAGTTAGGGTTAGGGCTCAGCCTAGGGCTAGGATTTTTTTTAACCAGGAAGCCCTGAGTTCCAGGCTTACTGCATCTGCCAAAGGCATCCCAAAGGGAGCGCAGAAGGTCCACAACATGGCTGCTTTCACAGCTTTTTCCTTAGGAAGAACCCTAATACCCGGCTGATTTACCTTCCTAGGGTTACTGTTAGGCTTAGGCCTAGGACTTTTAAAACCAGGAAGCCCTGTGCTCCAGGCACACTGCAGCTGTTAAAGGCATCCCAAGGGGAGCGCAAAAGTGACACAACTTGGCTGCCTCCACTGCTATTTCCATGAGACCATCCCGAATCATAGGCTGATTTTCCTTCCTAGGCTTAAGGTTTGAGTTAGGCCTAGGGTTAGTGTTCTTTTAACCAGAAAGCCCTGAGTTCCAAGAACACAGCAGCTGCGAAGGACTACCCAAGAAGAGCGCAGAAGTGCCTCAACATGCCTGCCTCCACAGCTTTTTCCTTGGGGACGTCCCGAAACGAAGGCTGATTTAGAAGCCTCCAGTTTGGGCTAAAGTTGTGGTTTTTTACACCAGGAAGCCCTGTGCTCCAAGCACACTGCAGCTGTGAAAGGCATCCCAAGGGGAGCGCAAAAGTGCCACAACATGGCTGTCTCCACAGCTTTTCCCTTGGGATAATTCCTAAACCCAGGCTGATTTAAATGACCAGTGTTACGGTTAGGGTTAGGGTTACGCCTAGGTGTAGAGCTTTTTAAACCAGCAAGCTCTGAGCTCCAGGCACACGGCAGCTGCGAAAGGCATCCCAAGGGGAGCACAAAAGTGCCAGGAAATGGCTGCCTCCACACGTTTTCATTTGCACCATTGCTAAGCCTAGGCTGAATCACCTGCCTCCAGTCTCAGCTAGGGACATGGTTTTTTAAACCAGGAAGCCCTGAGCTCCAAGCACAGGGCAGCTGTGAAAGGCATCCCAAGGGGAGTACAAAAGTGCAACAACATGGCAGCTTTCACGGCTTTTTCCTTGGCACCATCCCTATACCTAGGCTGATTTATCTGCCTGGAGTTAGGGTTAGGTCTCAGCCTAGGGCTAGGATTTTTTTTAACCAGGAAGCCCTGAGTTCCAGGCTTACTGCATCTGCCAAAGGCATCCCAAAGGGAGCGCAGAAGGTCCACAACATGGCTGCTTTCACAGCTTTTTCCTTAGGAAGAACCCTAATACCCGGCTGATTTACCTTCCTAGGGTTACTCTTAGGCTCAGGCCTAGGACTTTTAAAACCAGGAAGCCCTGTGCTCCAGGCACACTGCAGCTGTTAAAGGCATCCCAAGGGGAGCGCAAAAGTGACACAACTCGGCTGCCTCCACTGCTATTTCCATGAGACCATCCCGAATCATAGGCTGATTTTCCTTCTTAGGCTTAAGGTTTGAGTTAGGCCTAGGGTTAGTGTTCTTTTAACCAGAAAGCCCTGAGTTCCAAGAACACAGCAGCTGCGAAGGACTACCCAAGAAGAGCGCAGAAGTGCCTCAACATGCCTGCCTCCACAGCTTTTTCCTTGGGGACGTCCCGAAACGAAGGCTGATTTAGAAGCCTCCAGTTTGGGCTAAAGTTGTGGTTTTTTACACCAGGAAGCCCTGTGCTCCAAGCACACTGCAGCTGTGAAAGGCATCCCAAGGGGAGCGCAAAAGTGCCACAACATGGCTGTCTCCACAGCTTTTCCCTTGGGATAATTCCTAAACCCAGGCTGATTTAAATGACCAGTGTTACGGTTAGGGTTAGGGTTACGCCTAGGTGTAGAGCTTTTTAAACCAGCAAGCTCTGAGCTCCAGGCACACGGCAGCTGCGAAAGGCATCCCAAGGGGAGCACAATAGTGCCAGAAAATGGCTGCCTCCACACGTTTTCATTGGCACCATTGCTAAGCCTAGGCTGAATCACCTGCCTCCAGTCTCAGCTAGGGACATGGTTTTTTAAACCAGGAAGCCCTGATCTCGAAGCACACGGCAGCTGTGAAAGGCATCCCAAGGGGAGTACAAAAGTGCAACAACATGGCAGCTTTCACAGCTTTTTCCTTGGCACCATCCCTATACCTAGGCTGATTTATCTGCCTAGAGTTAGGGTTAGGGCTCAGCCTAGGGCTAGGATTTTTTTAACCAGGAAGCCGTGAGTTCCAGGCTTACTGCATCTGCCAAAGGCATCCCAAAGGGAGTGCAGAAGGTCCACAACATGGCTGCTTTCACAGCTTTTTCCTTAGGAAGAACCCTAATACCCGGCTGATTTACCTTCCTAGGGTTACTCTTAGGCTCAGGCCTAGGACTTTTAAAACCAGGAAGCCCTGTGCTCCAGGCACACTGCAGCTGTTAAAGGCATCCCAAGGGGAGCGCAAAAGTGACACAACTTGGCTGCCTCCACTGCTATTTCCATGAGACCATCCCGAATCATAGGCTGATTTTCCTTCCTAGGCTTAAGGTTTGAGTTAGGTATAGAGTTATTGTTCTTTTAATCAGAAAGCCCTGAGTTCAACGAGCACAGCAGCTGTGTAGGACTGCCCAAGAAGAGCGCAGAAGTCCCTCAACGTGCCTGCCCCCAAAGCTTTTTCCTTGGGGACGTCCCGAAACGAAGGCTGATTTAGAAGCCTCCAGTTTGGGTTGAAGTTGTGGGTTTTTACACCAGGAAGCCCTGTGCTCCAAGCACACTGCAGCTGTGAAAGGCATCCCAAGGGGAGCGCAAAAGTGCCACAACATGGCTGTCTTCACAGCTTTTCCCTTGGGATAATTCCTAAACCCAGGCTGATTTAAATGACCAGTGTTACGGTTAGGGTTAGGGTTATGCCTAGGTGTAGAGCTTTTTAAACCAGCAAGCTCTGAGCTCCAGGCACACGGCAGCTGCGAAAGGCATCCCAAGGGGAGCACAAAAGTGCCAGAAAATGGCTGCCTCCACACGTTTTCATTGGCACCATTGCTAAGCCTAAGCTGAATCACCTGCCTCAAGTCTCAGCTAGGGACATGGATTTTTAAACCAGGAAGCCCTGAGCTCCAAGTACACGGCAGCTGTGAAAGGCATCCCAAGGGGAGTAAAAAAGTGCAACAACATGGCAGCTTTCACAGCTTTTTCCTTGGCACCATCCCTATACCTAGGCTGATTTATCTGCCTAGAGTTAGGGTTAGGGCTCAGCCTAGGGCTAGGATTTTTTTTAACCAGGAAGCCCTGAGTTCCAGGCTTACTGCATCTGCCAAAGGCATCCCAAAGGGAGCGCAGAAGGTCCACAACATGGCTGCTTTCACAGCTTTTTCCTTAGGAAGAACCCTAATACCCGGCTGATTTACCTTCCTAGGGTTACTGTTAGGCTTAGGCCTAGGACTTTTAAAACCAGGAAGCCCTGTGCTCCAGGCACACTGCAGCTGTTAAAGGCATCCCAAGGGGAGCGCAAAAGTGACACAACTTGGCTGCCTCCACTGCTATTTCCATGAGACCATCCCGAATCATAGGCTGATTTTCCTTCCTAGGCTTAAGGTTTGAGTTAGGCCTAGGGTTAGTGTTCTTTTAACCAGAAAGCCCTGAGTTCCAAGAACACAGCAGCTGCGAAGGACTACCCAAGAAGAGCGCAGAAGTGCCTCAACATGCCTGCCTCCACAGCTTTTTCCTTGGGGACGTCCCGAAACGAAGGCTGATTTAGAAGCCTCCAGTTTGGGCTAAAGTTGTGGTTTTTTACACCAGGAAGCCCTGTGCTCCAAGCACACTGCAGCTGTGAAAGGCATCCCAAGGGGAGCGCAAAAGTGCCACAACATGGCTGTCTCCACAGCTTTTGCCTTGGGATAATTCCTAAACCCAGGCTGATTTAAATGACCAGTGTTACGGTTAGGGTTAGGGTTACGCCTAGGTGTAGAGCTTTTTAAACCAGCAAGCTCTGAGCTCCAGGCACACGGCAGCTGCGAAAGGCATCCCAAGGGGAGCACAAAAGTGCCAGGAAATGGCTGCCTCCACACGTTTTCATTGGCACCATTGCTAAGCCTAGGCTGAATCACCTGCCTCCAGTCTCAGCTAGGGACATGGTTTTTTAAACCAGGAAGCCCTGAGCTCCAAGCACAGGGCAGCTGTGAAAGGCATCCCAAGGGGAGTACAAAAGTGCAACAACATGGCAGCTTTCACGGCTTTTTCCTTGGCACCATCCCTATACCTAGGCTGATTTATCTGCCTGGAGTTAGGGTTAGGTCTCAGCCTAGGGCTAGGATTTTTTTTAACCAGGAAGCCCTGAGTTCCAGGCTTACTGCATCTGCCAAAGGCATCCCAAAGGGAGCGCAGAAGGTCCACAACATGGCTGCTTTCACAGCTTTTTCCTTAGGAAGAACCCTAATACCCGGCTGATTTACCTTCCTAGGGTTACTCTTAGGCTCAGGCCTAGGACTTTTAAAACCAGGAAGCCCTGTGCTCCAGGCACACTGCAGCTGTTAAAGGCATCCCAAGGGGAGCGCAAAAGTGACACAACTCGGCTGCCTCCACTGCTATTTCCATGAGACCATCCCGAATCATAGGCTGATTTTCCTTCTTAGGCTTAAGGTTTGAGTTAGGCCTAGGGTTAGTGTTCTTTTAACCAGAAAGCCCTGAGTTCCAAGAACACAGCAGCTGCGAAGGACTACCCAAGAAGAGCGCAGAAGTGCCTCAACATGCCTGCCTCCACAGCTTTTTCCTTGGGGACGTCCCGAAACGAAGGCTGATTTAGAAGCCTCCAGTTTGGGCTAAAGTTGTGGTTTTTTACACCAGGAAGCCCTGTGCTCCAAGCACACTGCAGCTGTGAAAGGCATCCCAAGGGGAGCGCAAAAGTGCCACAACATGGCTGTCTCCACAGCTTTTCCCTTGGGATAATTCCTAAACCCAGGCTGATTTAAATGACCAGTGTTACGGTTAGGGTTAGGGTTACGCCTAGGTGTAGAGCTTTTTAAACCAGCAAGCTCTGAGCTCCAGGCACACGGCAGCTGCGAAAGGCATCCCAAGGGGAGCACAATAGTGCCAGAAAATGGCTGCCTCCACACGTTTTCATTGGCACCATTGCTAAGCCTAGGCTGAATCACCTGCCTCCAGTCTCAGCTAGGGACATGGTTTTTTAAACCAGGAAGCCCTGATCTCGAAGCACACGGCAGCTGTGAAAGGCATCCCAAGGGGAGTACAAAAGTGCAACAACATGGCAGCTTTCACAGCTTTTTCCTTGGCACCATCCCTATACCTAGGCTGATTTATCTGCCTAGAGTTAGGGTTAGGGCTCAGCCAAGGGCTAGGATTTTTTTAACCAGGAAGCCGTGAGTTCCAGGCTTACTGCATCTGCCAAAGGCATCCCAAAGGGAGTGCAGAAGGTCCACAACATGGCTGCTTTCACAGCTTTTTCCTTAGGAAGAACCCTAATACCCGGCTGATTTACCTTCCTAGGGTTACTCTTAGGCTCAGGCCTAGGACTTTTAAAACCAGGAAGCCCTGTGCTCCAGGCACACTGCAGCTGTTAAAGGCATCCCAAGGGGAGCGCAAAAGTGACACAACTTGGCTGCCTCCACTGCTATTTCCATGAGACCATCCCGAATCATAGGCTGATTTTCCTTCCTAGGCTTAAGGTTTGAGTTAGGTATAGAGTTATTGTTCTTTTAATCAGAAAGCCCTGAGTTCAACGAGCACAGCAGCTGTGTAGGACTGCCCAAGAAGAGCGCAGAAGTCCCTCAACGTGCCTGCCCCCAAAGCTTTTTCCTTGGGGACGTCCCGAAACGAAGGCTGATTTAGAAGCCTCCAGTTTGGGTTGAAGTTGTGGGTTTTTACACCAGGAAGCCCTGTGCTCCAAGCACACTGCAGCTGTGAAAGGCATCCCAAGGGGAGCGCAAAAGTGCCACAACATGGCTGTCTCCACAGCTTTTCCCTTGGGATAATTCCTAAACCCAGGCTGATTTAAATGACCAGTGTTACGGTTAGGGTTAGGGTTACGCCTAGGTGTAGAGCTTTTTAAACCAGCAAGCTCTGAGCTCCAGGCACACGGCAGCTGCGAAAGGCATCCCAAGGGGAGCACAAAAGTGCCAGAAAATGGCTGCCTCCACAAGTTTTCATTGGCACCATTGCTAAAGCCTAGGCTGAATTACCTGCCTCCAGTCTCATCTAGGGACATGGTTTTTTAAACCAGGAAGCCCTGAGCTCCAGGCACATGGCAGCTGTGAAAGGCATCCCAAGGGGAGTACAAAAGTGCAAATACATGGCAGCTTTCACAGTTTTTCCTTAGGAAGAACCCTAATACCCGGCTGATTTACCTTCCTAGGGTTACTGTTAGGCTTAGGCCTAGGACTTTTAAAACCAGGAAGCCCTGTGCTCCAGGCACACTGCAGCTGTGAAAGGCATCCCAAGGGGAGCGCAAAAGTGACACAACTTGGCTGCCTCCACTGCTATTTCCATGAGACCATCCCGAATCATAGGCTGATTTTCCTTCCTAGGCTTAAGGTTTGAGTTAGGCCTAGGGTTAGTGTTCTTTTAACCAGAAAGCCCTGAGTTCCAAGAACACAGCAGCTGCGAAGGACTACCCAAGAAGAGCGTAGAAGTGCCTCAACATGCCTGACTCCACAGCTTTTTCCTTGGGGACGTCCCGAAACGAAGGCTGATTTAGAAGCCTCCAGTTTGGGCTAAAGTTGTGGTATTTTACACCAGGAAGCCCTGTGCTCCAAGCACACTGCAGCTGTGAAAGGCATCCCAAGGGGAGCGCAAAAGTTCCAGAAAATGGCTGTCTCCACAGCTTTTCCCTTGGAATAATTCCTAAACCCAGGCTGATTTAAATGACCAGTGTTACGGTTAGGGTTAGGGTTACGCCTAGGTGTAGAGCTTTTTAAACCAGCAAGCTCTGAGCTCCAGGCACACGGCAGCTGCGAAAGGCATCCCAAGGGGAGCACAAAAGTGCCAGAAAATGGCTGCCTCCACACGTTTTCATTGGCACCATTGCTAAGCCTAGGCTGAATCACCTGCCTCCAGTCTCAGCTAGGGACATGGTTTTTTAAACCAGGAAGCCCTGTGCTCCAGGCACACGGCAGCTGTGAAAGGCATCCCAAGGGGAGTACAAAAGTGCAACAACATGGCAGCTTTCACAGCTTTTTCCTTGGCACCATCCCTATACCTAGGCTGATTTATCTGCCTAGGGTTAGGGTAAGGGCTCAGCCAAGGGCAAGGATTTTTTTAACCAGGAAGCCCTGAGTTCCAGGCTTACTACATCAGCCAAAGGCATCCTAAAGGGAGCGCAGAAGTGCCACAACATGGCTGCTTTCACAGCTTTTTCCTTAGGAAGAACCCTAATACCCGGCTGATTTACCTTCCTAGGGTTACTGTTAGGCTTAGGCCTAGGACTTTTAAAACCAGGAAGCCCTGTGCTCCAGGCACACTGCAGCTGTGAAAGGCATCCCAAGGGGAGCGCAAAAGTGACACAACTTGGCTGCCTCCACTGCTATTTCCATGAGACCATCCCGAATCATAGGCTGATTTTCCTTCCTAGGCTTAAGGTTTGAGTTAGGCCCAGGGTTAGTGTTCTTTTAACCAGAAAGCCCTGATTTCAAGGAGCACAGCAGCTGTGTAGGACTGCCCAAGAAGAGCGCAGAAGTGCCTCAACATGCCTGCCTCCACAGCTTTTTCCTTGGAGACGTCCCGAAACGAAGGCTAATTTAGAAGACTCCAGTTTGGGCTAAAGTTGTGGTTTTTTACACCAGGAAGCCCTGTGCTCCAAGCACACTGCAGCTGTGAAAGTCTTCCAAAGGGGAGCGCAAAAGTGCCACAACATGGCTGTCTCCACAGCTTTTTCCCGTGGGATAATTCCTAAACCCAGGCTGATTTAAATGACCAGTGTTACGGTTAGGGTTAGGGTTACGCCTAGGTGTAGAGCTTTTTAAACCAGCAAGCTCTGAGCTCCAGGCACACGGCAGCTGCGAAAGGCATCCCAAGGGGAGCACAAAAGTGCCAGAAAATGGCTGCCTCCACACATTTTCATTGGCAACATTGCTAAGCCTAGGCTGAATCACCTGCCTCCAGTCTCAGCTAGGGACATGGTTTTTTAAACCAGGAAGCCCTGAGCTCCAGGCACACGGCAGCTGTGAAAGGCATCCCAAGGGGAGTACAGAAGTGCAACAACATGGCAGCTTTCACAGCTTTTTCCTTGGCACCATCCCTATACCAAGGCTGATTTATCTGCCTAGGGTTAGGGCTCAGCCTAGGGCTAGGATTTTTTTAACCAGGAAGCCCTGAGTTCCAGGCTTACTGCATCTGCCAAAGGCATCCCAAAGGGAGCGCAGAAGTGCCACAACATGGCTGCTTTCACAGCTTTTTCCTTAGGAAGAACCCTAATACCCGGCTGATTTACCTTCCTAGGGTTACTGTTAGGCTTAGGCCTAGGACTTTTAAAACCAGGAAGCCCTGTGCTCCAGGCACACTGCAGCTGTTAAAGGCATCCCAAGAGGAGCGCAAAAGTGACACAACTTGGCTGCCTCCACTGCTATTTCCATGAGACCATCCCGAATCATAGGCTGATTTTCCTTCCTAGGCTTAAGGTTTGAGTTAGGCCTAGGGTTAGTGTTCTTTTAACCAGAAAGCCCTGAGTTCCAAGAACACAGCAGCTGCGAAGGACTACCCAAGAAGAGCGCAGAAGTGCCTCAACATGCCTGCCTCCACAGCTTTTTCCTTGGGGACGTCCCGAAACGAAGGCTGATTTAGAAGCCTCCTGTTTGGGCTAAAGTTGTGGTTTTTTAAAGCAGGAAGCCCTGTGCTCCAAGCACACTGCAGCTGTGAAAGGCATCCCAAGGGGAGCGCAAAAATGCCACAACATGGCTGTCTCCACAGCTTTTCCCTTGGGATAATTCCTAAACCCAGGCTGATTTAAATGACCAGTGTTACGGTTAGGGTTAGGGTTACGCCTAGGTGTAGAGCTTTTTAAACCAGCAAGCTCTGAGCTCCAGGCACACGGCAGCTGCGAAAGGCATCCCAAGGGGAGCACAAAAGTGCCAGAAAATGGCTGCCTCCACACGTTTTCATTGGCACCATTGCTAAGCCTAGGCTGAATCACCTGCCTCCAGTCTCAGCTAGGGACATGGTTTTTTAAACCAGGAAGCCCTGAGCTCCAGGCACACGGCAGCTGTGAAAGGCATCCCAAGGGGAGTACAAAAGTGCAACAACATGGCAGCTTTCACAGCTTTTTCCTTGGCACCATCCCTATACCTAGGCTGATTTATCTGCCTAGGGTTAGGGTTAGGGCTCATCCAAGGGCAAGGATTTTTTTAAGCAGGAAGCCCTGAGTTCCAGGCTTACTGCATCTGCCAAAGGCATCCCAAAGGGAGCGCAGAAGTGCCACAACATGGCTGCTTTCACAGCTTTTTCCTTAGGAAGAACCCTAATACCCGGCTGATTTACCTTCCTAGGGTTACTGTTAGGCTTAGGCCTAGGACTTTTAAAACCAGGAAGCCCTGTGCTCCAGGCACACTGCAGCTGTTAAAGGCATCCCAAGGGGAGCGCAAAAGTGACACAACTTGGCTGCCTCCACTGCTATTTCCATGAGACCATCCCGAATCATAGGCTGATTTTCCTTCCTAGGCTTAAGGTTTGAGTTAGGCCCAGGGTTAGTGTTCTTTTAACCAGAAAGCCCTGAGTTCCAAGAACACAGCAGCTGCGAAGGACTACCCAAGAAGAGCGTAGAAGTGCCTCAACATGCCTGCCTCCACAGCTTTTTCCTTGGGGACGTCCCGAAACGAAGGCTGATTTAGAAGCCTCCAGTTTGGGCTAAAGTTGTGGTATTTTAAACCAGGAAGCCCTGTGCTCCAAGCACACTGCAGCTGTGAAAAGCATCCCAAGGGGAGCGCAAAAGTGCCACAACATGGCTGTCTCCACAGCTTTTCCCTTGGGATAATTCCTAAACCCAGGCTGATTTAAATGACCAGTGTTACGGATAGGGTTAGGGTTACGCCTAGGTGTAGAGCTTTTTAAACCAGCAAGCTCTGAGCTCCAGGCACACGGCAGCTGCGAAAGGCATCCCAAGGGGAGCACAAAAGTGCCAGAAAATGGCTGCCTCCACACGTTTTCATTGGCACCATTGCTAAGCCTAGGCTGAATCACCTGCCTCCAGTCTCAGCTAGGGACATGGATTTTTAAACCAGGAAGCCCTGAGCTCCAAGCACACGACAGCTGTGAAAGGCATCCCAAGGGGAGTACAAAAGTGCAACAACATGGCAGCTTTCACAGCTTTTTCCTTGGCACCATCCCTATACCTAGGCTGATTTATCTGCCTAGAGTTAGGGTTAGGGCTCAGCCTAGGGTAAGGATTTTTTTAAGCAGGAAGCCCTGAGTTCCAGGCTTACTGCATCTGCCAAAGGCATCCCAAAGGGAGCGCAGAAGGTCCACAACATGGCTGCTTTCACAGCTTTTTCCTTAGGAAGAACCCTAATACCCGGCTGATTTACCTTCCTAGGGCTACTGTTAGGCTTAGGCCTAGGACTTTTAAAACCAGGAAGCCCTGTGCTCCAGGCACACTGCAGCTGTTAAAGGCATCCCAAGGGGAGCGCAAAAGTGACACAACTTGGCTGCCTCCACTGCTATTTCCATGAGACCATCCCGAATCATAGGCTGATTTTCCTTCCTAGGCTTAAGGTTTGAGTTAGGCCCAGGGTTAGTGTTCTTTTAACCAGAAAGCCCTGAGTTCCAAGAACACAGCAGCTGCGAAGGACTACCCAAGAAGAGCGTAGAAGTGCCTCAACATGCCTGCCTCCACAGCTTTTTCCTTGGGGACGTCCCGAAACGAAGGCTGATTTAGAAGCCTCCAGTTTGGGCTAAAGTTGTGGTATTTTACACCAGGAAGCCCTGTGCTCCAAGCACACTGCAGCTGTGAAAGGCATCCCAAGGGGAGCGCAAAAGTGCCAGAAAATGGCTGTCTCCACAGCTTTTCCCTTGGGATAATTCCTAAACCCAGGCTGATTTAAATGACCAGTGTTACGGTTAGGGTTAGGGTTACGCCTAGGTGTAGAGCTTTTTAAACCAGCAAGCTCTGAGCTCCAGGCACACGGCAGCTGCGAAAGGCATCCCAAGGGGAGCACAAAAGTGCCAGAAAATGGCTGCCTCCACACGTTTTCATTGGCACCATTGCTAAGCCTAGGCTGAATCACCTGCCTCCAGTCTCAGCTAGGGACATGGTGTTTTAAACCAGGAAGCCCTGTGCTCCAGGCACACGGCAGCTGTGAAAGGCATCCCAAGGGGAGTACAAAAGTGCAACAACATGGCAGCTTTCACAGCTTTTTCCTTGGCACCATCCCTATACCTAGGCTGATTTATCTGCCTAGGGTTAGGGTAAGGGCTCAGCCAAGGGCAAGGATTTTTTTAACCAGGAAGCCCTTAGTTCCAGGTTTACTGCATCAGCCAAAGGCATCCCAAAGGGAGCGCAGAAGTGCCACAACATGGCTGCTTTCACAGCTTTTTCCTTAGGAAGAACCCTAATACCCGGCTGATTTACCTTCCTAGGGTTACTTTTAGGCTTAGGCCTAGGACTTTTAAAACCAGGAAGCCCTGTGCTCCAGGCACACTGCAGCTGTTAAAGGCATCCCAAGGGGAGCGCAAAAGTGACACAACTTGGGTGCCTCCACTGCTATTTCCATGAGCCCATCCCGAATCATAGGCTGATTTTGCTTCCTAGGCTTAAGGTTTGAGTTAGGTATAGAGTTATTGTTCTTTTAATCAGTAAGCCGTGAGTTCAACGAGCACAGCAGCTGTGTAGGACTGCCCAAGAAGAGCGCAGAAGTGCCTCAACATGCCTGCCTGCACAGCTTTTTCCTTGGAGACGTCCCGAAACGAAGGCTGATTTCGAAGCCTCCAGTTTGGGCTAAAGTTGTGGTTTTTTACACCAGGAAGCCCTGTGCTCCAAGCACACTGCAGCTGTGAAAGTCTTCCAAAGGGGAGCGCAAAAGTGCCACAACATGGCTGTCTCCACAGCTTTTTCCCGTGGGATAATTCCTAAACCCAGGCTGATTTAAATGACCAGTGTTACGGTTAGGGTTAGGGTTACGCCTAGGTGTAGAGCTTTTTAAACCAGCAAGCTCTGAGCTCCAGGCACACGGCAGCTGCGAAAGGCATCCCAAGGGGAGCACAAAAGTGCCAGAAAATGGCTGCCTCCACACATTTTCATTGGCAACATTGCTAAGCCTAGGCTGAATCACCTGCCTCCAGTCTCAGCTAGGGACATGGTTTTTTAAACCAGGAAGCCCTGAGCTCCAGGCACACGGCAGCTGTGAAAGGCATCCCAAGGGGAGTACAAAAGTGCAACAACATGGCAGCTTTCACAGCTTTTTCCTTGGCACCATCCCTATACCTAGGCTGATTTATCTGCCTAGGGTTAGGGCTCAGCCTAGGGCTAGGATATTTTTAACCAGGAAGCCCTGAGTTCCAGGCTTACTGCATCTGCCAAAGGCATCCCAAAGGGAGCGCAGAAGGTCCACAACATGGCTGCTTTCACAGCTTTTTCCTTAGGAAGAACCCTAATACCCGGCTGATTTACCTTCCTAGGGTTACTTTTAGGCTTAGGCCTAGGACTTTTAAAACCAGGAAGCCCTGTGCTCCAGGCACACTGCAGCTGTTAAAGGCATCCCAAGGGGAGCGCAAAAGTGACACAACTTGGCTGCCTCCACTGCTATTTCCATGAGACCATCCCGAATCATAGGCTGATTTTCCTTCCTAGGCTTAAAGTTTGAGTTAGGCCTAGGGTTAGTGTTCTTTTAACCAGAAAGCCCTGAGTTCCAAGAACACAGCAGCTGCGAAGGACTACCCAAGAAGAGCGCAGAAGTGCCTCAACATGCCTGCCTCCACAGCTTTTTCCTTGGGGACGTCCCGAAACGAAGGCTGATTTAGAAGCCTCCAGTTTGGGCTAAATTTGTGGGTTTTTACACCAGGAAGCCCTGTGCTCCAAGCACACTGCAGCTGTGAAAGGCATCCCAAGGGGAGCGCAAAAGTGCCACAACATGGCTGTCTCCACAGCTTTTCCCTTGGGATAATTCCTAAACCCAGGCTGATTTAAATGACCAGTGTTACGGTTAGGGTTAGGGTTACACCTAGGTGTAGAGCTTTTTAAACCAGCAAGCTCTGAGCTCCAGGCACACGGCAGCTGCGAAAGGCATCCCAAGGGGAGCACAAAAGTGCCAGAAAATGGCTGCCTCCACACGTTTTCATTGGCACCATTGCTAAGCCTAGGCTGCATTACCTGCCTCCAGTCTCAGCTAGGGACATGGGTTTTTAAACCAGGAAGCCCTGAGCTCCAGGCACACGGCAGCTGTGAAAGGCATCCCAAGGGGAGTACAAAAGTGCAACAACATGGCAGCTTTCACAGCTTTTTCCTTGGCACCATCCCTATACCTAGGCTGATTTATCTGCCTAGGGCTAGGCTTAGGGCTCAGCCAAGGGCAAGGATATTTTTAACCAGGAAGCCCTGAGTTCCAGGCTTACTGCATCTGCCAAAGGCATCCCAAAGGGAGCGCAGAAGGTCCACAACATGGCTGCTTTCACAGCTTTTTCCTTAGGAAGAACCCTAATACCCGGCTGATTTACCTTCCTAGGGTTACTGTTAGGCTTAGGCCTAGGACTTTTAAAACCAGGAAGCCCTGTGCTCCAGGCACACTGCAGCTGTTAAAGGCATCCCAAGGGGAGCGCAAAAGTGACACAACTTGGCTGCCTCCACTGCTATTTCCATGAGACCATCCCGAACCATAGGCTGATTTTCCTTCCTAGGCTTAAGGTTTGAGTTAGGCCTAGGGTTAGTGTTCTTTTAACCAGAAAGCCCTGAGTTCCAAGAACACAGCAGCTGCGAAGGACTACCCAAGAAGAGCGCAGAAGTGCCTCAACATGCCTGCCTCCACAGCTTTTTCCTTGGGGACGTCCCGAAACGAAGGCTGATTTAGAAGCCTCCAGTTTGGGCTAAAGTTGTGGTTTTTTAAACCAGGAAGCCCTGTGCTCCAAGCACACTGCAGCTGTGAAAGTCTTCCAAAGGGGAGCGCAGAAGTGCCACAACATGGCTGTCTCCACAGCTTTTTCCCGTGGGATAATTCCTAAACCCAGGCTGATTTAAATGACCAGTGTTACGGTTAGGGTTAGGGTTACGCCTAGGTGTAGAGCTTTTTAAACCAGCAAGCTCTGAGCTCCAGGCACACGGCAGCTGCGAAAGGCATCCCAAGGGGAGCACAAAAGTGCCAGAAAATGGCTGCCTCCACACGTTTTCATTGGCACCATTGCTAAGCCTAGGCTGAATCACCTGCCTCCAGTCTCAGCTAGGGACATGGTTCTTTAAACCAGGAAGCCCTGAGCTCCAGGCACACGGCAGCTGTGAAAGGCATCCCAAGGGGAGTACAAAAGTGCAACAACATGGCAGCTTTCACAGCTTTTTCCTTGGCACCATCCCTATACCTAGGCTGATTTATCTGCCTAGGGTTAGGGTTAGGGCTCAGCCTAGGGCTAGGATTTTTTTAAGCAGGAAGCCCTGAGTTCCAGGCTTACTGCATCTGCCAAAGGCATCCCAAAGGGAGCGCAGAAGGTCCACAACATGGCTGCTTTCACAGCTTTTTCCTTAGGAAGAACCCTAATACCCGGCTGATTTACCTTCCTAGGGTTACTTTTAGGCTTAGGCCTAGGACTTTTAAAACCAGGAAGCCCTGTGCTCCAGGCACACTGCAGCTGTTAAAGGCATCCCAAGGGGAGCGCAAAAGTGACACAACTTGGCTGCCTCCACTGCTATTTCCATGAGACCATCCCGAATCATAGGCTGATTTTCCTTCCTAGGCTTAAGGTTTGAGTTAGGCCTAGGGTTAGTGTTCTTTTAACCAGAAAGCCCTGAGTTCCAAGAACACAGCAGCTGCGAAGGACTACCCAAGAAGAGCGCAGAAGTGCCTCAACATGCCTGCCTCCACAGCTTTTTCCTTGGGGACGTCCCGAAACGAAGGCTGATTTAGAAGCCTCCAGTTTGGGCTAAATTTTTGGGTTTTTACACCAGGAAGCCCTGTGCTCCAAGCACACTGCAGCTGTGAAAGGCATCCCAAGGGGAGCGCAAAAGTGCCACAACATGGCTGTCTCCACAGCTTTTCCCTTGGGATAATTCCTAAACCCAGGCTGATTTAAATGACCAGTGTTACGGTTAGGGTTAGGGTTACGCCTAGGTGTAGAGCTTTTTAAACCAGCAAGCTCTGAGCTCCAGGCACACGGCAGCTGCGAAAGGCATCCCAAGGGGAGCACAAAAGTGCCAGAAAATGGCTGCCTCCACACGTTTTCATTGGCACCATTGCTAAGCCTAGGCTGAATCACCTGCCTCCAGTCTCAGCTAGGGACATGGATTTTTAAACCAGGAAGCCCTGAGCTCCAGGCACACGGCAGCTGTGAAAGGCATCCCAAGGGGAGTACAAAAGTGCAACAACATGGCAGCTTTCACAGCTTTTTCCTTGGCACCATCCCTATACCTAGGCTGATTTATCTGCCTAGGGCTAGGCTTAGGGCTCAGCCAAGGGCAAGGATATTTTTAACCAGGAAGCCCTGAGTTCCAGGCTTACTGCATCTGCCAAAGGCATCCCAAAGGGAGCGCAGAAGGTCCACAACATGGCTGCTTTCACAGCTTTTTCCTTAGGAAGAACCCTAATACCCGGCTGATTTACCTTCCTAGGGTTACTGTTAGGCTTAGGCCTAGGACTTTTAAAACCAGGAAGCCCTGTGCTCCAGGCACACTGCAGCTGTTAAAGGCATCCCAAGGGGAGCGCAAAAGTGACACAACTTGGCTGCCTCCACTGCTATTTCCATGAGACCATCCCGAATCATAGGCTGATTTTCCTTCCTAGGCTTAAGGTTTGAGTTAGGCCTAGGGTTAGTGTTCTTTTAACCAGAAAGCCCTGAGTTCCAAGGACACAGCAGCTGCGAAGGACTACCCAAGAAGAGCGCAGAAGTGCCTCAACATGCCTGCCTCCACAGCTTTTTCCTTGGGGACGTCCCGAAACGAAGGCTGATTTAGAAGCCTCCAGTTTGGGCTAAAGTTGTGGTTTTTTACACCAGGAAGCCCTGTGCTCCAAGCACACTGCAGCTGTGAAAGGCATCCCAAGGGGAGCGCAAAAGTGCCACAACATGGCTGTCTCCACAGCTTTTCCCTTGGGATAATTCCTAAACCCAGGCTGATTTAAATGACCAGTGTTACGGTTAGGGTTAGGGTTACGCCTAGGTGTAGAGCTTTTTAAACCAGCAAGCTCTGAGCTCCAGGCACACGGCAGCTGCGAAAGGCATCCCAAGGGGAGCACAAAAGTGCCAGAAAATGGCTGCCTCCACACGTTTTCATTGGCACCATTGCTAAGCCTAGGCTGAATCACCTGCCTCCAGTCTCAGCTAGGGACATGGTTTTTTAAACCAGGAAGCCCTGAGCTCCAGGCACACGGCAGCTGTGAAAGGCATCCCAAGGGGAGTACAAAAGTGCAACAACATGGCAGCTTTCACAGCTTTTTCCTTGGCACCATCCCTATACCTAGGCTGATTTATCTGCCTAGGGTTAGGGTTAGGGCTCAGCCTAGGGCTAGGATTTTTTTAAGCAGGAAGCCCTGAGTTCCAGGCTTACTGCATCTGCCAAAGGCATCCCAAAGGGAGCGCAGAAGGTCCACAACATGGCTGCTTTCACAGCTTTTTCCTTAGGAAGAACCCTAATACCCGGCTGATTTACCTTCCTAGGGTTACTGTTAGGCTTAGGCCTAGGACTTTTAAAACCAGGAAGCCCTGTGCTCCAGGCACACTGCAGCTGTTAAAGGCATCCCAAGGGGAGCGCAAAAGTGACACAACTTGGCTGCCTCCACTGCTATTTCCATGAGACCATCCCGAATCATAGGCTGATTTTCCTTCCTAGGCTTAAGGTTTGAGTTAGGCCTAGGGTTAGTGTTCTTTTAACCAGAAAGCCCTGTGTTCCAAGAACACAGCAGCTGCGAAGGACTACCCAAGAAGAGCGCAGAAGTGCCTCAACATGCCTGCCTCCACAGCTTTTTCCTTGGGGAGGTCCCGAAACGAAGGCTGATTTAGAAGCCTCCAGTTTGGGCTAAAGTTGTGGTTTTTTAAACCAGGAAGCCCTGTGCTCTAAGCACACTGCAGCTGTGAAAGGCATCCCAAGGGGAGCGCAAAAGTGCCACAACATGGCTGTCTCCACAGCTTTTTCCCTTGGGATAATTCCTAAACCCAGGCTGATTTAAATGACCAGTGTTACGGTTAGGGTTAGGGTTACGCCTAGGTGTAGAGCTTTTTAAACCAGCAAGCTCTGAGCTCCAGGCACACGGCAGCTGCGAAAGGCATCCCAAGGGGAGCACAAAAGGGCCAGAAAATGGCTGCCTCCACACGTTTTCATTGGCACCATTGCTAAGCCTAGGCTGAATCACCTGCCTCCAGTCTCAGCTAGGGACATGGATTTTTAAACCAGGAAGCCCTGAGCTCCAGGCACACGACAGCTGTGAACGGCATCCCAAGGGGAGTACAAAAGTGCAACAACATGGCAGCTTTCACAGCTTTTTCCCTGGCACCATCCCTATACCTAGGCTGATTTATCTGCCTAGGGTTAGGCTTAGGGCTCAGCCAAGGGCAAGGATTTTTTTAAGCAGGAAGCCCTGAGTTCCAGGCTTACTGCATCTGCCAAAGGCATCCCAAAGGGAGCGCAGAAGGTCCACAACATGTCTGCTTTCACAGCTTTTTCCTTAGGAAGAACCCTAATACCCGGCTGATTTACCTTCCTAGGGTTACTGTTAGGCTTAGGCCTAGGACTTTTAAAACCAGGAAGCCCTGTGCTCCAGGCACACTGCAGCTGTTAAAGGCATCCCAAGGGGAGCGCAAAAGTGACACAACTTGGCTGCCTCCACTGCTATTTCCATGAGACCATCCCGAATCATAGGCTGATTTTCCTTCCTAGTCTTAAGGTTTGAGTTAGGCCTAGGGTTAGTGTTCTTTTAACCAGAAAGCCCTGAGTTCCAAGAACACAGCAGCTGCGAAGGACTGCCCAAGAAGAGCGCAGAAGTGCCTCAACATGCCTGCCTCCACAGCTTTTTCCTTGGGGACGTCCCGAAACGAAGGCTGATTTAGAAGCCTCCAGTTTGGGCTAAAGTTGTGGTATTTTACACCAGGAAGCCCTGTGCTCCAAGCACACTGCAGCTGTGAAAGGCATCCCAAGGGGAGCGCAAAAGTGCCACAACATGGCTGTCTCTACAGCTTTTCCCTTGGGATAATACCTAAACCCAGGCTGATTTAAATGACCAGTGTTACGGTTAGGGTTAGGGTTAGGGTTACGCCTAGGTGTAGAGCTTTTTAAACCAGCAAGCTCTGAGCTCCAGGCACATGGCAGCAGCGAAAGGCATCCCAAGGGGAGCACAAAAGTGCCAGAAAATGGCTGCCTCCACACGTTTTCATTGGCACCATTGCTAAGCCTAGGCTGAATCACCTGCCTCCAGTCTCAGCTAGGGACATGGTTTTTCAAACCAGGAAGCCCTGAGCTCCAGGCACACGGCAGCTGTGAAAGGCATCCCAAGGGGAGTACAAAAGTGCAACAACATGGCAGCTTTCACAGCTTTTTCCTTGGCACCATCCCTATACCTAGGCTGATTTATCTGCCTAGGGCTAGGCTTAGGGCTCAGCCAAGGGCAAGGATATTTTTCACCAGGAAGCCCTGAGTTCCAGGCTTACTGCATCTGCCAAAGGCATCCCAAAGGGAGCGCAGAAGTGCCACAACATGGCTGCTTTCACAGCTTTTTCCTTAGGAAGAACCCTAATACCCGGCTGATTTACCTTCCTAGGGTTACTGTTAGGCTTAGGCCTAGGACTTTTAAAACCAGGAAGCCCTGTGCTCCAGGCACACTGCAGCTGTTAAAGGCATCCCAAGGGGAGCGCAAAAGTGACACAACTTGGCTGCCTCCACTGCTATTTCCATGAGACCATCCTGAATCATAGGCTGATTTTCCTTCCTAGGCTTAAGGTTTGAGTTAGGCCTAGGGTTAGTGTTCTTTTAACCAGAAAGCCCTGAGTTCCAAGAACACAGCAGCTGCGAAGGACTACCCAAGAAGAGCGCAGAAGTGCCTCAACATGCCTGCCTCCACAGCTTTTTCCTTGGGGACGTCCCGAAACGAAGGCTGATTTAGAAGCCTCCAGTTTGGGCTAAAGTTGTGGTTTTTTACACCAGGAAGCCCTGTGCTCCAAGCACACTGCAGCTGTGAAAGGCATCCCAAGGGGAGCGCAAAAGTGCCACAACATGGCTGTCTCCACAGCTTTTCCCTTGGGATAATTCCTAAACCCAGGCTGATTTAAATGACCAGTGTTACGGTTAGGGTTAGGGTTACGCCTAGGTGTAGAGCTTTTTAAACCAGCAAGCTCTGAGCTCCAGGCACACGGCAGCTGCGAAAGGCATCCCAAGGGGAGCACAAAAGTGCCAGAAAATGGCTGCCTCCACACGTTTTCATTGGCACCATTGCTAAGCCTAGGCTGAATCACCTGCCTCCAGTCTCAGCTAGGGACATGGTTTTTTAAACCAGGAAGCCCTGAGCTCCAGGCACACGGCAGCTGTGAAAGGCATCCCAAGGGGAGTACAAAAGTGCAACAACATGGCAGCTTTCACAGCTTTTTCCTTGGCACCATCCCTATACCTAGGCTGATTTATCTGCCTAGGGTTAGGGTTAGGGCTCAGCCTAGGGCTAGGATTTTTTTAACCAGGAAGCCCTGAGTTCCAGGCTTACTGCATCTGCCAAAGGCATCCCAAAGGGAGCGCAGAAGGTCCACAACATGTCTGCTTTCACAGCTTTTTCCTTAGGAAGAACCCTAATACCCGGCTGATTTACCTTCCTAGGGTTACTGTTAGGCTTAGGCCTAGGACTTTTAAAACCAGGAAGCCCTGTGCTCCAGGCACACTGCAGCTGTTAAAGGCATCCCAAGGGGAGCGCAAAAGTGACACAACTTGGCTGCCTCCACTGCTATTTCCATGAGACCATCCCGAATCATAGGCTGATTTTCCTTCCTAGGCTTAAGGTTTGAGTTAGGCCTAGGGTTAGTGTTCTTTTAACCAGAAAGCCCTGAGTTCCAAGAACACAGCAGCTGCGAAGGACTACCCAAGAAGAGCGCAGAAGTGCCTCAACATGCCTGCCTCCACAGCTTTTTCCTTGGGGACGTCCCGAAACGAAGGCTGATTTAGAAGCCTCCTGTTTGGGCTAAAGTTGTGGTTTTTTACACCAGGAAGCCCTGTGCTCCAAGCACACTGCAGCTGTGAAAGGCATCCCAAGGGGAGCGCAAAAGTGCCACAACATGGCTGTCTCCACAGCTTTTCCCTTGGGATAATTCCTAAACCCAGGCTGATTTAAATGACCAGTGTTACGGTTAGGGTTAGGGTTACGCCTAGGTGTAGAGCTTTTTAAACCAGCAAGCTCTGAGCTCCAGGCACACGGCAGCTGCGAAAGGCATCCCAAGGGGAGCACAAAAGGGCCAGAAAATGGCTGCCTCCACACGTTTTCATTGGCACCATTGCTAAGCCTAGGCTGAATCACCTGCCTCCAGTCTCAGCTAGGGACATGGTTTTTTAAACCAGGAAGCCCTGAGCTCCAGGCACACGGCAGCTGTGAAAGGCATCCCAAGGGGAGTACAAAAGTGCAACAACATGGCAGCTTTCACAGCTTTTTCCTTGGCACCATCCCTATACCTAGGCTGATTTATCTGCCTAGGGTTAGGGTTAGGGCTCAGCCTAGGGCTAGGATTTTTTTAAGCAGGAAGCCCTGAGTTCCAGGCTTACTGCATCTGCCAAAGGCATCCCAAAGGGAGCGCAGAAGTGCCACAACATGGCTGCTTTCACAGCTTTTTCCTTAGGAAGAACCCTAATACCCGGCTGATTTACCTTCCTAGGGTTACTGTTAGGCTTAGGCCTAGGACTTTTAAAACCAGGAAGCCCTGTGCTCCAGGCACACTGCAGCTGTTAAAGGCATCCCAAGGGGAGCGCAAAAGTGACACAACTTGGCTGCCTCCACTGCTATTTCCATGAGACCATCCCGAATCATAGGCTGATTTTCCTTCCTAGGCTTAAGGTTTGAGTTAGGCCTAGGGTTAGTGTTCTTTTAACCAGAAAGCCCTGTGTTCCAAGAACACAGCAGCTGCGAAGGACTACCCAAGAAGAGCGCAGAAGTGCCTCAACATGCCTGCCTCCACAGCTTTTTCCTTGGGGAGGTCCCGAAACGAAGGCTGATTTAGAAGCCTCCAGTTTGGGCTAAAGTTGTGGTTTTTTAAACCAGGAAGCCCTGTGCTCTAAGCACACTGCAGCTGTGAAAGGCATCCCAAGGGGAGCGCAAAAGTGCCACAACATGGCTGTCTCCACAGCTTTTTCCCTTGGGATAATTCCTAAACCCAGGCTGATTTAAATGACCAGTGTTACGGTTAGGGTTAGGGTTACGCCTAGGTGTAGAGCTTTTTAAACCAGCAAGCTCTGAGCTCCAGGCACACGGCAGCTGCGAAAGGCATCCCAAGGGGAGCACAAAAGGGCCAGAAAATGGCTGCCTCCACACGTTTTCATTGGCACCATTGCTAAGCCTAGTCTGAATCACCTGCCTCCAGTCTCAGCTAGGGACATGGATTTTTAAACCAGGAAGCCCTGAGCTCCAGGCACACGACAGCTGTGAACGGCATCCCAAGGGGAGTACAAAAGTGCAACAACATGGCAGCTTTCACAGCTTTTTCCCTGGCACCATCCCTATACCTAGGCTGATTTATCTGCCTAGGGTTAGGCTTAGGGCTCAGCCAAGGGCAAGGATTTTTTTAAGCAGGAAGCCCTGAGTTCCAGGCTTACTGCATCTGCCAAAGGCATCCCAAAGGGAGCGCAGAAGGTCCACAACATGGCTGCTTTCACAGCTTTTTCCTTAGGAAGAACCCTAATACCCGGCTGATTTACCTTCCTAGGGTTACTGTTAGGCTTAGGCCTAGGACTTTTAAAACCAGGAAGCCCTGTGCTCCAGGCACACTGCAGCTGTTAAAGGCATCCCAAGGGGAGCGCAAAAGTGACACAACTTGGCTGCCTCCACTGCTATTTCCATGAGACCATCCCGAACCATAGGCTGATTTTCCTTCCTAGTCTTAAGGTTTGAGTTAGGCCTAGGGTTAGTGTTCTTTTAACCAGAAAGCCCTGAGTTCCAAGAACACAGCAGCTGTGAAGGACTACCCAAGAAGAGCGCAGAAGTGCCTCAACATGCCTGCCTCCACAGCTTTTTCCTTAGGGACGTCCCGAAACGAAGGCTGATTTAGAAGCCTCCAGTTTGGGCTAAAGTTGTGGTTTTTTAAACCAGGAAGCCCTGTGCTCCAAGCACACTGCAGCTGTGAAAGGCATCCCAAGGGGAGCGCAAAAGTGCCACAACATGGCTGTCTCCACAGCTTTTTCCCTTGGGATAATTCCTAAACCCAGGCTGATTTAAATGACCAGTGTTACGGTTAGGGTTAGGGTTACGCCTAGGTGTAGAGCTTTTTAAACCAGCAAGCTCTGAGCTCCAGGCACACAGGAGCTGTGAAAGGCATCCCAAGGGGAGCACAAAAGTGCCAGAAAATGGCTGCCTCCACACGTTTTCATTGGCACCATTGCTAAGCCTAGGCTGAATCACCTGCCACCAGTCTCAGCTAGGGACATGGATTTTTAAACCAGGAAGCCCTGAGCTCCAGGCACACGGCAGCTGTGAAAGGCATCCCAAGGGGAGTACAAAAGTGCAACAACATGGCAGCTTTCACAGCTTTTTCCTTGGCACCATCCCTATACCTAGGCTGATTTATCTGCCTAGGGTTAGGGTTAGGGCTCAGCCTAGGGCTAGGATTTTTTTAACCAGGAAGCCCTGAGTTCCAGGCTTACTGCATCTGCCAAAGGCATCCCAAAGGGAGCGCAGAAGTGCCACAACATGGCTGCTTTCACAGCTTTTTCCTTAGGAAGAACCCTAATACCCGGCTGATTTACCTTCCTAGGGTTACTGTTAGGCTTAGGCCTAGGACTTTTAAAACCAGGAAGCCCTGTGCTCCAGGCACACTGCAGCTGTTAAAGGCATCCCAAGGGGAGCGCAAAAGTGACACAACTTGGCTGCCTCCACTGCTATTTCCATGAGACCATCCCGAATCATAGGCTGATTTTCCTTCCTAGTCTTAAGGTTTGAGTTAGGCCTAGGGTTAGTGTTCTTTTAACCAGAAAGCCCTGAGTTCCAAGAACACAGCAGCTGCGAAGGACTGCCCAAGAAGAGCGCAGAAGTGCCTCAACATGCCTGCCTCCACAGCTTTTTCCTTGGGGACGTCCCGAAACGAAGGCTGATTTAGAAGCCTCCAGTTTGGGCTAAAGTTGTGGTTTTTTACACCAGGAAGCCCTGTGCTCCAAGCACACTGCAGCTGTGAAAGGCATCCCAAGGGGAGCGCAAAAGTGCCACAACATGGCTGTCTCCACAGCTTTTCCCTTGGGATAATTCCTAAACCCAGGCTGATTTAAATGACCAGTGTTACGGTTAGGGTTAGGGTTAGGGTTACGCCTAGGTGTAGAGCTTTTTAAACCAGCAAGCTCTGAGCTCCAGGCACACGGCAGCTGCGAAAGGCATCCCAAGGGGAGCACAAAAGTGCCAGAAAATGGCTGCCTCCACACGTTTTCATTGGCACCATTGCTAAGCCTAGGCTGAATCACCTGCCTCCAGTCTCAGCTAGGGACATGGTTTTTTAAACCAGGAAGCCCTGAGCTCCAGGCACACGGCAGCTGTGAAAGGCATCCCAAGGGGAGTACAAAAGTGCAACAACATGGCAGCTTTCACAGCTTTTTCCTTGGCACCATCCCTATACCTAGGCTGATTTATCTGCCTAGGGTTAGGGTTAGGGCTCAGCCAAGGGCAAGGATTTTTTTAAGCAGGAAGCCCTGAGTTCCAGGCTTACTGCATCTGCCAAAGGCATCCCAAAGGGAGCGCAGAAGGTCCACAACATGGCTGCTTTCACAGCTTTTTCCTTAGGAAGAACCCTAATACCCGGCTGATTTACCTTCCTAGGGTTACTGTTAGGCTTAGGCCTAGGACTTTTAAAACCAGGAAGCCCTGTGCTCCAGGCACACTGCAGCTGTTAAAGGCATCCCAAGGGGAGCGCAAAAGTGACACAACTTGCCTGCCTCCACTGCTATTTCCATGAGACCATCCCGAATCATAGGCTGATTTTCCTTCCTAGGCTTAAGGTTTGAGTTAGGCCTAGGGTTAGTGTTCTTTTAACCAGAAAGCCCTGAGTTCCAAGAACACAGCAGCTGCGAAGGACTACCCAAGAAGAGCGCAGAAGTGCCTCAACATGCCTGCCTCCACAGCTTTTTCCTTGGGGACGTCCCGAAACGAAGGCTGATTTAGAAGCCTCCAGTTTGGGCTAAAGTTGTGGTTTTTTAAACCAGGAAGCCCTGTGCTCCAAGCACACTGCAGCTGTGAAAGGCATCCCAAGGGGAGCGCAAAAGTGCCACAACATGGCTGTCTCCACAGCTTTTCCCTTGGGATAATTCCTAAACCCAGGCTGATTTAAATGACCAGTGTTACGGTTAGGGTTAGGGTTACGCCTAGGTGTAGAGCTTTTTAAACCAGCAAGCTCTGAGCTCCAGGCACACGGCAGCTGCGAAAGGCATCCCAAGGGGAGCACAAAAGTGCCAGAAAATGGCTGCCTCCACACGTTTTCATTGGCACCATTGCTAAGCCTAGGCTGAATCACCTGCCACCAGTCTCAGCTAGGGACATGGATTTTTACACCAGGAAACCCTGAGCTCCAGGCACACGGCAGCTGTGAAAGGCATCCCAAGGGGAGTACAAAAGTGCAACAACATGGCAGCTTTCACAGCTTTTTCCTTGGCACCATCCCTATACCTAGGCTGATTTATCTGCCTAGGGTTAGGGTTAGGGCTCAGCCTAGGGCTAGGATTTTTTTAACCAGGAAGCCCTGAGTTCCAGGCTTACTGCATCTGCCAAAGGCATCCCAAAGGGAGCGCAGAAGTGCCACAACATGGCTGCTTTCACAGCTTTTTCCTTAGGAAGAACCGTAATACCCGGCTGATTTAACTTCCTAGGGTTACTTTTAGGCTTAGGCCTAGGACTTTTAAAACCAGGAAGCCCTGTGCTCTAGGCACACTGCAGCTGATAAAGGCATCCCAAGGGGAGCGCAAAAGTGACACAACTTGGCTGCCTCCACTGCTATTTCCATGAGACCATCCCGAATCATAGGCTGATTTTCCTTCCTAGTCTTAAGGTTTGAGTTAGGCCTAGGGTTAGTGTTCTTTTAACCAGAAAGCCCTGAGTTCCAAGAACACAGCAGCTGCGAAGGACTACCCAAGAAGAGCGCAGAAGTGCCTCAACATGCCTGCCTCCACAGCTTTTTCCTTGGGGACGTCCCGAAACGAAGGCTGATTTAGAAGCCTCCAGTTTGGGCTAAAGTTGTGGTTTTTTAAACCAGGAAGCCCTGTGCTCCAAGCACACTGCAGCTGTGAAAGGCATCCCAAGGGGAGCGCAAAGGTGCCACAACATGGCTGTCTCCACAGCTTTTTCCCTTGGGATAATTCCTAAACCCAGGTGATTTAAATGACCAGTGTTACGGTTAGGGTTAGGGTTACGCCTAGGTGTAGAGCTTTTTAAACCAGCAAGCTCTGAGCTCCAGGCACACGGCAGCTGTGAAAGGCATCCCAAGGGGAGCACAAAAGTGCCAGAAAATGGCTGCCTCCACACGTTTTCATTGGCACCATTGCTAAGCCTAGGCTGGATCACCTGCCTCCAGTCTCAGCTAGGGACATGGTTTTTTAAACCAGGAAGCCCTGAGCTCCAAGCACACGACAGCTGTGAACGGCATCCCAAGGGGAGTACAAAAGTGCAACAACATGGCAGCTTTCACAGCTTTTTCCTTGGCACCATCCCTATACCTAGGCTGATTTATCTGCCTAGGGTTAGGGTTAGGGCTCAGCCTAGGGCTAGGATTTTTTTAAGCAGGAAGCCCTGAGTTCCAGGCTTACTGCATCTGCCAAAGGCATCCCAAAGGGAGCGCAGAAGGTCCACAACATGGCTGCTTTCACAGCTTTTTCCTTAGGAAGAACCCTAATACCCGGCTGATTTACCTTCCTAGGGTTACTGTTAGGCTTAGGCCTAGGACTTTTAAAACCAGGAAGCCCTGTGCTCCAGGCACACTGCAGCTGTTAAAGGCATCCCAAGGGGAGCGCAAAAGTGACACAACTTGGCTGCCTCCACTGCTATTTCCATGAGACCATCCCGAATCATAGGCTGATTTTCCTTCCTAGTCTTAAGGTTTGAGTTAGGCCTAGGGTTAGTGTTCTTTTAACCAGAAAGCCCTGAGTTCCAAGAACACAGCAGCTGCGAAGGACTACCCAAGAAGAGCGCAGAAGTGCCTCAACATGCCTGCCTCCACAGCTTTTTCCTTGGGGACGTCCCGAAACGAAGGCTGATTTAGAAGCCTCCAGTTTGGGCTAAAGTTGTGGTTTTTTAAACCAGGAAGCCCTGTGCTCCAAGCACACTGCAGCTGTGAAAGGCATCCCAAGGGGAGCGCAAAAGTGCCACAACATGGCTGTCTCCACAGCTTTTCCCTTGGGATAATTCCTAAACCCAGGCTGATTTAAATGACCAGTGTTACGGTTAGGGTTAGGGTTACGCCTAGGTGTAGAGCTTTTTAAACCAGCAAGCTCTGAGCTCCAGGCACACGGCAGCTGCGAAAGGCATCCCAAGGGGAGCACAAAAGTGCCAGAAAATGGCTGCCTCCACACGTTTTCATTGGCACCATTGCTAAGCCTAGGCTGATTCACCTGCCTCCAGTCTCAGCTAGGGACATGGTTTTTTAAACCAGGAAGCCCTGAGCTCCAAGCACACGACAGCTGTGAAAGGCATCCCAAGGGGAGTACAAAAGTGCAACAACATGGCAGCTTTCACAGCTTTTTCCTTGGCACCATCCCTATACCTAGGCTGATTTATCTGCCTAGAGTTAGGGTTAGGGCTCAGCCTAGGGCTAGGATTTTTTCAAGCAGGAAACCCTGAGTTCCAGGCTTACTGCATCTGCCAAAGGCATCCCAAAGGGAGCGCAGAAGTGCCACAACATGGCTGCTTTCACAGCTTTTTCCTTAGGAAGAACCCTAATACCCGGCTGATTTACCTTCCTAGGGTTACTGTTAGGCTTAGGCCTAGGACTTTTAAAACCAGGAAGCCCTGTGCTCCAGGCACACTGCAGCTGTTAAAGGCATCCCAAGGGGAGCGCAAAAGTGACACAACTTGGCTGCCTCCACTGCTATTTCCATGAGACCATCCCGAATCATAGGCTGATTTTCCTTCCTAGGCTTAAGGTTTGAGTTAGGCCTAGGGTTAGTGTTCTTTTAACCAGAAAGCCCTGAGTTCCAAGAACACAGCAGCTGCGAAGGACTGCCCAAGAAGAGCACAGAAGTGCCTCAACATGCCTGCCTCCACAGCTTTTTCCTTGGGGACGTCCCGAAACGAAGGCTGATTTAGAAGCCTCCAGTTTGGGCTAAAGTTGTGGTTTTTTACACCAGGAAGCCCTGTGCTCCAAGCACACTGCAGCTGTGAAAGTCATCCCAAGGGGAGCGCAAAAATGCCACAACATGGCTATCTCCACAGCTTTTCCCTTGGGATAATTCCTAAACCCAGGCTGATTTAAATGACCAGTGTTACGGTTAGGGTTAGGGTTACGCCTAGGTGTAGAGCTTTTTAAACCAGCAAGCTCTGAGCTCCAGGCACACGGCAGCTGTGAAAGGCATCCCAAGGGGAGCACAAAAGTGCCAGAAAATGGCTGCCTCCACACGTTTTCATTGGCACCATTGCTAAGCCTAGGCTGAATCACCTGCCACCAGTCTCAGCTAGGGACATGGATTTTTAAACCAGGAAGCCCTGAGCTCCAGGCACACGGCAGCTGTGAAAGGCATCCCAAGGGGAGTACAAAAGTGCAACAACATGGCAGCTTTCACAGCTTTTTCCTTGGCACCATCCCTATACCTAGGCTGATTTATCTGCCTAGGGTTAGGGTTAGGGCTCAGCCTAGGGCATGGATTTTTTTAACCAGGAAGCCCTGAGTTCCAGGCTTACTGCATCTGCCAAAGGCATCCCAAAGGGAGCGCAGAAGTGCCACAACATGGCTGCTTTCACAGCTTTTTCCTTAGGAAGAACCCTAATACCCGGCTGATTTACCTTCCTAGGGTTACTTTTAGGCTTAGGCCTAGGACTTTTAAAACCAGGAAGCCCTGTGCTCCAGGCACACTGCAGCTGTTAAAGGCATCCCAAGGGGAGCGCAAAAGTGACACAACTTGGCTGCCTCCACTGCTATTTCCATGAGACCATCCCGAATCATAGGCTGATTTTCCTTCCTAGGCTTAAGGTTTGAGTTAGGCCTAGGGTTAGTGTTCTTTTAACCAGAAAGCCCTGAGTTCCAAGAACACAGCAGCTGCGAAGGACTACCCAAGAAGAGCGCAGAAGTGCCTCAACATGCCTGCCTCCACAGCTTTTTCCTTGGGGACGTCCCGAAACGAAGGCTGATTTAGAAGCCTCCAGTTTGGGCTAAAGTTGTGGGTTTTTACACCAGGAAGCCCTGTGCTCCAAGCACACTGCAGCTGTGAAAGGCATCCCAAGGGGAGCGCAAAAGTGCCACAACATGGCTGTCTCCACAGCTTTTTCCCTTGGGATAATTCCTAAACCCAGGCTGATTTAAATGACCAGTGTTACGGTTAGGGTTAGGGTTACGACTAGGTGTAGAGCTTTTTAAACCAGCAAGCTCTGAGCTCCAGGCACATGGCAGCTGCGAAAGGCATCCCAAGGGGAGCACAAAAGTGCCAGAAAATGGCTGCCTCCACACGTTTTCATTGGCACCATTGCTAAGCCTAGGCTGAATCACCTGCCTCCAGTCTCAGCTAGGGACATGGTTTTTCAAACCAGGAAGCCCTGAGCTCCAGGCACACGGCAGCTGTGAAAGGCATCCCAAGGGGAGTACAAAAGTGCAACAACATGGCAGCTTTCACAGCTTTTTCCTTGGCACCATCCCTATACCTAGGCTGATTTATCTGCCTAGAGTTAGGGTTAGGGCTCAGCCTAGGGCTAGGATTTTTTCAAGCAGGAAACCCTGAGTTCCAGGCTTACTGCATCTGCCAAAGGCATCCCAAAGGGAGCGCAGAAGTGCCACAACATGGCTGCTTTCACAGCTTTTTCCTTAGGAAGAACCCTAATACCCGGCTGATTTACCTTCCTAGGGTTACTGTTAGGCTTAGGCCTAGGACTTTTAAAACCAGGAAGCCCTGTGCTCCAGGCACACTGCAGCTGTTAAAGGCATCCCAAGGGGAGCGCAAAAGTGACACAACTTGGCTGCCTCCACTGCTATTTCCATGAGACCATCCCGAATCATAGGCTGATTTTCCTTCCTAGGCTTAAGGTTTGAGTTAGGCCTAGGGTTAGTGTTCTTTTAACCAGAAAGCCCTGAGTTCCAAGAACACAGCAGCTGCGAAGGACTGCCCAAGAAGAGCGCAGAAGTGCCTCAACATGCCTGCCTCCACAGCTTTTTCCTTGGGGACGTCCCGAAACGAAGGCTGATTTATAAGCCTGCAGTTTGGAGTAAAGTTGTGGTATTTTACACCAGGAAGCCCTGTGCTCCAAGCACACTGCAGCTGTGAAAGTCATCCCAAGGGGAGCGCAAAAATGCCACAACATGGCTATCTCCACAGCTTTTACCTTGGGATAATTCCTAAACCCAGGCTGATTTAAATGACCAGTGTTACGGTTAGGGTTAGGGTTACGCCTAGGTGTAGAGCTTTTTAAACCAGCAAGCTCTGAGCTCCAGGCACACGGCAGCTGTGAAAGGCATCCCAAGGGGAGCACAAAAGTGCCAGAAAATGGCTGCCTCCACACGTTTTCATTGGCACCATTGCTAAGCCTAGGCTGAATCACCTGCCACCAGCCTCAGCTAGGGACATGGATTTTTAAACCAGGAAGCCCTGAGCTCCAGGCACACGGCAGCTGTGAAAGGCATCCCAAGGGGAGTACAAAAGTGCAACAACATGGCAGCTTTCACAGCTTTTTCCTTGGCACCATCCCTATACCTAGGCTCATTTATCTGCCTAGGGTTAGGGTTAGGGCTCAGCCTAGGGCATGGATTTTTTTAACCAGGAAGCCCTGAGATCCAGGCTTACTGCATCTGCCAAAGGCATCCCAAAGGGAGCGCAGAAGTGCCACAACATGGCTGCTTTCACAGCTTTTTCCTTAGGAAGAACCCTAATACCCGGCTGATTTACCTTCCTAGGGTTACTGTTAGGCTTAGGCCTAGGACTTTTAAAACCAGGAAGCCCTGTGCTCCAGGCACACTGCAGCTGTTAAAGGCATCCCAAGGGGAGCGCAAAAGTGACACAACTTGGCTGCCTCCACTGCTATTTCCATGAGACCATCCCGAATCATAGGCTGAATTTCCTTCCTAGGCTTAAGGTTTGAGTTAGGCCTAGGGTTAGTGTTCTTTTAACCAGAAAGCCCTGAGTTCCAAGAACACAGCAGCTGTGAAGGACTACCCAAGAAGAGCGCAGAAGTGCCTCAACATGCCTGCCTCCACAGCTTTTTCCTTGGGGACGTCCCGAAACGAAGGCTGATTTAGAAGCCTCCAGTTTGGGCTAAATTTGTGGGTTTTTACACCAGGAAGCCCTGTGCTCCAAGCACACTGCAGCTGTGAAAGGCATCCCAAGGGGAGCGCAAAAGTGCCACAACATGGCTGTCTCCACAGCTTTTTCCCTTGGGATAATTCCTAAACCCAGGCTGATTTAAATGACCAGTGTTACGGTTAGGGTTAGGGTTACGACTAGGTGTAGAGCTTTTTAAACCAGCAAGCTCTGAGCTCCAGGCACACGGCAGCTGCGAAAGGCATCCCAAGGGGAGCACAAAAGTGCCAGAAAATGGCTGCCTCCACACGTTTTCATTGGCACCATTGCTAAGCCTAGGCTGAATCACCTGCCTCCAGTCTCAGCTAGGGACATGGTTTTTCAAACCAGGAAGCCCTGAGCTCCAGGCACACGGCAGCTGTGAAAGGCATCCCAAGGGGAGTACAAAAGTGCAACAACATGGCAGCTTTCACAGCTTTTTCCTTGGCACCATCCCTATACCTAGGCTGATTTATCTGCCTAGGGTTAGGGTTAGGGCTCAGCCTAGGGCTAGGATTTTTTCAAGCAGGAAACCCTGAGTTCCAGGCTTACTGCATCTGCCAAAGGCATCCCAAAGGGAGCGCAGAAGTGCCACAACATGGCTGCTTTCACAGCTTTTTCCTTAGGAAGAACCCTAATACCCGGCTGATTTACCTTCCTAGGGTTACTGTTAGGCTTAGGCCTAGGACTTTTAAAACCAGGAAGCCCTGTGCTCCAGGCACACTGCAGCTGTTAAAGGCATCCCAAGGGGAGCGCAAAAGTGACACAACTTGGCTGCCTCCACTGCTATTTCCATGAGACCATCCCGAATCATAGGCTGATTTTCCTTCCTAGGCTTAAGGTTTGAGTTAGGCCTAGGGTTAGTGTTCTTTTAACCAGAAAGCCCTGAGTTCCAAGAACACAGCAGCTGCGAAGGACTGCCCAAGAAGAGCGCAGAAGTGCCTCAACATGCCTGCCTCCACAGCTTTTTCCTTGGGGACGTCCCGAAACGAAGGCTGATTTAGAAGCCTCCAGTTTGGGCTAAATTTGTGGGTTTTTACACCAGGAAGCCCTGTGCTCCAAGCACACTGCAGCTGTGAAAGTCATCCCAAGGGGAGCGCAAAAGTGCCACAACATGGCTGTCTCCACAGCTTTTTCCCTTGGGATAATTCCTAAACCCAGGCTGATTTAAATGACCAGTGTTACGGTTAGGGTTAGGGTTACGCCTAGGTGTAGAGCTTTTTAAACCAGCAAGCTCTGAGCTCCAGGCACATGGCAGCTGCGAAAGGCATCCCAAGGGGAGCACAAAAGTGCCAGAAAATGGCTGCCTCCACACCTTTTCATTGGCACCATTGCTAAGCCTAGGCTGAATCACCTGCCTCCAGTCTCAGCTAGGGACATGGTTTTTTAAACCAGGAAGCCCTGAGCTCCAGGCACACGGCAGCTGTGAAAGGCATCCCAAGGGGAGTACAAAAGTGCAACAACATGGCAGCTTTCACAGCTTTTTCCTTGGCACCATCCCTATACCGAGGCTGATTTATCTGCCTAGGGTTAGGGTTAGGGCTCAGCCTAGGGCTAGGATTTTTTTAACCAGGAAGCCCTGAGTTCCAGGCTTACTGCATCTGCCAAAGGCATCCCAAAGGGAGCGCAGAAGGTCCACAACATGGCTGCTTTCACAGCTTTTTCCTTAGGAAGAACCCTAATACCCGGCTGATTTACCTTCCTAGGGTTACTGTTAGGCTTAGGCCTAGGACTTTTAAAACCAGGAAGCCCTGTGCTCCAGGCACACTGCAGCTGTTAAAGGCATCCCAAGGGGAGCACAAAAGTGACACAACTTGGCTGCCTCCACTGCTATTTCCATGAGACCATCCCGAATCATAGGCTGATTTTCCTTCCTAGGCTTAAGGTTTGAGTTAGGCCTAGGGTTAGTGTTCTTTTAACCAGAAAGCCCTGAGTTCCAAGAACACAGCAGCTGCGAAGGACTACCCAAGAAGAGCGCAGAAGTGCCTCAACATGCCTGCCTCCACAGCTTTTTCCTTGGGGACGTCCCGAAACGAAGGCTGATTTAGAAGCCTCCAGTTTGGGCTAAAGTTGTGGTTTTTTAAACCAGGAAGCCCTGTGCTCCAAGCACACTGCAGCTGTGAAAGGCATCCCAAGGGGAGCGCAAAAGTGCCACAACATGGCTGTCTCCACAGCTTTTTCCCTTGGGATAATTCCTAAACCCAGGCTGATTTAAATGACCAGTGTTACGGTTAGGGTTAGGGTTACGCCTAGGTGTAGAGCTTTTTAAACCAGCAAGCTCTGAGCTCCAGGCACACGGCAGCTGCGAAAGGCATCCCAAGGGGAGCACAAAAGTGCCAGAAAATGGCTGCCTCCACACGTTTTTATTGGCACCATTGCTAAGCCTAGGCTTAATCACCTGCCTCCTGTCTCAGCTAGGGACATGGTTTTTTAAACCAGGAAGCCCTGAGCTCCAAGCTAACGACAGCTGTGAACGGCATCCCAAGGGGAGTACAAAAGTGCAACAACATGGCAGCTTTCACAGCTTTTTCCTTGGCACCATCCCTATACCTAGGCTGATTTATCTGCCTAGGGTTAGGGTTAGGGCTCAGCCTAGGGCTAGCATTTTTTTAAGCAGGAAGCCCTGAGTTCCAGGCTTACTGCATCTGCCAAAGGCATCCCAAAGGGAGCGCAGAAGGTCCACAACATGGCTGCTTTCACAGCTTTTTCCTTAGGAAGAACCCTAATACCCGGCTGATTTACCTTCCCAGGGTTACTGTTAGGCTTAGGCCTAGGACTTTTAAAACCAGGAAGCCCTGTGCTCCAGGCACACTGCAGCTGTTAAAGGCATCCCAAGGGGAGCGCAAAAGTGACACAACTTGGCTGCCTCCACTGCTATTTCCATGAGACCATCCCGAATCATAGGCTGATTTTCCTTCCTAGGCTTAAGGTTTGAGTTAGGCCTAGGGTTAGTGTTCTTTTAACCAGAAAGCCCTGAGTTCCAAGAACACAGCAGCTGCGAAGGACTGCCCAAGAAGAGCTCAGAAGTGCCACAACATGCCTGCCTCCACAGCTTTTTCCTTGGGGACGTCCCGAAACGAAGGCTGATTTAGAAGCCTCCAGTTTGGGCTAAAGTTGTGGTTTTTTAAACCAGGAAGCCCTGTGTTCCAAGCACACTGCAGCTGTGAAAGGCATCCCAAGGGGAGCGCAAAAGGGCCACAACATGGCTGTCTCCACAGCTTTTCCCTTGGGATAATTCCTAAACCCAGGCTGATTTAAATGACCAATGTTACGGTTAGGGTTAGGGTTACGCCTAGGTGTAGAGCTTTTTAAACCAGCAAGCTCTGAGCTCCAGGCACACGGCAGCTGCGAAAGGCATCCCAAGGGGAGCACAAAAGTGCCAGAAAATGGCTGCCTCCACACGTTTTCATTGGCACCATTGCTAAGCCTAGGCTGAATCACCTGCCTCCAGTCTCAGCTAGGGACATGGTTTTTTAAACCAGGAAGCCCTGAGCTCCAGGCACACGGCAGCTGTGAAAGGCATCCCAAGGGGAGTACAAAAGTGCAACAACATGGCAGCTTTCACAGCTTTTTCCTTGGCACCATCCCTATACCTAGGCTGATTTATCTGCCTAGGGTTAGGGTTAGGGCTCAGCCTAGGGCTAGCATTTTTTTAAGCAGGAAGCCCTGAGTTCCAGGCTTACTGCATCTGCCAAAGGCATCCCAAAGGGAGCGCAGAAGGTCCACAACATGGCTGGTTTCACAGCTTTTTTTCCTTAGGAAGAACCCTAATACCCGGCTGATTTACCTTCCTAGGGTTACTGTTAGGCTTAGGCCTAGGACTTTTAAAACCAGGAAGCCCTGTGCTCCAGGCACACTGCAGCTGTTAAAGGCATCCCAAGGGGAGCGCAAAAGTGACACAACTTGGCTGCCTCCACTGCTATTTCCATGAGACCATCCCGAATCATAGGCTGATTTTCCTTCCTAGGCTTAAGGTTTGAGTTAGGCCTAGGGTTAGTGTTCTTTTAACCAGAAAGCCCTGAGTTCCAAGAACACAGCAGCTGCAAAGGACTACCCAAGAAGAGCGCAGAAGTGCCACAACATGCCTGCCTCCACAGCTTTTTCCTTGGGGACGTCCCGAAACGAAGGCTGATTTAGAAGCCTCCAGTTTGGGCTAAAGTTGTGGTTCTTTAAACCAGGAAGCCCTGTGCTCCAAGCTCACTGCAGCTGTGAAAGGCATCCCAAGGGGAGCGCAAAAGTGCCACAACATGGCTGTCTCCACAGCTTTTCCCTTGGGATAATTCCTAAACCCAGGCTGATTTAAATGACCAGTGTTACGGTTAGGGTTAGGGTTACGCCTAGGTGTAGAGCTTTTTAAACCAGCAAGCTCTGAGCTCCAGGCACACGGCAGCTGCGAAAGGCATCCCAAGGGGAGCACAAAAGTGCCAGAAAATGGCTGCCTCCACACGTTTTCATTGGCACCATTGCTAAGCCTAGGCTGAATCACCTGCCTCCAGTCTCAGCTAGGGACATGGTTCTTTAAACCAGGAAGCCCTGAGCTCCAGGCACACGGCAGCTGTGAAAGGCATCCCAAGGGGAGTACAAAAGTGCAACAACATGGCAGCTTTCACAGCTTTTTCCTTGGCACCATCCCTATACCTAGGCTGATTTATCTGCCTAGGGTTAGGGTTAGGGCTCAGCCTAGGGCTAGCATTTTTTTAAGCAGGAAGCCCTGAGTTCCAGGCTTACTGCATCTGCCAAAGGCATCCCAAAGGGAGCGCAGAAGGTCCACAACATGGCTGCTTTCACAGCTTTTTCCTTAGGAAGAACCCTAATACCCGGCTGATTTACCTTCCTAGGGTTACTGTTAGGCTTAGGCCTAGGACTTTTAAAACCAGGAAGCCCTGTGCTCCAGGCACACTGCAGCTGTTAAAGGCATCCCAAGGGGAGCGCAAAAGTGACACAACTTGGCTGCCTCCACTGCTATTTCCATGAGACCATCCCGAATCATAGGCTGATTTTCCTTCCTAGGCTTAAGGTTTGAGTTAGGCCTAGGGTTAGTGTTCTTTTAACCAGAAAGCCCTGAGTTCCAAGAACACAGCAGCTGCGAAGGACTACCCAAGAAGAGCACAGAAGTGCCTCAACATGCCTGCCTCCACAGCTTTTTCCTTGGGGACGTCCCAAAACGAAGGCTGATTTAGAAGCCTCCAGTTTGGGCTAAAGTTGTGGGTTTTTACACCAGGAAGCCCTGTGCTCCAAGCTCACTGCAGCTGTGAAAGGCATCCCAAGGGGAGCGCAAAAGTGCCACAACATGGCTGTCTCCACAGCTTTTCCCTTGGGATAATTCCTAAACCCAGGCTGATTTAAATGACCAGTGTTACGGTTAGGGTTAGGGTTACGCCTAGGTGTAGAGCTTTTTAAACCAGCAAGCTCTGAGCTCCAGGCACACGGCAGCTGAGAAAGGCATCCCAAGGGGAGCACAAAAGTGCCAGAAAATGGCTGCCTCCACACGTTTTCATTGGCACCATTGCTAAGCCTAGGCTGAATTACCGGCCTCCAGTCTCAGCTAGGGACATGGTTTTTTAAACCAGGAAGCCCTGAGCTCCAGGCACACGGCAGCTGTGAAAGGCATCCCAAGGGGAGTACAAAAGTGCAACAACATGGCAGCTTTCACAGCTTTTTCCTTGGCACCATCCCTATACCTAGGCTGATTTATCTGCCTAGGGTTAGGGTTAGGGCTCAGCCTAGGGCTAGCATTTTTTTAAGCAGGAAGCCCTGAGTTCCAGGCTTACTGCATCTGCCAAAGGCATCCCAAAGGGAGCGCAGAAGGTCCACAACATGGCTGCTTTCACAGCTTTTTCCTTAGGAAGAACCCTAATACCCGGCTGATTTACCTTCCTAGGGTTACTGTTAGGCTTAGGCCTAGGACTTTTAAAACCAGGAAGCCCTGTGCTCCAGGCACACTGCAGCTGTTAAAGGCATCCCAAGGGGAGCGCAAAAGTGACACAACTTGGCTGCCTCCACTGCTATTTCCATGAGACCATCCCGAATCATAGGCTGATTTTCCTTCCTAGGCTTAAGGTTTGAGTTAGGCCTAGGGTTAGTGTTCTTTTAACCAGAAAGCCCTGAGTTCCAAGAACACAGCAGCTGCGAAGGACTACCCAAGAAGAGCGCAGAAGTGCCTCAACATGCCTGCCTCCACAGCTTTTTCCTTGGGGACGTCCCGAAATGAAGGCTGATTTAGAAGCCTCCAGTTTGGGCTAAAGTTGTGGTTTTTTACACCAGGAAGCCCTGTGCTCCAAGCTCACTGCAGCTGTGAAAGGCATCCCAAGGGGAGCGCAAAAGTGCCACAACATGGCTGTCTCCACAGCTTTTCCCTTGGGATAATTCCTAAACCCAGGCTGATTTAAATGACCAGTGTTACGGTTAGGGTTAGGGTTACGCCTAGGTGTAGAGCTTTTTAAACCAGCAAGCTCTGAGCTCCAGGCACACGGCAGCTGCGAAAGGCATCCCAAGGGGAGCACAAAAGTGCCAGAAAATGGCTGCCTCCACACGTTTTCATTGGCACCATTGCTAAGCCTAGGCTGAATCACCTGCCTCCAGTCTCAGCTAGGGACATGGTTTTTTAAACCAGGAAGCCCTGAGCTCCAGGCACACGGCAGCTGTGAAAGGCATCCCAAGGGGAGTACAAAAGTGCAACAACATGGCAGCTTTCACAGCTTTTTCCTTGGCACCATCCCTATACCTAGGCTGATTTATCTGCCTAGGGTTAGGGTTAGGGCTCAGCCTAGGGCTAGCATTTTTTTAAGCAGGAAGCCCTGAGTTCCAGGCTTACTGCATCTGCCAAAGGCATCCCAAAGGGAGCGCAGAAGTGCCACAACATGGCTGCTTTCACAGCTTTTTCCTTAGGAAGAACCCTAATACCCGGCTGATTTACCTTCCTAGGGTTACTGTTAGGCTTAGGCCTAGGACTTTTAAAACCAGGAAGCCCTGTGCTCCAGGCACACTGCAGCTGTTAAAGGCATCCCAAGGGGAGCGCAAAAGTGACACAACTTGGCTGCCTCCACTGCTATTTCTAAGACCAGCCCGAATCATATGCTGATTTTCCTTCCTAGGCTTAAGGTTTGAGTTAGGCCTAGGGTTAGTGTTCTTTTAACCAGAAAGCCCTGAGTTCCAAGAACACAGCAGCTGCGAAGGACTACCCAAGAAGAGCGCAGAAGTGCCTCAACATGCCTGCCTCCACAGCTTTTTCCTTGGGGACGTCCCGAATCGAAGGCTGATTTAGAAGCCTCCAGTTTGGGCTAAAGTTGTGGTTTTTTACACCAGGAAGCCCTGTGCTCCAAGCTCACTGCAGCTGTGAAAGGCATCCCAAGGGGAGCGCAAAAGTGCCACAACATGGCTGTCTCCACAGCTTTTCCCTTGGGATAATTCCTAAACCCAGGCTGATTTAAATGACCAGTGTTACGGTTAGGGTTAGGGTTACGCCTAGGTGTAGAGCTTTTTAAACCAGCAAGCTCTGAGCTCCAGGCACACGGCAGCTGCGAAAGGCATCCCCAGGGGAGCACAAAAGTGCCAGAAAATGGCTGCCTCCACACGTTTTCATTGGCACCATTGCTAAGCCTAGGCTGAATTACCTGCCTCCAGTCTCACCTAGGGAGATGGATTTTTAAACCAGGAAGCCCTGAGCTCCAGGCACACGGCAGCTGTGAAAGGCATCCCAAGGGGAGTACAAAAGTGCAACAACATGGCAGCTTTCACAGCTTTTTCCTTGGCACCATCCCTATACCTAGGCTGATTTATCTGCCTAGGGTTAGGGTTAGGGCTCAGCCTAGGGCTAGGATTTTTTTAACCAGGAAGCCCTGAGTTCCAGGCTTACTGCATCTGCCAAAGGCATCCCAAAGGGAGCGCAGAAGTGCCACAACATGGCTGCTTTCACAGCTTTTTCCTTAGGAAGAACCCTAATACCCGGCTGATTTACCTTCCTAGGGTTACTGTTAGGCTTAGGCCTAGGACTTTTAAAACCAGGAAGCCCTGTGCTCCAGGCACACTGCAGCTGTTAAAGGCATCCCAAGGGGAGTGCAAAAGTGACACAACTTGGCTGCCTCCACTGCTATTTCCATGAGACCATCCCGAATCATAGGCTGATTTTCCTTCCTAGGCTTAAGGTTTGAGTTAGGCCTAGGGTTAGTGTTCTTTTAACCAGAAAGCCCTGAGTTCCAAGAACACAGCAGCTGAGAAGGACTACCCAAGAAGAGCGCAGAAGTGCCTCAACATGCCTGCCTCCACAGCTTTTTCCTTGGGGACGTCCCGAAACGAAGGCTGATTTAGAAGCCTCCAGTTTGGGCTAAAGTTGTGGTTTTTTAAACCAGGAAGCCCTGTGCTCCAAGCACACTGCAGCTGTGAAAGGCATCCCAAGGGGAGCGCAAAAGTGCCACAACATGGCTGTCTCCACAGCTTTTCCCTTGGGATAATTCCTAAACCCTGGCTGATTTAAATGACCAGTGTTACGGTTAGGGTTAGGGTTACGCCTAGGTGTAGAGCTTTTTAAACCAGCAAGCTCTGAGCTCCAGGCACACGGCAGCTGCGAAAGGCATCCCAAGGGGAGTAAAAAAATGCAACAACATGGCAGCTTTCACAGCTTTTTCCTTGGCACCCTCCCTGTACCTAGGCTGATTTATCTGCCTAGGGTTAGGGTTAGGGCTCAGCCTAGGGCTAGGATTTTTTTAAGCAGGAAGCCCTGAGTTCCAGGCTTACTGCATCTGCCAAAGGCATCCCAAAGGGAGTGCAGAAGTGCCACAACATGGCTGCTTTCACAGCTTTTTCCTTAGGAAGAACCCTAATACCCGGCTGATTTACCTTCCTAGGGTTACTGTTAGGCTTAGGCCTAGGACTTTTAAAACCAGGAAGCCCTGTGCTCCAGGCACACTGCAGCTGTGAAAGGCATCCCAAGGGGAGCGCAAAAGTGACACAACTTGGCTGCCTCCACTGCTATTTCCATGAGACCATCCCGAATCATAGGCTGATTTTCCTTCCTAGGTTTAAGGTTTGAGTTAAGCCTAGGGTTAGTGTTCTTTTAACCAGAAAGCCCTGAGTTCCAAGAACACAGCAGCTGCGAAGGACTGCCCAAGAAGAGCGCAGAAGTGCCACAACATGCCTGCCTCCACACCTTTTTCCTTGGGGACGTCCCGAAACGAAGGCTGATTTAGAAGCCTCCAGTTTGGGCTAAAGTTGTGGTTTTTTAAACCAGGAAGCCCTGTGCTCCAAGCACACTGCAGCTGTGAAAGGCATCCCAAGGGGAGTGCAAAAGTGCCACAACATGGCTGTCTCCACAGCTTTTCCCTTGGGATAATTCCTAAACCCAGGCTGATTTAAATGACCAGTGTTACGGTTAGGGTTAGGGTTACGTCTAGGTGTAGAGCTTTTTAAACCAGCAAGCTCTGAGCTCCAGGCACACGGCAGCTGAGAAAGGCATCCCAAGGGGAGCACAAAAGGGCCAGAAAATGGCTGCCTCCACACGTTTTCATTGGCACCATTGCTAAGCCTAGGCTGAATCACCTGCCTCCAGTCTCAGCTAGGGACATGGTTTTTTAAACCAGGAAGCCCTGAGCTCCAGGCACACGGCAGCTGTGAAAGGCATCCCAAGGGGAGTACAAAAGTGCAACAACATGGCAGCTTTCACAGCTTTTTCCTTGGCACCATCCCTATACCTAGGCTGATTTATCTGCCTAGGGTTAGGGTTAGGGCTCAGCCTAGGGCTAGGATTTTTTTAACCAGGAAGCCCTGAGTTCCAGGCTTACTGCATCTGCCAAAGGCATCCCAAAGGGAGCGCAGAAGTGCCACAACATGGCTGCTTTCACAGCTTTTTCCTTAGGAAGAACCCTAATACCCGGCTGATTTACCTTCCTAGGGTTACTGTTAGGCTTAGGCCTAGGACTTTTAAAACCAGGAAGCCCTGTGCTCCAGGCACACTGCAGCTGTTAAAGGCATCCCAAGGGGAGCGCAAAAGTGACACAACTTGGCTGCCTCCACTGCTATTTCCATGAGACCATCCCGAATCATAGGCTGATTTTCCTTCCTAGGCTTAAGGTTTGAGTTAGGCCTAGGGTTAGTGTTCTTTTAACCAGAAAGCCCTGAGTTCCAAGAACACAGCAGCTGCGAAGGACTACCCAAGAAGAGCGCAGAAGTGCCTCAACATGCCTGCCTCCACAGCTTTTTCCTTGGGGACGTCCCGAAATGAAGGCTGATTTAGAAGCCTCCAGTTTGGGCTAAAGTTGTGGTTTTTTACACCAGGAAGCCCTGTGCTCCAAGCTCACTGCAGCTGTGAAAGGCATCCCAAGGGGAGCGCAAAAGTGCCACAACATGGCTGTCTCCACAGCTTTTCCCTTGGGATAATTCCTAAACCCAGGCTGATTTAAATGACCAGTGTTACGGTTAGGGTTAGGGTTACGCCTAGGTGTAGAGCTTTTTAAACCAGCAAGCTCTGAGCTCCAGGCACACGGCAGCTGCGAAAGGCATCCCAAGGGGAGCACAAAAGTGCCAGAAAATGGCTGCCTCCACACGTTTTCATTGGCACCATTGCTAAGCCTAGGCTGAATCACCTGCCTCCAGTCTCAGCTAGGGACATGGTTTTTTAAACCAGGAAGCCCTGAGCTCCAGGCACACGGCAGCTGTGAAAGGCATCCCAAGGGGAGTACAAAAGTGCAACAACATGGCAGCTTTCACAGCTTTTTCCTTGGCACCATCCCTATACCTAGGCTGATTTATCTGCCTAGGGTTAGGGTTAGGGCTCAGCCTAGGGCTAGGATTTTTTTAACCAGGAAGCCCTGAGTTCCAGGCTTACTGCATCTGCCAAAGGCATCCCAAAGGGAGCGCAGAAGTGCCACAACATGGCTGCTTTCACAGCTTTTTCCTTAGGAGGAACCCTAATACCCGGCTGATTTACCTTCCTAGGGTTACTGTTAGGCTTAGGCCTAGGACTTTTAAAACCAGGAAGCCCTGTGCTCCAGGCACACTGCAGCTGTTAAAGGCATCCCAAGGGGAGCGCAAAAGTGACACAACTTGGCTGCCTCCACTGCTATTTCCATGAGACCATCCCGAATCATAGGCTGATTTTCCTTCCTAGGCTTAAGGTTTGAGTTAGGCCTAGGGTTAGTGTTCTTTTAACCAGAAAGCCCTGAGTTCCAAGAACACAGCAGCTGCGAAGGACTACCCAAGAAGAGCGCAGAAGTGCCTCAACATGCCTGCCTCCACAGCTTTTTCCTTGGGGACGTCCCGAAACGAAGGCTGATTTAGAAGCCTCCAGTTTGGGCTAAAGTTGTGGTTTTTTACACCAGGAAGCCCTGTGCTCCAAGCTCACTGCAGCTGTGAAAGGCATCCCAAGGGGAGCGCAAAAGTGCCACAACATGGCTGTCTCCACAGCTTTTCCCTTGGGATAATTCCTAAACCCAGGCTGATTTAAATGACCAGTGTTACGGTTAGGGTTAGGGTTACGCCTAGGTGTAGAGCTTTTTAAACCAGCAAGCTCTGAGCTCCAGGCACACGGCAGCTGAGAAAGGCATCCCAAGGGGAGCACAAAAGTGCCAGAAAATGGCTGCCTCCACACGTTTTCATTGGCACCATTGCTAAGCCTAGGCTGAATCACCTGCCTCCAGTCTCAGCTAGGGACATGGTTTTTTAAACCAGGAAGCCCTGAGCTCCAGGCACACGGCAGCTGTGAAAGGCATCCCAAGGGGAGTACAAAAGTGCAACAACATGGCAGCTTTCACAGCTTTTTCCTTGGCACCATCCCTATACCTAGGCTGATTTATCTGCCTAGGGTTAGGGTTAGGGCTCAGCCTAGGGCTAGCATTTTTTTAAGCAGGAAGCCCTGAGTTCCAGGCTTACTGCATCTGCCAAAGGCATCCCAAAGGGAGCGCAGAAGGTCCACAACATGGCTGCTTTCACAGCTTTTTCCTTAGGAAGAACCCTAATACCCGGCTGATTTACCTTCCTAGGGTTACTGTTAGGCTTAGGCCTAGGACTTTTAAAACCAGGAAGCCCTGTGCTCCAGGCACACTGCAGCTGTTAAAGGCATCCCAAGGGGAGCGCAAAAGTGACACAACTTGGCTGCCTCCACTGCTATTTCCATGAGACCATCCCGAATCATAGGCTGATTTTCCTTCCTAGGCTTAAGGTTTGAGTTAGGCCTAGGGTTAGTGTTCTTTTAACCAGAAAGCCCTGAGTTCCAAGAACACAGCAGCTGCGAAGGACTACCCAAGAAGAGCGCAGAAGTGCCTCAACATGCCTGCCTCCACAGCTTTTTCCTTGGGGACGTCCCGAAATGAAGGCTGATTTAGAAGCCTCCAGTTTGGGCTAAAGTTGTGGTTTTTTACACCAGGAAGCCCTGTGCTCCAAGCTCACTGCAGCTGTGAAAGGCATCCCAAGGGGAGCGCAAAAGTGCCACAACATGGCTGTCTCCACAGCTTTTCCCTTGGGATAATTCCTAAACCCAGGCTGATTTAAATGACCAGTGTTACGGTTAGGGTTAGGGTTACGCCTAGGTGTAGAGCTTTTTAAACCAGCAAGCTCTGAGCTCCAGGCACACGGCAGCTGCGAAAGGCATCCCAAGGGGAGCACAAAAGTGCCAGAAAATGGCTGCCTCCACACGTTTTCATTGGCACCATTGCTAAGCCTAGGCTGAATCACCTGCCTCCAGTCTCAGCTAGGGACATGGTTTTTTAAACCAGGAAGCCCTGAGCTCCAGGCACACGGCAGCTGTGAAAGGCATCCCAAGGGGAGTACAAAAGTGCAACAACATGGCAGCTTTCACAGCTTTTTCCTTGGCACCATCCCTATACCTAGGCTGATTTATCTGCCTAGGGTTAGGGTTAGGGCTCAGCCTAGGGCTAGCATTTTTTTAAGCAGGAAGCCCTGAGTTCCAGGCTTACTGCATCTGCCAAAGGCATCCCAAAGGGAGCGCAGAAGTGCCACAACATGGCTGCTTTCACAGCTTTTTCCTTAGGAAGAACCCTAATACCCGGCTGATTTACCTTCCTAGGGTTACTGTTAGGCTTAGGCCTAGGACTTTTAAAACCAGGAAGCCCTGTGCTCCAGGCACACTGCAGCTGTTAAAGGCATCCCAAGGGGAGCGCAAAAGTGACACAACTTGGCTGCCTCCACTGCTATTTCTAAGACCATCCCGAATCATATGCTGATTTTCCTTCCTAGGCTTAAGGTTTGAGTTAGGCCTAGGGTTAGTGTTCTTTTAACCAGAAAGCCCTGAGTTCCAAGAACACAGCAGCTGCGAAGGACTACCCAAGAAGAGCGCAGAAGTGCCTCAACATGCCTGCCTCCAGAGCTTTTTCCTTGGGGACGTCCCGAATCGAAGGCTGATTTAGAAGCCTCCAGTTTGGGCTAAAGTTGTGGTTTTTTACACCAGGAAGCCCTGTGCTCCAAGCTCACTGCAGCTGTGAAAGGCATCCCAAGGGGAGCGCAAAAGTGCCACAACATGGCTGTCTCCACAGCTTTTCCCTTGGGATAATTCCTAAACCCAGGCTGATTTAAATGACCAGTGTTACGGTTAGGGTTAGGGTTACGCCTAGGTGTAGAGCTTTTTAAACCAGCAAGCTCTGAGCTCCAGGCACACGGCAGCTGCGAAAGGCATCCCCAGGGGAGCACAAAAGTGCCAGAAAATGGCTGCCTCCACACGTTTTCATTGGCACCATTGCTAAGCCTAGGCTGAATTACCTGCCTCCAGTCTCACCTAGGGAGATGGATTTTTAAACCAGAAGCCCTGAGCTCCAGGCACACGGCAGCTGTGAAAGGCATCCCAAGGGGAGTACAAAAGTGCAACAACATGGCAGCTTTCACAGCTTTTTCCTTGGCACCATCCCTATACCTAGGCTGATTTATCTGCCTAGGGTTAGGGTTAGGGCTCAGCCTAGGGCTAGGATTTTTTTAACCAGGAAGCCCTGAGTTCCAGGCTTACTGCATCTGCCAAAGGCATCCCAAAGGGAGCGCAGAAGTGCCACAACATGGCTGCTTTCACAGCTTTTTCCTTAGGAAGAACCCTAATACCCGGCTGATTTACCTTCCTAGGTTTACTGTTAGGCTTAGGCCTAGGACTTTTAAAACCAGGAAGCCCTGTGCTCCAGGCACACTGCAGCTGTTAAAGGCATCCCAAGGGGAGCGCAAAAGTGACACAACTTGGCTGCCTCCACTGCTATTTCCATGAGACCATCCCGAATCATAGGCTGATTTTCCTTCCTAGGCTTAAGGTTTGAGTTAGGCCTAGGGTTAGTGTTCTTTTAACCAGAAAGCCCTGAGTTCCAAGAACACAGCAGCTGAGAAGGACTACCCAAGAAGAGCGCAGAAGTGCCTCAACATGCCTGCCTCCACAGCTTTTTCCTTGGGGACGTCCCAAAACGAAGGCTGATTTAGAAGCCTCCAGTTTGGGCTAAAGTTGTGGTTTTTTAAACCAGGAAGCCCTGTGCTCCAAGCACACTGCAGCTGTGAAAGGCATCCCAAGGGGAGCGCAAAAGTGCCACAACATGGCTGTCTCCACAGCTTTTCCCTTGGGATAATTCCTAAACCCTGGCTGATTTAAATGACCAGTGTTACGGTTAGGGTTAGGGTTACGCCTAGGTGTAGAGCTTTTTAAACCAGCAAGCTCTGAGCTCCAGGCACACGGCAGCTGCGAAAGGCATCCCAAGGGGAGTAAAAAAATGCAACAACATGGCAGCTTTCACAGCTTTTTCCTTGGCACCCTCCCTGTACCTAGGCTGATTTATCTGCCAAGGGTTAGGGTTAGGGCTCAGCCTAGGGCTAGGATTTTTTTAAGCAGGAAGCCCTGAGTTCCAGGCTTACTGCATCTGCCAAAGGCATCCCAAAGGGAGTGCAGAAGTGCCACAACATGGCTGCTTTCACAGCTTTTTCCTTAGGAAGAACCCTAATACCCGGCTGATTTACCTTCCTAGGGTTACTGTTAGGCTTAGGCCTAGGACTTTTAAAACCAGGAAGCCCTGTGCTCCAGGCACACTGCAGCTGTGAAAGGCATCCCAAGGGGAGCGCAAAAGTGACACAACTTGGCTGCCTCCACTGCTATTTCCATGAGACCATCCCGAATCATAGGCTGATTTTCCTTCCTAGGTTTAAGGTTTGAGTTAGGCCTAGGGTTAGTGTTCTTTTAACCAGAAAGCCCTGAGTTCCAAGAACACAGCAGCTGCGAAGGACTGCCCAAGAAGAGCGCAGAAGTGCCACAACATGCCTGCCTCCACACCTTTTTCCTTGGGGACGTCCCGAAACGAAGGCTGATTTAGAAGCCTCCAGTTTGGGCTAAAGTTGTGGTTTTTTAAACCAGGAAGCCCTGTGCTCCAAGCTCACTGCAGCTGTGAAAGGCATCCCAAGGGGAGCGCAAAAGTGCCACAACATGGCTGTCTCCACAGCTTTTCCCTTGGGATAATTCCTAAACCCAGGCTGATTTAAATGACCAGTGTTACGGTTAGGGTTAGGGTTACGCCTAGGTGTAGAGCTTTTTAAACCAGCAAGCTCTGAGCTCCAGGCACACGGCAGCTGCGAAAGGCATCCCAAGGGGAGTAAAAAAATGCAACAACATGGCAGCTTTCACAGCTTTTTCCTTGGCACCCTCCCTGTACCTAGGCTGATTTATCTGCCAAGGGTTAGGGTTAGGGCTCAGCCTAGGGCTAGGATTTTTTTAAGCAGGAAGCCCTGAGTTCCAGGCTTACTGCATCTGCCAAAGGCATCCCAAAGGGAGTGCAGAAGTGCCACAACATGGCTGCTTTCACAGCTTTTTCCTTAGGAAGAACCCTAATACCCGGCTGATTTACCTTCCTAGGGTTACTGTTAGGCTTAGGCCTAGGACTTTTAAAACCAGGAAGCCCTGTGCTCCAGGCACACTGCAGCTGTGAAAGGCATCCCAAGGGGAGCGCAAAAGTGACACAACTTGGCTGCCTCCACTGCTATTTCCATGAGACCATCCCGAATCATAGGCTGATTTTCCTTCCTAGGTTTAAGGTTTGAGTTAGGCCTAGGGTTAGTGTTCTTTTAACCAGAAAGCCCTGAGTTCCAAGAACACAGCAGCTGCGAAGGACTGCCCAAGAAGAGCGCAGAAGTGCCACAACATGCCTGCCTCCACACCTTTTTCCTTGGGGACGTCCCGAAACGAAGGCTGATTTAGAAGCCTCCAGTTTGGGCTAAAGTTGTGGTTTTTTAAACCAGGAAGCCCTGTGCTCCAAGCTCACTGCAGCTGTGAAAGGCATCCCAAGGGGAGCGCAAAAGTGCCACAACATGGCTGTCTCCACAGCTTTTCCCTTGGGATAATTCCTAAACCCAGGCTGATTTAAATGACCAGTGTTACGGTTAGGGTTAGGGTTACGCCTAGGTGTAGAGCTTTTTAAACCAGCAAGCTCTGAGCTCCAGGCACACGGCAGCTGAGAAAGGCATCCCAAGGGGAGCACAAAAGTGCCAGAAAATGGCTGCCTCCACATGTTTTCATTGGCACCATTGCTAAGCTTAGGCTGAATCACCTGCCTCCAGTCTCAGCTAGGGACATGGTTTTTTAAACCAGGAAGCCCTGAGCTCCAGGCACACGGCAGCTGTGAAAGGCATCCCAAGGGGAGTACAAAAGTGCAACAACATGGCAGCTTTCACAGCTTTTTCCTTGGCACCATCCCTATACCTAGGCTGATTTATCTGCCTAGGGTTAGGGTTAGGGCTCAGCCTAGGGCTAGCATTTTTTTAAGCAGGAAGCCCTGAGTTCCAGGCTTACTGCATCTGCCAAAGGCATCCCAAAGGGAGCGCAGAAGTGCCACAACATGGCTGCTTTCACAGCTTTTTCCTTAGGAGGAACCCTAATACCCGGCTGATTTACCTTCCTAGGGTTACTGTTAGGCTTAGGCCTAGGACTTTTAAAACCAGGAAGCCCTGTGCTCCAGGCACACTGCAGCTGTTAAAGGCATCCCAAGGGGAGCGCAAAAGTGACACAACTTGGCTGCCTCCACTGCTATTTCCATGAGACCATCCCGAATCATAGGCTGATTTTCCTTCCTAGGCTTAAGGTTTGAGTTAGGCCTAGGGTTAGTGTTCTTTTAACCAGAAAGCCCTGAGTTCCAAGAACACAGCAGCTGCGAAGGACTACCCAAGAAGAGCGCAGAAGTGCCTCAACATGCCTGCCTCCACAGCTTTTTCCTTGGGGACGTCCCGAAACGAAGGCTGATTTAGAAGCCTCCAGTTTGGGCTAAAGTTGTGGTTTTTTACACCAGGAAGCCCTGTGCTCCAAGCTCACTGCAGCTGTGAAAGGCATCCCAAGGGGAGCGCAAAAGTGCCACAACATGGCTGTCTCCACAGCTTTTCCCTTGGGATAATTCCTAAACCCAGGCTGATTTAAATGACCAGTGTTACGGTTAGGGTTAGGGTTACGCCTAGGTGTAGAGCTTTTTAAACCAGCAAGCTCTGAGCTCCAGGCACACGGCAGCTGCGAAAGGCATCCCAAGGGGAGCACAAAAGTGCCAGAAAATGGCTGCCTCCACACGTTTTCATTGGCACCATTGCTAAGCCTAGGCTGAATCACCTGCCTCCAGTCTCAGCTAGGGACATGGTTTTTTAAACCAGGAAGCCCTGAGCTCCAGGCACACGGCAGCTGTGAAAGGCATCCCAAGGGGAGTACAAAAGTGCAACAACATGGCAGCTTTCACAGCTTTTTCCTTGGCACCATCCCTATACCTAGGCTGATTTATCTGCCTAGGGTTAGGGTTAGGGCTCAGCCTAGGGCTAGCATTTTTTTAAGCAGGAAGCCCTGAGATCCAGGCTTACTGCATCTGCCAAAGGCATCCCAAAGGGAGCGCAGAAGGTCCACAACATGGCTGCTTTCACAGCTTTTTCCTTAGGAAGAACCCTAATACCCGGCTGATTTACCTTCCTAGGGTTACTGTTAGGCTTAGGCCTAGGACTTTTAAAACCAGGAAGCCCTGTGCTCCAGGCACACTGCAGCTGTTAAAGGCATCCCAAGGGGAGCGCAAAAGTGACACAACTTGGCTGCCTCCACTGCTATTTCCATGAGACCATCCCGAATCATAGGCTGATTTTCCTTCCTAGGCTTAAGGTTTGAGTTAGGCCTAGGGTTAGTGTTCTTTTAACCAGAAAGCCCTGAGTTCCAAGAAGACAGCAGCTGCGAAGGACTACCCAAGAAGAGCGCAGAAGTGCCTCAACATGCCTGCCTCCACAGCTTTTTCCTTGGGGACGTCCCGAAATGAAGGCTGATTTAGAAGCCTCCAGTTTGGGCTAAAGTTGTGGTTTTTTACACCAGGAAGCCCTGTGCTCCAAGCTCACTGCAGCTGTGAAAGGCATCCCAAGGGGAGCGCAAAAGTGCCACAACATGGCTGTCTCCACAGCTTTTCCCTTGGGATAATTCCTAAACCCAGGCTGATTTAAATGACCAGTGTTACGGTTAGGGTTAGGGTTACGCCTAGGTGTAGAGCTTTTTAAACCAGCAAGCTCTGAGCTCCAGGCACACGGCAGCTGCGAAAGGCATCCCAAGGGGAGCACAAAAGTGCCAGAAAATGGCTGCCTCCACACGTTTTCATTGGCACCATTGCTAAGCCTAGGCTGAATCACCTGCCTCCAGTCTCAGCTAGGGACATGGTTTTTTAAACCAGGAAGCCCTGAGCTCCAGGCACACGGCAGCTGTGAAAGGCATCCCAAGGGGAGTACAAAAGTGCAACAACATGGCAGCTTTCACAGCTTTTTCCTTGGCACCATCCCTATACCTAGGCTGATTTATCTGCCTAGGGTTAGGGTTAGGACTCAGCCTAGGGCTAGCATTTTTTTAAGCAGGAAGCCCTGAGTTCCAGGCTTACTGCATCTGCCAAAGGCATCCCAAAGGGAGCGCAGAAGTGCCACAACATGGCTGCTTTCACAGCTTTTTCCTTAGGAAGAACCCTAATACCCGGCTGATTTACCTTCCTAGGGTTACTGTTAGGCTTAGGCCTAGGACTTTTAAAACCAGGAAGCCCTGTGCTCCAGGCACACTGCAGCTGTTAAAGGCATCCCAAGGGGAGCGCAAAAGTGACACAACTTGGCTGCCTCCACTGCTATTTCCATGAGACCATCCCGAATCATAGGCTGATTTTCCTTCCTAGGCTTAAGGTTTGAGTTAGGCCTAGGGTTAGTGTTCTTTTAACCAGAAAGCCCTGAGTTCCAAGAACACAGCAGCTGAGAAGGACTACCCAAGAAGAGCGCAGAAGTGCCTCAACATGCCTGCCTCCACAGCTTTTTCCTTGGGGACGTCCCGAAACGAAGGCTGATTTAGAAGCCTCCAGTTTGGGCTAAAGTTGTGGTTTTTTAAACCAGGAAGCCCTGTGCTCCAAGCACACTGCAGCTGTGAAAGGCATCCCAAGGGGAGCGCAAAAGTGCCACAACATGGCTGTCTCCACAGCTTTTCCCTTGGGATAATTCCTAAACCCTGGCTGATTTAAATGACCAGTGTTACGGTTAGGGTTAGGGTTACGCCTAGGTGTAGAGCTTTTTAAACCAGCAAGCTCTGAGCTCCAGGCACACGGCAGCTGCGAAAGGCATCCCAAGGGGAGTAAAAAAATGCAACAACATGGCAGCTTTCACAGCTTTTTCCTTGGCACCCTCCCTGTACCTAGGCTGATTTATCTGCCTAGGGTTAGGGTTAGGGCTCAGCCTAGGGCTAGGATTTTTTTAAGCAGGAAGCCCTGAGTTCCAGGCTTACTGCATCTGCCAAAGGCATCCCAAAGGGAGTGCAGAAGTGCCACAACATGGCTGCTTTCACAGCTTTTTCCTTAGGAAGAACCCTAATACCCGGCTGATTTACCTTCCTAGGGTTACTGTTAGGCTTAGGCCTAGGACTTTTAAAACCAGGAAGCCCTGTGCTCCAGGCACACTGCAGCTGTGAAAGGCATCCCAAGGGGAGCGCAAAAGTGACACAACTTGGCTGCCTCCACTGCTATTTCTAAGACCATCCCGAATCATATGCTGATTTTCCTTCCTAGGCTTAAGGTTTGAGTTAGGCCTAGGGTTAGTGTTCTTTTAACCAGAAAGCCCTGAGTTCCAAGAAGACAGCAGCTGCGAAGGACTACCCAAGAAGAGCGCAGAAGTGCCTCAACATGCCTGCCTCCAGAGCTTTTTCCTTGGGGACGTCCCGAATCGAAGGCTGATTTAGAAGCCTCCAGTTTGGGCTAAAGTTGTGGTTTTTTACACCAGGAAGCCCTGTGCTCCAAGCTCACTGCAGCTGTGAAAGGCATCCCAAGGGGAGCGCAAAAGTGCCACAACATGGCTGTCTCCACAGCTTTTCCCTTGGGATAATTCCTAAACCCAGGCTGATTTAAATGACCAGTGTTACGGTTAGGGTTAGGGTTACGCCTAGGTGTAGAGCTTTTTAAACCAGCAAGCTCTGAGCTCCAGGTACACGGCAGCTGCGAAAGGCATCCCCAGGGGAGCACAAAAGTGCCAGAAAATGGCTGCCTCCACACGTTTTCATTGGCACCATTGCTAAGCCTAGGCTGAATCACCTGCCTCCAGTCTCAGCTAGGGACATGGTTTTTTAAACCAGGAAGCCCTGAGCTCCAGGCACTTGGCAGCTGTGAAAGGCATCCCAAGGGGAGTACAAAAGTGCAACAACATGGCAGCTTTCACAGCTTTTTCCTTGGCACCATCCCTATACCTAGGCTGATTTATCTGCCTAGGGTTAGGGTTAGGGCTCAGCCTAGGTCTAGGATTTTTTTAACCAGGAAGCCCTGAGTTCCAGGCTTACTGCATCTGCCAAAGGCATCCCAAAGGGAGCGCAGAAGTGCCACAACATGGCTGCTTTCACAGCTTTTTCCTTAGGAAGAACCCTAATACCCGGCTGATTTACCTTCCTAGGGTTACTGTTAGGCTTAGGCCTAGGACTTTTAAAACCAGGAAGCCCTGTGCTCCAGGCACACTGCAGCTGTTAAAGGCATCCCAAGGGGAGCGCAAAAGTGACACAACTTGGCTGCCTCCACTGCTATTTCCATGAGACCATCCCGAATCATAGGCTGATTTTCCTTCCTAGGCTTAAGGTTTGAGTTAGGCCTAGGGTTAGTGTTCTTTTAACCAGAAAGCCCTGAGTTCCAAGAACACAGCAGCTGCGAAGGACTACCCAAGAAGAGCGCAGAAGTGCCTCAACATGCCTGCCTCCACAGCTTTTTCCTTGGGGACGTCCCGAAACGAAGGCTGTTTTAGAAGCCTCCAGTTTGGGCTAAAGTTGTGGTTTTTTGCACCAGAAAGCCCTGTGCTCCAAGCACACTGCAGCTGTGAAAGGCATCCCAAGGGGAGCGCAAAAATGCCACAACATGGCTGTCTCCACAGCTTTTCCCTTGGGATAATTCCTAAACCCAGGCTGATTTAAATGACCAGTGTTACGGTTAGGGTTAGGGTTACGCCTAGGTGTAGAGCTTTTTAAACCAGCAAGCTCTGAGCTCCAGGCACATGTCAGCTGCGAAATGCATCCCAAGGGGAGCACAAAAGTGCCAGAAAATGGCTGCCTCCACACGTTTTCATTGGCACCATTGCTAAGCCTAGGCTGAATCACCTGCCTCCAGTCTCATCTAGGGACATGGTTTTTTAAACCAGGAAGCCCTGAGCTCCAGGCACACGGCAGCTGTGAAAGGCATCCCAAGGGGAGTACAAAAGTGCAACAACATGGCAGCTTTCACAGCTTTTTCCTTGGCACCATCCCTATACCTAGGCTGATTTATCTGCCTAGGGTTAGGGTTAGGGCTCAGCCTAGGGCTAGGATTATTTTAACCAGGAAGCCCTGAGTTCCAGGCTTACTGCATCTGCCAAAGGCATCCCAAAGGGAGTGCAGAAGTGCCACAACATGGCTGCTTTCACAGCTTTTTCCTTAGGAAGAACCCTAATACCCGGCTGATTTACCTTCCTAGGGTTACTGTTAGGCTTAGGCCTAGGACTTTTAAAACCAGGAAGCCCTGTGCTCCAGGCACACTGAAGCTGTTAAAGGCATCCCAAGGGGAGCGCAAAAGTGACCCAACTTGGCTGCCTCCACTGCTATTTCCATGAGACCATCCCGAATCATAGGCTGATTTTCCTTCCTAGGCTTAAGGTTTGAGTTAGGCCTAGGGTTAGTGTTCTTTTAACCAGAAAGCCCTGAGTTCCAAGAACACAGCAGCTGCGAAGGACTACCCAAGAAGAGCGCAGAAGTGCCTCAACATGCCTGCCTCCACAGCTTTTTCCTTGGGGACGTCCCGAAACGAAGGCTGATTTAGAAGCCTCCAGTTTGGGCTAAAGTTGTGGTTTTTTACAGCAGGAAGCCCTGTGCTCCAGGCACACTGCAGCTGTGAAAGGCATCCCAAGGGGAGCGCAAAAGTGCCACAACATGGCTGTCTCCACAGCTTTTCCCTTGGGATTATTCCTAAACCTAGGCTGATTTAAATGACCAGTGTTACGGTTAGGGTTATGGTTACGCCTAGGTGTAGAGCTTTTTAAACCAGCAAGCTCTGAGCTCCAGGCACACGGCAGCTGCGAAAGGCATCCCAAGGGGAGCACAAAAGTGCCAGAAAATGGCTGCCTCCACACGTTTTCATTGGCACCATTGCTAAGCCTAGGCTGAATTACCGGCCTCCAGTCTCAGCTAGGGACATGGTTTTTTAAACCAGGAAGCCCTGAGCTCCAGGCACTTGGCAGCTGTGAAAGGCATCCCAAGGGGAGTACAAAAGTGCAACAACATGGCAGCTTTCACAGCTTTTTCCTTGGCACCATCCCTATACCTAGACTGATTTATCTGCCTAGGGTTAGGGTTAGGGCTCAGCCTAGGGCTAGGATTATTTTAACCAGGAAGCCCTGAGTTCCAGGCTTACTGCATCTGCCAAAGGCATCCCAAAGGGAGTGCAGAAGTGCCACAACATGGCTGCTTTCACAGCTTTTTCCTTAGGAAGAACCCTAATACCCGGCTGATTTACCTTCCTAGGGTTACTGTTAGGCTTAGGCCTAGGACTTTTAAAACCAGGAAGCCCTGTGCTCCAGGCACACTGCAGCTGTGAAAGGCATCCCAAGGGGAGCGCAAAAGTGACACAACTTGGCTGCCTCCACTGCTATTTCCATGAGACCATCCCGAATCATAGGCTGATTTTCCTTCCTAGGCTTAAGGTTTGAGTTAGGCCTAGGGTTAGTGTTCTTTTAACCAGAAAGCCCTGAGTTCCAAGAACACAGCAGCTGCGAAGGACTACCCAAGAAGAGCGCAGAAGTGCCTCAACATGCCTGCCTCCACAGCTTTTTCCTTGGGGACGTCCCGAAACGAAGGCTGATTTAGAAGCCTCCAGTTTGGGCTAAAGTTGTGGTTTTTTACAGCAGGAAGCCCTGTGCTCCAGGCACACTGCAGCTGTTAAAGGCATCCCAAGGGGAGCGCAAAAGTGCCACAACATGGCTGTCTCCACAGCTTTTCCCTTGGGATTATTCCTAAACCTAGGCTGATTTAAATGACCAGTGTTACGGTTAGGGTTATGGTTACGCCTAGGTGTAGAGCTTTTTAAACCAGCAAGCTCTGAGCTCCAGGCACACGGCAGCTGCGAAAGGCATCCCAAGGGGAGCACAAAAGTGCCAGAAAATGGCTGCCTCCACACGTTTTCATTGGCACTATTGCTAAGCCTAGGCTGAATCACCTGCCTCCAGTCTCAGCTAGGGACATTGTTTTTTAAACCAGGAAGCCCTGAGCTCCAGGCACACGGCAGCTGTGAAAGGCATCCCAAGGGGAGTACAAAAGTGCAACAACATGGCAGCTTTCACAGCTTTTTCCTTGGCACCATCCCTATACCTAGGCTGATTTATCTGCCTAGGGTTAGGGTTAGGGCTCAGCCAAGTGCAAGGATTTTATAACCAGGAAGCCCTGAGTTCCAGGCTTACTGCATCTGCCAAAGGCATCCCAAAGGGAGCGCAGAAGTGCCACAACATGGCTGCTTTCACAGCTTTTTCCTTAGGAAGAACCCTAATACCCGGCTGATTTACCTTCCTAGGGTTACTGTTAGGCTTAGGCCTAGGACTTTTAAAACCAGGAAGCCCTGTGCTCCAGGCACACTGCAGCTGTTAAAGGCATCCCAAGGGGAGCGCAAAAGTGACACAACTTGGCTGCCTCCACTGCTATTTCCATGAGACCATCCCGAATCATAGGCTGATTTTCCTTCCTAGGCTTAAGGTTTGAGTTAGGCCTAGGGTTAGTGTTCTTTTAACCAGAAAGCCCTGAGTTCCAAGAACACAGCAGCTGCGAAGGACTACCCATGAAGAGCGCAGAAGTGCCTCAACATGCCTGCCTCCACAGCTTTTTCCTTGGGGACGTCCCGAAACGAAGGCTGATTTAGAAGCCTCCAGTTTGGGCTAAAGTTGTGGTTTTTAAACCAGGAAGCCCTGTGCTCCAAGCACACTGCAGCTGTGAAAGGCATCCCAAGGGGAGCGCAAAAGTGCCACAACATGGCTGTCTCCACAGCTTTTCCCTTGGGATAATTCCTAAACCCAGGCTGATTTAAATGACCAGTGTTACGGTTAGGGTTAGGGTTACGCCTAGGTGTAGAGCTTTTTAAACCAGCAAGCTCTGAGCTCCAGGCACACGGCAGCTGCGAAAGGCATCCCAAGGGGAGCACAAAAGTGCCAGAAAATGGCTGCCTCCACACGTTTTCATTGGCACCATTGCTAAGCCTAGGCTGAATCACCTGCCTCCAGTCTCAGCTAGGGACATGGTTTTTTAAACCAGGAAGCCCTGAGCTCCAGGCACACGGCAGCTGTGAAAGGCATCCCAAGGGGAGTACAAAAGTGCAACAACATGGCAGCTTTCACAGCTTTTTCCTTGGCACCATCCCTATACCTAGGCTGATTTATCTGCCTAGGGTTAGGGTTAGGGATCAGCCAAGGGCAAGGATTTTTTTAACCAGGAAGCCCTGAGTTCCAGGCTTACTGCATCTGCCAAAGGCATCCCAAAGGGAGCGCAGAAGTGCCACAACATGGCTGCTTTCACAGCTTTTTCCTTAGGAAGAACCCTAATACCCGGCTGATTTACCTTCCTAGGGTTACTGTTAGGCTTAGGCCTAGGACTTTTAAAACCAGGAAGCCCTGTGCTCCAGGCACACTGCAGCTGTTAAAGGCACCCCAAGGGGAGCGCAAAAGTGACACAACTTGGCTGCCTCCACTGCTATTTCCATGAGACCATCCCGAATCATAGGCTGATTTTCCTTCCTAGGCTTAAGGTTTGAGTTAGGCCTAGGGTTAGTGTTCTTTTAACCAGAAAGCCCTGAGTTCCAAGAACACAGCAGCTGCGAAGGACTACCCATGAAGAGCGCAGAAGTGCCTCAACATGCCTGCCTCCACAGCTTTTTCCTTGGGGACGTCCCGAAACGAAGGCTGATTTAGAAGCCTCCAGTTTGGGCTAAAGTTGTGGTTTTTAAACCAGGAAGCCCTGTGCTCCAAGCACACTGCAGCTGTGAAAGGCATCCCAAGGGGAGCGCAAAAGTGCCACAACATGGCTGTCTCCACAGCTTTTCCCTTGGGATAATTCCTAAACCCAGGCTGATTTAAATGACCAGTGTTACGGTTAGGGTTAGGGTTACGCCTAGGTGTAGAGCTTTTTAAACCAGCAAGCTCTGAGCTCCAGGCACACGGCAGCTGCGAAAGGCATCCCAAGGGGAGCACAAAAGTGCCAGAAAATGGCTGCCTCCACACGTTTTCATTGGCACCATTGCTAAGCCTAGGCTGAATCACCTGCCTCCAGTCTCAGCTAGGGACATGGTTTTTTAAACCAGGAAGCCCTGAGCTCCAGGCACACGGCAGCTGTGAAAGGCATCCCAAGGGGAGTACAAAAGTGCAACAACATGGCAGCTTTCACAGCTTTTTCCTTGGCACCATCCCTATACCTAGGCTGATTTATCTGCCTAGGGTTAGGGTTAGGGATCAGCCAAGGGCAAGGATTTTTTTAACCAGGAAGCCCTGAGTTCCAGGCTTACTGCATCTGCCAAAGGCATCCCAAAGGGAGCGCAGAAGTGCCACAACATGGCTGCTTTCACAGCTTTTTCCTTAGGAAGAACCCTAATACCCGGCTGATTTACCTTCCTAGGGTTACTGTTAGGCTTAGGCCTAGGACTTTTAAAACCAGGAAGCCCTGTGCTCCAGGCACACTGCAGCTGTTAAAGGCACCCCAAGGGGAGCGCAAAAGTGACACAACTTGGCTGCCTCCACTGCTATTTCCATGAGACCATCCCGAATCATAGGCTGATTTTCCTTCCTAGGCTTAAGGTTTGAGTTAGGCCTAGGGTTAGTGTTCTTTTAACCAGAAAGCCCTGAGTTCCAAGAACACAGCAGCTGCGAAGGACTACCCATGAAGAGCGCAGAAGTGCCTCAACATGCCTGCCTCCACAGCTTTTTCCTTGGGGACGTCCCGAAACGAAGGCTGATTTAGAAGCCTCCAGTTTGGGCTAAAGTTGTGGTTTTTAAACCAGGAAGCCCTGTGCTCCAAGCACACTGCAGCTGTGAAAGGCATCCCAAGGGGAGCGCAAAAGTGCCACAACATGGCTGTCTCCACAGCTTTTCCCTTGGGATAATTCCTAAACCCAGGCTGATTTAAATGACCAGTGTTACGGTTAGGGTTAGGGTTACGCCTAGGTGTAGAGCTTTTTAAACCAGCAAGCTCTGAGCTCCAGGCACACGGCAGCTGCGAAAGGCATCCCAAGGGGAGCACAAAAGTGCCAGAAAATGGCTGCCTCCACACGTTTTCATTGGCACCATTGCTAAGCCTAGGCTGAATCACCTGCCTCCAGTCTCAGCTAGGGACATGGTTTTTTAAACCAGGAAGCCCTGAGCTCCAGGCACACGGCAGCTGTGAAAGGCATCCCAAGGGGAGTACAAAAGTGCAACAACATGGCAGCTTTCACAGCTTTTTCCTTGGCACCATCCCTATACCTAGGCTGATTTATCTGCCTAGGGTTAGGGTTAGGGCTCAGCCAAGGGCAAGGATTTTTTTAACCAGGAAGCCCTGAGTTCCAGGCTTACTGCATCTGCCAAAGGCATCCCAAAGGGAGCGCAGAAGTGCCACAACATGGCTGCTTTCACAGCTTTTTCCTTAGGAAGAACCCTAATACCCGGCTGATTTACCTTCCTAGGGTTACTGTTAGGCTTAGGCCTAGGACTTTTAAAACCAGGAAGCCCTGTGCTCCAGGCACACTGCAGCTGTTAAAGGCATCCCAAGGGGAGCGCAAAAGTGACACAACTTGGCTGCCTCCACTGCTATTTCCATGAGACCATCCCGAATCATAGGCTGATTTTCCTTCCTAGGCTTAAGGTTTGAGTTAGGCCTAGGGTTAGTGTTCTTTTAACCAGAAAGCCCTGAGTTCCAAGAACACAGCAGCTGCGAAGGACTACCCAAGAAGAGCGCAGAAGTGCCTCAACATGCCTGCCTCCACAGCTTTTTCCTTGGGGACGTCCCGAAACGAAGGCTGATTTAGAAGCCTCCAGTTTGGCCTAAAGTTGTGGTTTTTTAAACCAGGAAGCCCTGTGCTCCAAGCACACTGCAGCTGTGAAAGGCATCCCAAGGGGAGCGCAAAAGTGCCACAACATGGCTGTCTCCACAGCTTTTCCCTTGGGATAATTCCTAAACCCAGGCTGATTTAAATGACCAGTGTTACGGTTAGGGTTAGGATTATGCCTAGGTGTAGAGCTTTTTAAACCAGCAAGCTCTGAGCTCCAGGCACACGGCAGCTGCGAAAGGCATCCCAAGGGGAGCACAAAAGTGCCAGAAAATGGCTGCCTCCACACGTTTTCATTGGCACCATTGCTAAGCCTAGGCTGAATCACCTGCCTCCAGTCTCAGCTAGGGACATTGTTTTTTAAACCAGGAAGCCCTGAGCTCCAGGCACACGGCAGCTGTGAAAGGCATCCCAAGGGGAGTACAAAAGTGCAACAACATGGCAGCTTTCACAGCTTTTTCCTTGGCACCATCCCTATACCTAGGCTGATTTATCTGCCTAGGGTTAGGGTTAGGGCTCAGCCAAGGGCAAGGATTTTTTTAACCAGGAAGCCCTGAGTTCCAGGCTTACTGCATCTGCCAAAGGCATCCCAAAGGGAGCGCAGAAGTGCCACAACATGGCTGCTTTCACAGCTTTTTCCTTAGGAAGAACCCTAATACCCGGCTGATTTACCTTCCTAGGGTTACTGTTAGGCTTAGGCCTAGGACTTTTAAAACCAGGAAGCCCTGTGCTCCAGGCACACTGCAGCTGTTAAAGGCATCCCAAGGGGAGCGCAAAAGTGACACAACTTGGCTGCCTCCACTGCTATTTCCATGAGACCATCCCGAATCATAGGCTGATTTTCCTTCCTAGGCTTAAGGTTTGAGTTAGGCCTAGGGTTAGTGTTCTTTTAACCAGAAAGCCCTGAGTTCCAAGAACACAGCAGCTGCGAAGGACTACCCAAGAAGAGCGCAGAAGTGCCTCAACATGCCTGCCTCCACAGCTTTTTCCTTGGGGACGTCCCGAAACGAAGGCTGATTTAGAAGCCTCCAGTTTGGGCTAAAGTTGTGGTTTTTTACACCAGGAAGCCCTGTGCTCCAAGCACACTGCAGCTGTGAAAGGCATCCCAAGGGGAGCGCAAAAGTGCCACAACATGGCTGTCTCCACAGCTTTTCCCTTGGGATAATTCCTAAACCCAGGCTGATTTAAATGACCAGTGTTACGGTTAGGGTTAGGGTTACGCCTAGGTGTAGAGCTTTTTAAACCAGCAAGCTCTGAGCTCCAGGCACACGGCAGCTGCGAAAGGCATCCCAAGGGGAGCACAAAAGTGCCAGAAAATGGCTGCCTCCACACGTTTTCATTGGCACAATTGCTAAGCCTAGGCTGAATCACCTGCCTCCAGTCTCAGCTAGGGACATTGTTTTTTAAACCAGGAAGCCCTGAGCTCCAGGCACACGGCAGCTGTGAAAGGCATCCCAAGGGGAGTACAAAAGTGCAACAACATGGCAGCTTTCACAGCTTTTTCCTTGGCACCATCCCTATACCTAGGCTGATTTATCTGCCTAGGGTTAGGGTTAGGGCTCAGCCAAGGGCAAGGATTTTTTTAAGCAGGAAGCCCTGAGTTCCAGGCTTACTGCATCTGCCAAAGGCATCCCAAAGGGAGCGCAGAAGTGCCACAACATGGCTGCTTTCACAGCTTTTTCCTTAGGAAGAACCCTAATACCCGGCTGATTTACCTTCCTAGGGTTACTGTTAGGCTTAGGCCTAGGACTTTTAAAACCAGGAAGCCCTGTGCTCCAGGCACACTGCAGCTGTTAAAGGCATCCCAAGGGGAGCGCAAAAGTGACACAACTTGGCTGCCTCCACTGCTATTTCCATGAGACCATCCCGAATCATAGGCTGATTTTCCTTCCTAGGCTTAAGGTTTGAGTTAGGCCTAGGGTTAGTGTTCTTTTAACCAGAAAGCCCTGAGTTCCAAGAACACAGCAGCTGCGAAGGACTACCCAAGAAGAGCGCAGAAGTGCCTCAACATGCCTGCCTGCACAGCTTTTTCCTTGGGGACGTCCCGAAACGAAGGCTGATTTAGAAGCCTCCAGTTTGGGCTAAAGTTGTGGTTTTTTAAACCAGGAAGCCCTGTGCTCCAAGCACACTGCAGCTGTGAAAGGCATCCCAAGGGGAGCGCAAAAGTGCCACAACATGGCTGTCTCCACAGCTTTTCCCTTGGGATAATTCCTAAACCCAGGCTGATTTAAATGACCAGTGTTACGGTTAGGGTTAGGGTTACGCCTAGGTGTAGAGCTTTTTAAACCAGCAAGCTCTGAGCTCCAGGCACACGGCAGCTGCGAAAGGCATCCCAAGGGGAGCACAAAAGTGCCAGAAAATGGCTGCCTCCACACGTTTTCATTGGCACCATTGCTAAGCCTAGGCTGAATCACCTGCCTCCAGTCTCAGCTAGGGACATGGTTTTTTAAACCAGGAAGCCCTGAGCTCCAAGCACTTGGCAGCTGTGAAAGGCATCCCAAGGGGAGTACAAAAGTGCAACAACATGGCAGCTTTCACAGCTTTTTCCTTGGCACCATCCCTATACCTAGACTGATTTATCTGCCTAGGGTTAGGGTTAGGGCTCAGCCTAGGGCTAGGATTATTTTAACCAGGAAGCCCTGAGTTCCAGGCTTACTGCATCTGCCAAAGGCATCCCAAAGGGAGTGCAGAAGTGCTACAACATGGCTGCTTTCACAGCTTTTTCCTTAGGAAGAACCCTAATACCCGGCTGATTTACCTTCCTAGGGTTACTGTTAGGCTTAGGCCTAGGACTTTTAAAACCAGGAAGCCCTGTGCTCCAGGCACACTGCAGCTGTGAAAGGCATCCCAAGGGGAGCGCAAAAGTGACACAACTTGGCTGCCTCCACTGCTATTTCCATGAGACCATCCCGAATCATAGGCTGATTTTCCTTCCTAGGCTTAAGGTTTGAGTTAGGCCTAGGGTTAGTGTTCTTTTAACCAGAAAGCCCTGAGTTCCAAGAACACAGCAGCTGCGAAGGACTACCCAAGAAGAGCGCAGAAGTGCCTCAACATGCCTGCCTCCACAGCTTTTTCCTTGGGGACGTCCCGAAACGAAGGCTGATTTAGAAGCCTCCAGTTTGGGCTAAAGTTGTGGTTTTTTACAGCAGGAAGCCCTGTGCTCCAGGCACACTGCAGCTGTTAAAGGCATCCCAAGGGGAGCGCAAAAGTGCCACAACATGGCTGTCTCCACAGCTTTTCCCTTGGGATTATTCCTAAACCTAGGCTGATTTAAATGACCAGTGTTACGGTTAGGGTTATGGTTACGCCTAGGTGTAGAGCTTTTTAAACCAGCAAGCTCTGAGCTCCAGGCACACGGCAGCTGCGAAAGGCATCCCAAGGGGAGCACAAAAGTGCCAGAAAATGGCTGCCTCCACACGTTTTCATTGGCACTATTGCTAAGCCTAGGCTGAATCACCTGCCTCCAGTCTCAGCTAGGGACATTGTTTTTTAAACCAGGAAGCCCTGAGCTCCAGGCACACGGCAGCTGTGAAAGGCATCCCAAGGGGAGTACAAAAGTGCAACAACATGGCAGCTTTCACAGCTTTTTCCTTGGCACCATCCCTATACCTAGGCTGATTTATCTGCCTAGGGTTAGGGTTAGGGCTCAGCCAAGTGCAAGGATTTTATAACCAGGAAGCCCTGAGTTCCAGGCTTACTGCATCTGCCAAAGGCATCCCAAAGGGAGCGCAGAAGTGCCACAACATGGCTGCTTTCACAGCTTTTTCCTTAGGAAGAACCCTAATACCCGGCTGATTTACCTTCCTAGGGTTACTGTTAGGCTTAGGCCTAGGACTTTTAAAACCAGGAAGCCCTGTGCTCCAGGCACACTGCAGCTGTTAAAGGCATCCCAAGGGGAGCGCAAAAGTGACACAACTTGGCTGCCTCCACTGCTATTTCCATGAGACCATCCCGAATCATAGGCTGATTTTCCTTCCTAGGCTTAAGGTTTGAGTTAGGCCTAGGGTTAGTGTTCTTTTAACCAGAAAGCCCTGAGTTCCAAGAACACAGCAGCTGCGAAGGACTACCCATGAAGAGCGCAGAAGTGCCTCAACATGCCTGCCTCCACAGCTTTTTCCTTGGGGACGTCCCGAAACGAAGGCTGATTTAGAAGCCTCCAGTTTGGGCTAAAGTTGTGGTTTTTAAACCAGGAAGCCCTGTGCTCCAAGCACACTGCAGCTGTGAAAGGCATCCCAAGGGGAGCGCAAAAGTGCCACAACATGGCTGTCTCCACAGCTTTTCCCTTGGGATAATTCCTAAACCCAGGCTGATTTAAATGACCAGTGTTACGGTTAGGGTTAGGGTTACGCCTAGGTGTAGAGCTTTTTAAACCAGCAAGCTCTGAGCTCCAGGCACACGGCAGCTGCGAAAGGCATCCCAAGGGGAGCACAAAAGTGCCAGAAAATGGCTGCCTCCACACGTTTTCATTGGCACCATTGCTAAGCCTAGGCTGAATCACCTGCCTCCAGTCTCAGCTAGGGACATGGTTTTTTAAACCAGGAAGCCCTGAGCTCCAGGCACACGGCAGCTGTGAAAGGCATCCCAAGGGGAGTACAAAAGTGCAACAACATGGCAGCTTTCACAGCTTTTTCCTTGGCACCATCCCTATACCTAGGCTGATTTATCTGCCTAGGGTTAGGGTTAGGGCTCAGCCAAGGGCAAGGATTTTTTTAACCAGGAAGCCCTGAGTTCCAGGCTTACTGCATCTGCCAAAGGCATCCCAAAGGGAGCGCAGAAGTGCCACAACATGGCTGCTTTCACAGCTTTTTCCTTAGGAAGAACCCTAATACCCGGCTGATTTACCTTCCTAGGGTTACTGTTAGGCTTAGGCCTAGGACTTTTAAAACCAGGAAGCCCTGTGCTCCAGGCACACTGCAGCTGTTAAAGGCACCCCAAGGGGAGCGCAAAAGTGACACAACTTGGCTGCCTCCACTGCTATTTCCATGAGACCATCCCGAATCATAGGCTGATTTTCCTTCCTAGGCTTAAGGTTTGAGTTAGGCCTAGGGTTAGTGTTCTTTTAACCAGAAAGCCCTGAGTTCCAAGAACACAGCAGCTGCGAAGGACTACCCATGAAGAGCGCAGAAGTGCCTCAACATGCCTGCCTCCACAGCTTTTTCCTTGGGGACGTCCCGAAACGAAGGCTGATTTAGAAGCCTCCAGTTTGGGCTAAAGTTGTGGTTTTTAAACCAGGAAGCCCTGTGCTCCAAGCACACTGCAGCTGTGAAAGGCATCCCAAGGGGAGCGCAAAAGTGCCACAACATGGCTGTCTCCACAGCTTTTCCCTTGGGATAATTCCTAAACCCAGGCTGATTTAAATGACCAGTGTTACGGTTAGGGTTAGGGTTACGCCTAGGTGTAGAGCTTTTTAAACCAGCAAGCTCTGAGCTCCAGGCACACGGCAGCTGCGAAAGGCATCCCAAGGGGAGCACAAAAGTGCCAGAAAATGGCTGCCTCCACACGTTTTCATTGGCACCATTGCTAAGCCTAGGCTGAATCACCTGCCTCCAGTCTCAGCTAGGGACATGGTTTTTTAAACCAGGAAGCCCTGAGCTCCAGGCACACGGCAGCTGTGAAAGGCATCCCAAGGGGAGTACAAAAGTGCAACAACATGGCAGCTTTCACAGCTTTTTCCTTGGCACCATCCCTATACCTAGGCTGATTTATCTGCCTAGGGTTAGGGTTAGGGCTCAGCCAAGGGCAAGGATTTTTTTAACCAGGAAGCCCTGAGTTCCAGGCTTACTGCATCTGCCAAAGGCATCCCAAAGGGAGCGCAGAAGTGCCACAACATGGCTGCTTTCACAGCTTTTTCCTTAGGAAGAACCCTAATACCCGGCTGATTTACCTTCCTAGGGTTACTGTTAGGCTTAGGCCTAGGACTTTTAAAACCAGGAAGCCCTGTGCTCCAGGCACACTGCAGCTGTTAAAGGCATCCCAAGGGGAGCGCAAAAGTGACACAACTTGGCTGCCTCCACTGCTATTTCCATGAGACCATCCCGAATCATAGGCTGATTTTCCTTCCTAGGCTTAAGGTTTGAGTTAGGCCTAGGGTTAGTGTTCTTTTAACCAGAAAGCCCTGAGTTCCAAGAACACAGCAGCTGCGAAGGACTACCCAAGAAGAGCGCAGAAGTGCCTCAACATGCCTGCCTCCACAGCTTTTTCCTTGGGGACGTCCCGAAACGAAGGCTGATTTAGAAGCCTCCAGTTTGGGCTAAAGTTGTGGTTTTTTAAACCAGGAAGCCCTGTGCTCCAAGCACACTGCAGCTGTGAAAGGCATCCCAAGGGGAGCGCAAAAGTGCCACAACATGGCTGTCTCCACAGCTTTTCCCTTGGGATAATTCCTAAACCCAGGCTGATTTAAATGACCAGTGTTACGGTTAGGGTTAGGATTATGCCTAGGTGTAGAGCTTTTTAAACCAGCAAGCTCTGAGCTCCAGGCACACGGCAGCTGCGAAAGGCATCCCAAGGGGAGCACAAAAGTGCCAGAAAATGGCTGCCTCCACACGTTTTCATTGGCACCATTGCTAAGCCTAGGCTGAATCACCTGCCTCCAGTCTCAGCTAGGGACATTGTTTTTTAAACCAGGAAGCCCTGAGCTCCAGGAACACGGCAGCTGTGAAAGGCATCCCAAGGGGAGTACAAAAGTGCAACAACATGGCAGCTTTCACAGCTTTTTCCTTGGCACCATCCCTATACCTAGGCTGATTTATCTGCCTAGGGTTAGGGTTAGGGCTCAGCCAAGGGCAAGGATTTTTTTAACCAGGAAGCCCTGAGTTCCAGGCTTACTGCATCTGCCAAAGGCATCCCAAAGGGAGCGCAGAAGTGCCACAACATGGCTGCTTTCACAGCTTTTTCCTTAGGAAGAACCCTAATACCCGGCTGATTTACCTTCCTAGGGTTACTGTTAGGCTTAGGCCTAGGACTTTTAAAACCAGGAAGCCCTGTGCTCCAGGCACACTGCAGCTGTTAAAGGCATCCCAAGGGGAGCGCAAAAGTGACACAACTTGGCTGCCTCCACTGCTATTTCCATGAGACCATCCCGAATCATAGGCTGATTTTCCTTCCTAGGCTTAAGGTTTGAGTTAGGCCTAGGGTTAGTGTTCTTTTAACCAGAAAGCCCTGAGTTCCAAGAACACAGCAGCTGCGAAGGACTACCCAAGAAGAGCGCAGAAGTGCCTCAACATGCCTGCCTCCACAGCTTTTTCCTTGGGGACGTCCCGAAACGAAGGCTGATTTAGAAGCCTCCAGTTTGGGCTAAAGTTGTGGTTTTTTACACCAGGAAGCCCTGTGCTCCAAGCACACTGCAGCTGTGAAAGGCATCCCAAGGGGAGCGCAAAAGTGCCACAACATGGCTGTCTCCACAGCTTTTCCCTTGGGATAATTCCTAAACCCAGGCTGATTTAAATGACCAGTGTTACGGTTAGGGTTAGGGTTACGCCTAGGTGTAGAGCTTTTTAAACCAGCAAGCTCTGAGCTCCAGGCACACGGCAGCTGCGAAAGGCATCCCAAGGGGAGCACAAAAGTGCCAGAAAATGGCTGCCTCCACACGTTTTCATTGGCACAATTGCTAAGCCTAGGCTGAATCACCTGCCTCCAGTCTCAGCTAGGGACATTGTTTTTTAAACCAGGAAGCCCTGAGCTCCAGGCACACGGCAGCTGTGAAAGGCATCCCAAGGGGAGTACAAAAGTGCAACAACATGGCAGCTTTCACAGCTTTTTCCTTGGCACCATCCCTATACCTAGGCTGATTTATCTGCCTAGGGTTAGGGTTAGGGCTCAGCCAAGGGCAAGGATTTTTTTAAGCAGGAAGCCCTGAGTTCCAGGCTTACTGCATCTGCCAAAGGCATCCCAAAGGGAGCGCAGAAGTGCCACAACATGGCTGCTTTCACAGCTTTTTCCTTAGGAAGAACCCTAATACCCGGCTGATTTACCTTCCTAGGGTTACTGTTAGGCTTAGGCCTAGGACTTTTAAAACCAGGAAGCCCTGTGCTCCAGGCACACTGCAGCTGTTAAAGGCATCCCAAGGGGAGCGCAAAAGTGACACAACTTGGCTGCCTCCACTGCTATTTCCATGAGACCATCCCGAATCATAGGCTGATTTTCCTTCCTAGGCTTAAGGTTTGAGTTAGGCCTAGGGTTAGTGTTCTTTTAACCAGAAAGCCCTGAGTTCCAAGAACACAGCAGCTGCGAAGGACTACCCAAGAAGAGCGCAGAAGTGCCTCAACATGCCTGCCTGCACAGCTTTTTCCTTGGGGACGTCCCGAAACGAAGGCTGATTTAGAAGCCTCCAGTTTGGGCTAAAGTTGTGGTTTTTTAAACCAGGAAGCCCTGTGCTCCAAGCACACTGCAGCTGTGAAAGGCATCCCAAGGGGAGCGCAAAAGTGCCACAACATGGCTGTCTCCACAGCTTTTCCCTTGGGATAATTCCTAAACCCAGGCTGATTTAAATGACCAGTGTTACGGTTAGGGTTAGGGTTACGCCTAGGTGTAGAGCTTTTTAAACCAGCAAGCTCTGAGCTCCAGGCACACGGCAGCTGCGAAAGGCATCCCAAGGGGAGCACAAAAGTGCCAGAAAATGGCTGCCTCCACACGTTTTCATTGGCACCATTGCTAAGCCTAGGCTGAATCACCTGCCTCCAGTCTCAGCTAGGGACATGGTTTTTTAAACCAGGAAGCCCTGAGCTCCAAGCACTTGGCAGCTGTGAAAGGCATCCCAAGGGGAGTACAAAAGTGCAACAACATGGCAGCTTTCACAGCTTTTTCCTTGGCACCATCCCTATACCTAGGCTGATTTATCTGCCTAGGGTTAGGGTTAGGGCTCAGCCAAGGGCAAGGATTTTTTTAAGCAGGAAGCCCTGAGTTCCAGGCTTACTGCATCTGCCAAAGGCATCCCAAAGGGAGCGCAGAAGTGCCACAACATGGCTGCTTTCACAGCTTTTTCCTTAGGAAGAACCCTAATACCCGGCTGATTTACCTTCCTAGGGTTACTGTTAGGCTTAGGCCTAGGACTTTTAAAACCAGGAAGCCCTGTGCTCCAGGCACACTGCAGCTGTTAAAGGCATCCCAAGGGGAGCGCAAAAGTGACACAACTTGGCTGCCTCCACTGCTATTTCCATGAGACCATCCCGAATCATAGGCTGATTTTCCTTCCTAGGCTTAAGGTTTGAGTTAGGCCTAGGGTTAGTGTTCTTTTAACCAGAAAGCCCTGAGTTCCAAGAACACAGCAGCTGCGAAGGACTACCCAAGAAGAGCGCAGAAGTGCCTCAACATGCCTGCCTCCAGAGCTTTTTCCTTGGGGACGTCCCGAAACGAAGGCTGATTTAGAAGCCTCCAGTTTGGGCTAAAGTTGTGGTTTTTTACACCAGGAAGCCCTGTGCTCCAAGCACACTGCAGCTGTGAAAGGCATCCCAAGGGGAGCGCAAAAGTGCCACAACATGGCTGTCTCCACAGCTTTTCCCTTGGGATAATTCCTAAACCCAGGCTGATTTAAATGACCAGTGTTACGGTTAGGGTTAGGGTTACGCCTAGGTGTAGAGCTTTTTAAACCAGCAAGCTCTGAGCTCCAGGCACACGGCAGCTGCGAAAGGCATCCCAAGGGGAGCACAAAAGTGCCAGAAAATGGCTGCCTCCACACGTTTTCATTGGCACCATTGCTAAGCCTAGGCTGAATCACCTGCCTCCAGTCTCAGCTAGGGACATGGTTTTTTAAACCAGGAAGCCCTGAGCTCCAGGCACACGGCAGCTGTGAAAGGCATCCCAAGGGGAGTACAAAAGTGCAACAACATGGCAGCTTTCACAGCTTTTTCCTTGGCACCATCCCTATACCTAGGCTGATTTATCTGCCTAGGGTTAGGGTTAGGGCTCAGCCAAGGGCAAGGATTTTTTTAAGCAGGAAGCCCTGAGTTCCAGGCTTACTGCATCTGCCAAAGGCATCCCAAAGGGAGCGCAGAAGGTCCACAACATGGCTGCTTTCACAGCTTTTTCCTTAGGAAGAACCCTAATACCCGGCTGATTTACCTTCCTAGGGTTACTGTTAGGCTTAGGCCTAGGACTTTTAAAACCAGGAAGCCCTGTGCTCCAGGCACACTGCAGCTGTTAAAGGCATCCCAAGGGGAGCGCAAAAGTGACACAACTTGGCTGCCTCCACTGCTATTTCCATGAGACCATCCCGAATCATAGGCTGATTTTCCTTCCTAGGCTTAAGGTTTGAGTTAGGCCTAGGGTTAGTGTTCTTTTAACCAGAAAGCCCTGAGTTCCAAGAACACAGCAGCTGCGAAGGACTACCCAAGAAGAGCGCAGAAGTGCCTCAACATGCCTGCCTCCACAGCTTTTTCCTTGGGGACGTCCCGAAACGAAGGCTGATTTAGAAGCCTCCAGTTTGGGCTAAAGTTGTGGTTTTTTACACCAGGAAGCCCTGTGCTCCAAGCACACTGCAGCTGTGAAAGGCATCCCAAGGGGAGCGCAAAAGTGCCACAACATGGCTGTCTCCACAGCTTTTCCCTTGGGATAATTCCTAAACCCAGGCTGATTTAAATGACCAGTGTTACGGTTAGGGTTAGGGTTACGCCTAGGTGTAGAGCTTTTTAAACCAGCAAGCTCTGAGCTCCAGGCACACGGCAGCTGCGAAAGGCATCCCAAGGGGAGCACAAAAGTGCCAGAAAATGGCTGCCTCCACACGTTTTCATTGGCACCATTGCTAAGCCTAGGCTGAATCACCTGCCTCCAGTCTCAGCTAGGGACATGGTTTTTTAAACCAGGAAGCCCTGAGCTCCAGGCACACGGCAGCTGTGAAAGGCATCCCAAGGGGAGTACAAAAGTGCAACAACATGGCAGCTTTCACAGCTTTTTCCTTGGCACCATCCCTATACCTAGGCTGATTTATCTGCCTAGGGTTAGGGTTAGGGCTCAGCCAAGTGCAAGGATTTTTTAACCAGGAAGCCCTGAGTTCCAGGCTTACTGCATCTGCCAAAGGCATCCCAAAGGGAGCGCAGAAGTGCCACAACATGGCTGCTTTCACAGCTTTTTCCTTAGGAAGAACCCTAATACCCGGCTGATTTACCTTCCTAGGGTTACTGTTAGGCTTAGGCCTAGGACTTTTAAAACCAGGAAGCCCTGTGCTCCAGGCACACTGCAGCTGTTAAAGGCATCCCAAGGGGAGCGCAAAAGTGACACAACTTGCCTGCCTCCACTGCTATTTCCATGAGACCATCCCGAATCATAGGCTGATTTTCCTTCCTAGGCTTAAGGTTTGAGTTAGGCCTAGGGTTAGTGTTCTTTTAACCAGAAAGCCCTGAATTCCAAGAACACAGCAGCTGCGAAGGACTACCCAAGAAGAGCGCAGAAGTGCCTCAACATGCCTGCCTCCACAGCTTTTTCCTTGGGGACGTCCCGAAACGAAGGCTGATTTAGAAGCCTCCAGTTTGGGCTAAAGTTGTGGTTTTTTACACCAGGAAGCCCTGTGCTCCAAGCACACTGCAGCTGTGAAAGGCATCCCAAGGGGAGCGCAAAAGTGCCACAACATGGCTGTCTCCACAGCTTTTCCCTTGGGATAATTCCTAAACCCAGGCTGATTTAAATGACCAGTGTTACGGTTAGGGTTAGGGTTACGCCTAGGTGTAGAGCTTTTTAAACCAGCAAGCTCTGAGCTCCAGGCACACGCCAGCTGCGAAAGGCATCCCAAGGGGAGCACAAAAGTGCCAGAAAATGGCTGCCTCCACACGTTTTCATTGGCACCATTGCTAAGCCTAGGCTGAATCACCTGCCTCCAGTCTCAGCTAGGGACATGGTTTTTTAAACCAGGAAGCCCTGAGCTCCAGGCACACGGCAGCTGTGAAAGGCATCCCAAGGGGAGTACAAAAGTGCAACAACATGGCAGCTTTCACAGCTTTTTCCTTGGCACCATCCCTATACCTAGGCTGATTTATCTGCCTAGGGTTAGGGTTAGGGCTCAGCCAAGTGCAAGGATTTTTTAACCAGGAAGCCCTGAGTTCCAGGCTTACTGCATCTGCCAAAGGCATCCCAAAGGGAGCGGTGAAGTGCCACAACATGGCTGCTTTCACAGCTTTTTCCTTAGGAAGAACCCTAATACCCGGCTGATTTACCTTCCTAGGGTTACTGTTAGGCTTAGGCCTAGGACTTTTAAAACCAGGAAGCCCTGTGCTCCAGGCACACTGCAGCTGTTAAAGGCATCCCAAGGGGAGCGCAAAAGTGACACAACTTGGCTGCCTCCACTGCTATTTCCATGAGACCATCCCGAATCATAGGCTGATTTTCCTTCCTAGGCTTAAGGCTTGAGTTAGGCCTAGGGTTAGTGTTCTTTTAACCAGAAAGCCCTGAGTTCCAAGAACACAGCAGCTGCGAAGGACTACCCAAGAAGAGCGCAGAAGTGCCTCAACATGCCTGCCTCCACAGCTTTTTCCTTGGGGACGTCCCGAAACGAAGGCTGATTTAGAAGCCTCCAGTTTGGCCTAAAGTTGTGGTTTTTTAAACCAGGAAGCCCTGTGCTCCAAGCACACTGCAGCTGTGAAAGGCATCCCAAGGGGAGCGCAAAAGTGCCACAACATGGCTGTCTCCACAGCTTTTCCCTTGGGATAATTCCTAAACCCAGGCTGATTTAAATGACCAGTGTTACGGTTAGGGTTAGGGTTACGCCTAGGTGTAGAGCTTTTTAAACCAGCAAGCTCTGAGCTCCAGGCACACGGCAGCTGCGAAAGGCATCCCAAGGGGAGCACAAAAGTGCCAGAAAATGGCTGCCTCCACACGTTTTCATTGGCACCATTGCTAAGCCTAGGCTGAATCACCTGCCTCCAGTCTCAGCTAGGGACATTGTTTTTTAAACCAGGAAGCCCTGAGCTCCAGGCACACGGCAGCTGTGAAAGGCATCCCAAGGGGAGTACAAAAGTGCAACAACATGGCAGCTTTCACAGCTTTTTCCTTGGCACCATCCCTATACCTAGGCTGATTTATCTGCCTAGGGTTAGGGTTAGGGCTCAGCCAAGGGCAAGGATTTTTTTAAGCAGGAAGCCCTGAGTTCCAGGCTTACTGCATCTGCCAAAGGCATCGCAAAGGGAGCGCAGAAGGTCCACAACATGGCTGCTTTCACAGCTTTTTCCTTAGGAAGAACCCTAATACCCGGCTGATTTACCTTCCTAGGGTTACTGTTAGGCTTAGGCCTAGGACTTTTAAAACCAGGAAGCCCTGTGCTCCAGGCACGCTGCAGCTGTTAAAGGCATCCCAAGGGGAGCGCAAAAGTGACACAACTTGGCTGCCTCCACTGCTATTTCCATGAGACCATCCCGAATCATAGGCTGATTTTCCTTCCTAGGCTTAAGGTTTGAGTTAGGCCTAGGGTTAGTGTTCTTTTAACCAGAAAGCCCTGAGTTCCAAGAACACAGCAGCTGCGAAGGACTACCCAAGAAGAGCGCAGAAGTGCCTCAACATGCCTGCCTCCACAGCTTTTTCCTTGGGGACGTCCCGAAACGAAGGCTGATTTAGAAGCCTCCAGTTTGGGCTACAGTTGTGGTTTTTTAAACCAGGAAGCCCTGTGCTCCAAGCACACTGCAGCTGTGAAAGGCATCCCAAGGGGAGCGCAAAAGTGCCACAACATGGCTGTCTCCACAGCTTTTCCCTTGGGATAATTCCTAAACCCAGGCTGATTTAAATGACCAGTGTTACGGTTAGGGTTAGGGTTACGCCTAGGTGTAGAGCTTTTTAAACCAGCAAGCTCTGAGCTCCAGGCACACGGCAGCTGCGAAAGGCATCCCAAGGGGAGCACAAAAGTGCCAGAAAATGGCTGCCTCCACACGTTTTCATTGGCACCATTGCTAAGCCTAGGCTGAATCACCTGCCTCCAGTCTCAGCTAGGGACATGGTTTTTTAAACCAGGAAGCCCTGAGCTCCAGGCACACGGCAGCTGTGAAAGGCATCCCAAGGGGAGTACAAAAGTGCAACAACATGGCAGCTTTCACAGCTTTTTCCTTGGCACCATCCCTATACCTAGGCTGATTTATCTGCCTAGGGTTAGGGTTAGGGCTCAGCCAAGGGCAAGGATTTTTTTAAGCAGGAAGCCCTGAGTTCCAGGCTTACTGCATCTGCCAAAGGCATCCCAAAGGGAGCGCAGAAGTGCCACAACATGGCTGCTTTCACAGCTTTTTCCTTAGGAAGAACCCTAATACCCGGCTGATTTACCTTCCTAGGGTTACTGTTAGGCTTAGGCCTAGGACTTTTAAAACCAGGAAGCCCTGTGCTCCAGGCACACTGCAGCTGTTAAAGGCATCCCAAGGGGAGCGCAAAAGTGACACAACTTGGCTGCCTCCACTGCTATTTCCATGAGACCATCCCGAATCATAGGCTGATTTTCCTTCCTAGGCTTAAGGTTTGAGTTAGGCCTAGGGTTAGTGTTCTTTTAACCAGAAAGCCCTGAGTTCCAAGAACACAGCAGCTGCGAAGGACTACCCAAGAAGAGCGCAGAAGTGCCTCAACATGCCTGCCTCCACAGCTTTTTCCTTGGGGACGTCCAGAAACGAAGGCTGATTTAGAAGCCTCCAGTTTGGGCTAAAGTTGTGGTGTTTTACACCAGGAAGCCCTGTGCTCCAAGCACACTGCAGCTGTGAAAGGCATCCCAAGGGGAGCGCAAAAGTGCCACAACATGGCTGTCTCCACAGCTTTTCCCTTGGGATAATTCCTAAACCCAGGCTGATTTAAATGACCAGTGTTACGGTTAGGGTTAGGGTTACGCCTAGGTGTAGAGCTTTTTAAACCAGCAAGCTCTGAGCTCCAGGCACACGGCAGCTGCGAAAGGCATCCCAAGGGGAGCACAAAAGTGCCAGAAAATGGCTGCCTCCACACGTTTTCATTGGCACCATTGCTAAGCCTAGGCTGAATCACCTGCCTCCAGTCTCAGCTAGGGACATGGATTTTTAAACCAGGAAGCCCTGAGCTCCAGGCACACGGCAGCTGTGAAAGGCATGCCAAGGGGAGTAAAAAAATGCAACAACATGGCAGCTTTCACAGCTTTTTCCTTGGCACCATCCCTATACCTAGGCTGATTTATCTGCCTAGGGTTAGGGTTAGGGCTCAGCCAAGGGCAAGGATTTTTTTAACCAGGAAGCCCTGAGTTCCAGGCTTACTGCATCTGCCAAAGGCATCCCAAAGGGAGCGCAGAAGTGCCACAACATGGCTGCTTTCACAGCTTTTTCCTTAGGAAGAACCCTAATACCCGGCTGATTTACCTTCCTAGGGTTACTGTTAGGCTTAGGCCTAGGACTTTTAAAACCAGGAAGCCCTGTGCTCCAGGCACACTGCAGCTGTTAAAGGCATCCCAAGGGGAGCGCAAAAGTGACACAACTTGGCTGCCTCCACTGCTATTTCCATGAGACCATCCCGAATCATAGGCTGATTTTCCTTCCTAGGCTTAAGGTTTGAGTTAGGCCTAGGGTTAGTGTTCTTTTAACCAGAAAGCCCTGAGTTCCAAGAACACAGCAGCTGCGAAGGACTACCCAAGAAGAGCGCAGAAGTGCCTCAACATGCCTGCCTCCACAGCTTTTTCCTTGGGGACGTCCCGAAATGAAGGCTGATTTAGAAGCCTCCAGTTTGGGCTAAAGTTGTGGTTTTTTACACCAGGAAGCCCTGTGCTCCAAGCACACTGCAGCTGTGAAAGGCATCCCAAGGGGAGCGCAAAAGTGCCACAACATGGCTGTCTCCACAGCTTTTCCCTTGGGATAATTCCTAAACCCAGGCTGATTTAAATGACCAGTGTTACGGTTAGGGTTAGGGTTACGCCTAGGTGTAGAGCTTTTTAAACCAGCAAGCTCTGAGCTCCAGGCACACGGCAGCTGCGAAAGGCATCCCAAGGGGAGCACAAAAGTGCCAGAAAATGGCTGCCTCCACACGTTTTCATTGGCACCATTGCTAAGCCTAGGCTGAATCACCTGCCTCCAGTCTCAGCTAGGGACATTGTTTTTTAAACCAGGAAGCCCTGAGCTCCAGGCACACGGCAGCTGTGAAAGGCATCCCAAGGGGAGTACAAAAGTGCAACAACATGGCAGCTTTCACAGCTTTTTCCTTGGCACCATCCCTATACCTAGGCTGATTTATCTGCCTAGGGTTAGGGTTAGGGCTCAGCCTAGGGCTAGGATTTTTTTAAGCAGGAAGCCCTGAGTTCCAGGCTTACTGCATCTGCCAAAGGCATCCCAAAGGGAGCGCAGAAGTGCCACAACATGGCTGCTTTCACAGCTTTTTCCTTAGGAAGAACCCTAATACCCGGCTGATTTACCTTCCTAGGGTTACTGTTAGGCTTAGGCCTAGGACTTTTAAAACCAGGAAGCCCTGTGCTCCAGGCACACTGCAGCTGTTAAAGGCATCCCAAGGGGAGCGCAAAAGTGACCCAACTTGGCTGCCTCCACTGCTATTTCCATGAGACCATCCCGAATCATAGGCTGATTTTCCTTCCTAGGCTTAAGGTTTGAGTTAGGCCTAGGGTTAGTGTTCTTTTAACCAGAAAGCCCTGAGTTCCAAGAACACAGCAGCTGCGAAGGACTACCCAAGAAGAGCGCAGAAGTGCCTCAACATGCCTGCCTCCACAGCTTTTTCCTTGGGGACGTCCCGAAACGAAGGCTGATTTAGAAGCCTCCAGTTTGGGCTACAGTTGTGGTTTTTTAAACCAGGAAGCCCTGTGCTCCAAGCACACTGCAGCTGTGAAAGGCATCCCAAGGGGAGCGCAAAAGTGCCACAACATGGCTGTCTCCACAGCTTTTCCCTTGGGATAATTCCTAAACCCAGGCTGATTTAAATGACCAGTGTTACGGTTAGGGTTAGGGTTACGCCTAGGTGTAGAGCTTTTTAAACCAGCAAGCTCTGAGCTCCAGGCACACGGCAGCTGCGAAAGGCATCCCAAGGGGAGCACAAAAGTGCCAGAAAATGGCTGCCTCCACACGTTTTCATTGGCATCATTGCTAAGCCTAGGCTGAATCACCTGCCTCCAGTCTCAGCTAGGGACATTGTTTTTTAACCAGGAAGCCCTGAGCTCCAGGAACACGGCAGCTGTGAAAGGCATCCCAAGGGGAGTACAAAAGTGCAACAACATGGCAGCTTTCACAGCTTTTTCCTTGGCACCATCCCTATACCTAGGCTGATTTATCTGCCTAGGGTTAGGGTTAGGGCTCAGCCAAGTGCAAGGATTTTTTAACCAGGAAGCCCTGAGATCCAGGCTTACTGCATCTGCCAAAGGCATCCCAAAGGGAGCGCAGAAGTGCCACAACATGGCTGCTTTCACAGCTTTTTCCTTAGGAAGAACCCTAATACCCGGCTGATTTACCTTCCTAGGGTTACTGTTAGGCTTAGGCCTAGGACTTTTAAAACCAGGAAGCCCTGTGCTCCAGGCACACTGCAGCTGTTAAAGGCATCCCAAGGGGAGCGCAAAAGTGACACAACTTGGCTGCCTCCACTGCTATTTCCATGAGACCATCCCGAATCATAGGCTGATTTTCCTTCCTAGGCTTAAGGTTTGAGTTAGGCCTAGGGTTAGTGTTCTTTTAACCAGAAAGCCCTGAGTTCCAAGAACACAGCAGCTGCGAAGGACTACCCAAGAAGAGCGCAGAAGTGCCTCAACATGCCTGCCTCCACAGCTTTTTCCTTGGGGACGTCCCGAAACGAAGGCTGATTTAGAAGCCTCCAGTTTGGGCTAAAGTTGTGGTTTTTTAAACCAGGAAGCCCTGTGCTCCAAGCACACTGCAGCTGTGAAAGGCATCCCAAGGGGAGCGCAAAAGTGCCACAACATGGCTGTCTCCACAGCTTTTCCCTTGGGATAATTCCTAAACCCAGGCTGATTTAAATGACCAGTGTTACGGTTAGGGTTAGGGTTACGCCTAGGTGTAGAGCTTTTTAAACCAGCAAGCTCTGAGCTCCAGGCACACGGCAGCTGCGAAAGGCATCCCAAGGGGAGCACAAAAGTGCCAGAAAATGGCTGCCTCCACACGTTTTCATTGGCACCATTGCTAAGCCTAGGCTGAATCACCTGCCTCCAGTCTCAGCTAGGGACATGGTTTTTTAAACCAGGAAGCCCTGAGCTCCAGGCACACGGCAGCTGTGAAAGGCATCCCAAGGGGAGTACAAAAGTGCAACAACATGGCAGCTTTCACAGCTTTTTCCTTGGCACCATCCCTATACCTAGGCTGATTTATCTGCCTAGGGTTAGGGTTAGGGCTCAGCCAAGGGCAAGGATTTTTTTAAGCAGGAAGCCCTGAGTTCCAGGCTTACTGCATCTGCCAAAGGCATCCCAAAGGGAGCGCAGAAGTGCCACAACATGGCTGCTTTCACAGCTTTTTCCTTAGGAAGAACCCTAATACCCGGCTGATTTACCTTCCTAGGGTTACTGTTAGGCTTAGGCCTAGGACTTTTAAAACCAGGAAGCCCTGTGCTCCAGGCACACTGCAGCTGTTAAAGGCATCCCAAGGGGAGCGCAAAAGTGACACAACTTGGCTGCCTCCACTGCTATTTCCATGAGACCATCCCGAATCATAGGCTGATTTTCCTTCCTAGGCTTAAGGTTTGAGTTAGGCCTAGGGTTAGTGTTCTTTTAACCAGAAAGCCCTGAGTTCCAAGAACACAGCAGCTGCAAAGGACTACCCAAGAAGAGCGCAGAAGTGCCTCAACATGCCTGCCTCCACAGCTTTTTCCTTGGGGACGTCCCGAAACGAAGGCTGATTTAGAAGCCTCCAGTTTGGGCTAAAGTTGTGGTTTTTTAAACCAGGAAGCCCTGTGCTCCAAGCACACTGCAGCTGTGAAAGGCATCCCAAGGGGAGCGCAAAAGTGCCACAACATGGCTGTCTCCACAGCTTTTCCCTTGGGATAATTCCTAAACCCAGGCTGATTTAAATGACCAGTGTTACGGTTAGGGTTAGGGTTACGCCTAGGTGTAGAGCTTTTTAAACCAGCAAGCTCTGAGCTCCAGGCACACGGCAGCTGCGAAAGGCATCCCAAGGGGAGCACAAAAGTGCCAGAAAATGGCTGCCTCCACACGTTTTCATTGGCATCATTGCTAAGCCTAGGCTGAATCACCTGCCTCCAGTCTCAGCTAGGGACATTGTTTTTTAACCAGGAAGCCCTGAGCTCCAGGAACACGGCAGCTGTGAAAGGCATCCCAAGGGGAGTACAAAAGTGCAACAACATGGCAGCTTTCACAGCTTTTTCCTTGGCACCATCCCTATACCTAGGCTGATTTATCTGCCTAGGGTTAGGGTTAGGGCTCAGCCAAGTGCAAGGATTTTTTAACCAGGAAGCCCTGAGATCCAGGCTTACTGCATCTGCCAAATGCATCCCAAAGGGAGCGCAGAAGTGCCACAACATGGCTGCTTTCACAGCTTTTTCCTTAGGAAGAACCCTAATACCCGGCTGATTTACCTTCCTAGGGTTACTGTTAGGCTTAGGCCTAGGACTTTTAAAACCAGGAAGCCCTGTGCTCCAGGCACACTGCAGCTGTTAAAGGCATCCCAAGGGGAGCGCAAAAGTGACACAACTTGGCTGCCTCCACTGCTATTTCCATGAGACCATCCCGAATCATAGGCTGATTTTCCTTCCTAGGCTTAAGGTTTGAGTTAGGCCTAGGGTTAGTGTTCTTTTAACCAGAAAGCCCTGAGTTCCAAGAACACAGCAGCTGCGAAGGACTACCCAAGAAGAGCGCAGAAGTGCCTCAACATGCCTGCCTCCACAGCTTTTTCCTTGGGGACGTCCCGAAACGAAGGCTGATTTAGAAGCCTCCAGTTTGGGCTAAAGTTGTGGTTTTTTAAACCAGGAAGCCCTGTGCTCCAAGCACACTGCAGCTGTGAAAGGCATCCCAAGGGGAGCGCAAAAGTGCCACAACATGGCTGTCTCCACAGCTTTTCCCTTGGGATAATTCCTAAACCCAGGCTGATTTAAATGACCAGTGTTACGGTTAGGGTTAGGGTTACGCCTAGGTGTAGAGCTTTTTAAACCAGCAAGCTCTGAGCTCCAGGCACACGGCAGCTGCGAAAGGCATCCCAAGGGGAGCACAAAAGTGCCAGAAAATGGCTGCCTCCACACGTTTTCATTGGCACCATTGCTAAGCCTAGGCTGAATCACCTGCCTCCAGTCTCAGCTAGGGACATGGTTTTTTAAACCAGGAAGCCCTGAGCTCCAGGCACACGGCAGCTGTGAAAGGCATCCCAAGGGGAGTACAAAAGTGCAACAACATGGCAGCTTTCACAGCTTTTTCCTTGGCACCATCCCTATACCTAGGCTGATTTATCTGCCTAGGGTTAGGGTTAGGGCTCAGCCAAGGGCAAGGATTTTTTTAAGCAGGAAGCCCTGAGTTCCAGGCTTACTGCATCTGCCAAAGGCATCCCAAAGGGAGCGCAGAAGTGCCACAACATGGCTGCTTTCACAGCTTTTTCCTTAGGAAGAACCCTAATACCCGGCTGATTTACCTTCCTAGGGTTACTGTTAGGCTTAGGCCTAGGACTTTTAAAACCAGGAAGCCCTGTGCTCCAGGCACACTGCAGCTGTTAAAGGCATCCCAAGGGGAGCGCAAAAGTGACACAACTTGGCTGCCTCCACTGCTATTTCCATGAGACCATCCCGAATCATAGGCTGATTTTCCTTCCTAGGCTTAAGGTTTGAGTTAGGCCTAGGGTTAGTGTTCTTTTAACCAGAAAGCCCTGAGTTCCAAGAAGACAGCAGCTGCGAAGGACTACCCAAGAAGAGCGCAGAAGTGCCTCAACATGCCTGCCTCCACAGCTTTTTCCTTGGGGACGTCCCGAAACGAAGGCTGATTTAGAAGCCTCCAGTTTGGGCTAAAGTTGTGGTTTTTTACACCAGGAAGCCCTGTGCTCCAAGCACACTGCAGCTGTGAAAGGCATCCCAAGGGGAGCGCAAAAGTGCCACAACATGGCTGTCTCCACAGCTTTTCCCTTGGGATAATTCCTAAACCCAGGCTGATTTAAATGACCAGTGTTACGGTTAGGGTTAGGGTTACGCCTAGGTGTAGAGCTTTTTAAACCAGCAAGCTCTGAGCTCCAGGCACACGGCAGCTGCGAAAGGCATCCCAAGGGGAGCACAAAAGTGCCAGAAAATGGCTGCCTCCACACGTTTTCATTGGCACCATTGCTAAGCCTAGGCTGAATCACCTGCCTCCAGTCTCAGCTAGGGACATTGTTTTTTAAACCAGGAAGCCCTGAGCTCCAGGCACACGGCAGCTGTGAAAGGCATCCCAAGGGGAGTACAAAAGTGCAACAACATGGCAGCTTTCACAGCTTTTTCCTTGGCACCATCCCTATACCTAGGCTGATTTATCTGCCTAGGGTTAGGGTTAGGGCTCAGCCAAGGGCAAGGATTTTTTTAAGCAGGAAGCCCTGAGTTCCAGGCTTACTGCATCTGCCAAAGGCATCCCAAAGGGAGCGCAGAAGTGCCACAACATGGCTGCTTTCACAGCTTTTTCCTTAGGAAGAACCCTAATACCCGGCTGATTTACCTTCCTAGGGTTACTGTTAGGCTTAGGCCTAGGACTTTTAAAACCAGGAAGCCCTGTGCTCCAGGCACACTGCAGCTGTTAAAGGCATCCCAAGGGGAGCGCAAAAGTGACACAACTTGGCTGCCTCCACTGCTATTTCCATGAGACCATCCCGAATCATAGGCTGATTTTCCTTCCTAGGCTTAAGGCTTGAGTTAGGCCTAGGGTTAGTGTTCTTTTAACCAGAAAGCCCTGAGTTCCAAGAACACAGCAGCTGCGAAGGACTACCCAAGAAGAGCGCAGAAGTGCCTCAACATGCCTGCCTCCACAGCTTTTTCCTTGGGGACGTCCCGAAACGAAGGCTGATTTAGAAGCCTCCAGTTTGGGCTAAAGTTGTGGTTTTTTAAACCAGGAAGCCCTGTGCTCCAAGCACACTGCAGCTGTGAAAGGCATCCCAAGGGGAGCGCAAAAGTGCCACAACATGGCTGTCTCCACAGCTTTTCCCTTGGGATAATTCCTAAACCCAGGCTGATTTAAATGACCAGTGTTACGGTTAGGGTTAGGGTTACGCCTAGGTGTAGAGCTTTTTAAACCAGCAAGCTCTGAGCTCCAGGCACACGGCAGCTGCGAAAGGCATCCCAAGGGGAGCACAAAAGTGCCAGAAAATGGCTGCCTCCACACGTTTTCATTGGCACCATTGCTAAGCCTAGGCTGAATCACCTGCCTCCAGTCTCAGCTAGGGACATGGTTTTTTAAACCAGGAAGCCCTGAGCTCCAGGCACACGGCAGCTGTGAAAGGCATCCCAAGGGGAGTACAAAAGTGCAACAACATGGCAGCTTTCACAGCTTTTTCCTTGGCACCATCCCTATACCTAGGCTGATTTATCTGCCTAGGGTTAGGGTTAGGGCTCAGCCAAGGGCAAGGATTTTTTTAAGCAGGAAGCCCTGAGTTCCAGGCTTACTGCATCTGCCAAAGGCATCCCAAAGGGAGCGCAGAAGTGCCACAACATGGCTGCTTTCACAGCTTTTTCCTTAGGAAGAACCCTAATACCCGGCTGATTTACCTTCCTAGGGTTACTGTTAGGCTTAGGCCTAGGACTTTTAAAACCAGGAAGCCCTGTGCTCCAGGCACACTGCAGCTGTTAAAGGCATCCCAAGGGGAGCGCAAAAGTGACACAACTTGGCTGCCTCCACTGCTATTTCCATGAGACCATCCCGAATCATAGGCTGATTTTCCTTCCTAGGCTTAAGGCTTGAGTTAGGCCTAGGGTTAGTGTTCTTTTAACCAGAAAGCCCTGAGTTCCAAGAACACAGCAGCTGCGAAGGACTACCCAAGAAGAGCGCAGAAGTGCCTCAACATGCCTGCCTCCACAGCTTTTTCCTTGGGGACGTCCCGAAACGAAGGCTGATTTAGAAGCCTCCAGTTTGGGCTAAAGTTGTGGTTTTTTAAACCAGGAAGCCCTGTGCTCCAAGCACACTGCAGCTGTGAAAGGCATCCCAAGGGGAGCGCAAAAGTGCCACAACATGGCTGTCTCCACAGCTTTTCCCTTGGGATAATTCCTAAACCCAGGCTGATTTAAATGACCAGTGTTACGGTTAGGGTTAGGGTTACGCCTAGGTGTAGAGCTTTTTAAACCAGCAAGCTCTGAGCTCCAGGCACACGGCAGCTGCGAAAGGCATCCCAAGGGGAGCACAAAAGTGCCAGAAAATGGCTGCCTCCACACGTTTTCATTGGCACCATTGCTAAGCCTAGGCTGAATCACCTGCCTCCAGTCTCAGCTAGGGACATGGTTTTTTAAACCAGGAAGCCCTGAGCTCCAGGCACACGGCAGCTGTGAAAGGCATCCCAAGGGGAGTACAAAAGTGCAACAACATGGCAGCTTTCACAGCTTTTTCCTTGGCACCATCCCTATACCTAGGCTGATTTATCTGCCTAGGGTTAGGGTTAGGGCTCAGCCAAGGGCAAGGATTTTTTTAAGCAGGAAGCCCTGAGTTCCAGGCTTACTGCATCTGCCAAAGGCATCCCAAAGGGAGCGCAGAAGTGCCACAACATGGCTGCTTTCACAGCTTTTTCCTTAGGAAGAACCCTAATACCCGGCTGATTTACCTTCCTAGGGTTACTGTTAGGCTTAGGCCTAGGACTTTTAAAACCAGGAAGCCCTGTGCTCCAGGCACACTGCAGCTGTTAAAGGCATCCCAAGGGGAGCGCAAAAGTGACACAACTTGGCTGCCTCCACTGCTATTTCCATGAGACCATCCCGAATCATAGGCTGATTTTCCTTCCTAGGCTTAAGGTTTGAGTTAGGCCTAGGGTTAGTGTTCTTTTAACCAGAAAGCCCTGAGTTCCAAGAAGACAGCAGCTGCGAAGGACTACCCAAGAAGAGCGCAGAAGTGCCTCAACATGCCTGCCTCCACAGCTTTTTCCTTGGGGACGTCCCGAAACGAAGGCTGATTTAGAAGCCTCCAGTTTGGGCTAAAGTTGTGGTTTTTTAAAGCAGGAAGCCCTGTGCTCCAAGCACACTGCAGCTGTGAAAGGCATCCCAAGGGGAGCGCAAAAGTGCCACAACATGGCTGTCTCCACAGCTTTTCCCTTGGGATAATTCCTAAACCCAGGCTGATTTAAATGACCAGTGTTACGGTTAGGGTTAGGGTTACGCCTAGGTGTAGAGCTTTTTAAACCAGCAAGCTCTGAGCTCCAGGCACACAACAGCTGCGAAAGGCATCCCAAGGGGAGCACAAAAGTGCCAGAAAATGGCTGCCTCCACACGTTTTCATTGGCACCATTGCTAAGCCTAGGCTGAATCACCTGCCTCCAGTCTCAGCTAGGGACATGGTTTTTTAAACCAGGAAGCCCTGAGCTCCAGGCACACGGCAGCTGTGAAAGGCATCCCAAGGGGAGTACAAAAGTGCAACAACATGGCAGCTTTCACAGCTTTTTCCTTGGCACCATCCCTATACCTAGGCTGATTTATCTGCCTAGGGTTAGGGTTAGGGCTCAGCCAAGGGCAAGGATTTTTTTAAGCAGGAAGCCCTGAGTTCCAGGCTTACTGCATCTGCCAAAGGCATCCCAAAGGGAGCGCAGAAGGTCCACAACATGGCTGCTTTCACAGCTTTTTCCTTAGGAAGAACCCTAATACCCGGCTGATTTACCTTCCTAGGGTTACTGTTAGGCTTAGGCCTAGGACTTTTAAAACCAGGAAGCCCTGTGCTCCAGGCACACTGCAGCTGTTAAAGGCATCCCAAGGGGAGCGCAAAAGTGACACAACTTGGCTGCCACCACTGCTATTTCCATGAGACCATCCCGAATCATAGGGTGATTTTCCTTCCTAGGCTTAAGGCTTGAGTTAGGCCTAGGGTTAGTGTTCTTTTAACCAGAAAGCCCTGAGTTCCAAGAACACAGCAGCTGCGAAGGACTACCCAAGAAGAGCGCAGAAGTGCCTCAACATGCCTGCCTCCACAGCTTTTTCCTTGGGGACGTCCCGAAACGAAGGCTGATTTAGAAGCCTCCAGTTTGGGCTAAAGTTGTGGTTTTTTAAACCAGGAAGCCCTGTGCTCCAAGCACACTGCAGCTGTGAAAGGCATCCCAAGGGGAGCGCAAAAGTGCCACAACATGGCTGTCTCCACAGCTTTTCCCTTGGGATAATTCCTAAACCCAGGCTGATTTAAATGACCAGTGTTACGGTTAGGGTTAGGGTTACGCCTAGGTGTAGAGCTTTTTAAACCAGCAAGCTCTGAGCTCCAGGCACACGGCAGCTGCGAAAGGCATCCCAAGGGGAGCACAAAAGTGCCAGAAAATGGCTGCCTCCACACGTTTTCATTGGCACCATTGCTAAGCCTAGGCTGAATCACCTGCCTCCAGTCTCAGCTAGGGACATGGTTTTTTAAACCAGGAAGCCCTGAGCTCCAGGCACACGGCAGCTGTGAAAGGCATCCCAAGGGGAGTACAAAAGTGCAACAACATGGCAGCTTTCACAGCTTTTTCCTTGGCACCATCCCTATACCTAGGCTGATTTATCTGCCTAGGGTTAGGGTTAGGGCTCAGCCAAGGGCAAGGATTTTTTTAAGCAGGAAGCCCTGAGTTCCAGGCTTACTGCATCTGCCAAAGGCATCCCAAAGGGAGCGCAGAAGGTCCACAACATGGCTGCTTTCACAGCTTTTTCCTTAGGAAGAACCCTAATACCCGGCTGATTTACCTTCCTAGGGTTACTGTTAGGCTTAGGCCTAGGACTTTTAAAACCAGGAAGCCCTGTGCTCCAGGCACACTGCAGCTGTTAAAGGCATCCCAAGGGGAGCGCAAAAGTGACACAACTTGGCTGCCACCACTGCTATTTCCATGAGACCATCCCGAATCATAGGGTGATTTTCCTTCCTAGGCTTAAGGCTTGAGTTAGGCCTAGGGTTAGTGTTCTTTTAACCAGAAAGCCCTGAGTTCCAAGAACACAGCAGCTGCGAAGGACTACCCAAGAAGAGCGCAGAAGTGCCTCAACATGCCTGCCTCCACAGCTTTTTCCTTGGGGACGTCCCGAAACGAAGGCTGATTTAGAAGCCTCCAGTTTGGGCTAAAGTTGTGGTTTTTTAAACCAGGAAGCCCTGTGCTCCAAGCACACTGCAGCTGTGAAAGGCATCCCAAGGGGAGCGCAAAAGTGCCACAACATGGCTGTCTCCACAGCTTTTCCCTTGGGATAATTCCTAAACCCAGGCTGATTTAAATGACCAGTGTTACGGTTAGGGTTAGGGTTACGCCTAGGTGTAGAGCTTTTTAAACCAGCAAGCTCTGAGCTCCAGGCACACGGCAGCTGCGAAAGGCATCCCAAGGGGAGCACAAAAGTGCCAGAAAATGGCTGCCTCCACACGTTTTCATTGGCACCATTGCTAAGCCTAGGCTGAATCACCTGCCTCCAGTCTCAGCTAGGGACATGGATTTTTAAACCAGGAAGCCCTGAGCTCCAGGCACACGGCAGCTGTGAAAGGCATCCCAAGGGGAGTACAAAAGTGCAACAACATGGCAGCTTTCACAGCTTTTTCCTTGGCACCATCCCTATACCTAGGCTGATTTATCTGCCTAGGCTTAGGGTTAGGGCTCAGCCAAGGGCAAGGATTTTTTTAAGCAGGAAGCCCTGAGTTCCAGGCTTACTGCATCTGCCAAAGGCATCCCAAAGGGAGCGCAGAAGTGCCACAACATGGCTGCTTTCACAGCTTTTTCCTTAGGAAGAACCCTAATACCCGGCTGATTTACCTTCCTAGGGTTACTGTTAGGCTTAGGCCTAGGACTTTTAAAACCAGGAAGCCCTGTGCTCCAGGCACACTGCAGCTGTTAAAGGCATCCCAAGGGGAGCGCAAAAGTGACACAACTTGGCTGCCTCCACTGTAATTTCCATGAGACCATCCCGAATCATAGGCTGATTTTCCTTCCTAGGCTTAAGGTTTGAGTTAGGCCTAGGGTTAGTGTTCTTTTAACCAGAAAGCCCTGAGTTCCAAGAAGACAGCAGCTGCGAAGGACTACCCAAGAAGAGCGCAGAAGTGCCTCAACATGCCTGCCTCCACAGCTTTTTCCTTGGGGACGTCCCGAAACGAAGGCTGATTTAGAAGCCTCCAGTTTGGCCTAAAGTTGTGGTTTTTTAAACCAGGAAGCCCTGTGCTCCAAGCACACTGCAGCTGTGAAAGGCATCCCAAGGGGAGCGCAAAAGTGCCACAACATGGCTGTCTCCACAGCTTTTCCCTTGGGATAATTCCTAAACCCAGGCTGATTTAAATGACCAGTGTTACGGTTAGGGTTAGGGTTACGCCTAGGTGTAGAGCTTTTTAAACCAGCAAGCTCTGAGCTCCAGGCACACGGCAGCTGCGAAAGGCATCCCAAGGGGAGCACAAAAGTGCCAGAAAATGGCTGCCTCCACACGTTTTCATTGGCACCATTGCTAAGCCTAGGCTGAATCACCTGCCTCCAGTCTCAGCTAGGGACATGGTTTTTTAAACCAGGAAGCCCTGAGCTCCAGGCACACGGCAGCTGTGAAAGGCATCCCAAGGGGAGTACAAAAGTGCAACAACATGGCAGCTTTCACAGCTTTTTCCTTGGCACCATCCCTATACCTAGGCTGATTTATCTGCCTAGGGTTAGGGTTAGGGCTCAGCCAAGGGCAAGGATTTTTTTAAGCAGGAAGCCCTGAGTTCCAGGCTTACTGCATCTGCCAAAGGCATCCCAAAGGGAGCGCAGAAGGTCCACAACATGGCTGCTTTCACAGCTTTTTCCTTAGGAAGAACCCTAATACCCGGCTGATTTACCTTCCTAGGGTTACTGTTAGGCTTAGGCCTAGGACTTTTAAAACCAGGAAGCCCTGTGCTCCAGGCACACTGCAGCTGTTAAAGGCATCCCAAGGGGAGCGCAAAAGTGACACAACTTGGCTGCCACCACTGCTATTTCCATGAGACCATCCCGAATCATAGGGTGATTTTCCTTCCTAGGCTTAAGGCTTGAGTTAGGCCTAGGGTTAGTGTTCTTTTAACCAGAAAGCCCTGAGTTCCAAGAACACAGCAGCTGCGAAGGACTACCCAAGAAGAGCGCAGAAGTGCCTCAACATGCCTGCCTCCACAGCTTTTTCCTTGGGGACGTCCCGAAACGAAGGCTGATTTAGAAGCCTCCAGTTTGGGCTAAAGTTGTGGTTTTTTAAACCAGGAAGCCCTGTGCTCCAAGCACACTGCAGCTGTGAAAGGCATCCCAAGGGGAGCGCAAAAGTGCCACAACATGGCTGTCTCCACAGCTTTTCCCTTGGGATAATTCCTAAACCCAGGCTGATTTAAATGACCAGTGTTACGGTTAGGGTTAGGGTTACGCCTAGGTGTAGAGCTTTTTAAACCAGCAAGCTCTGAGCTCCAGGCACACGGCAGCTGCGAAAGGCATCCCAAGGGGAGCACAAAAGTGCCAGAAAATGGCTGCCTCCACACGTTTTCATTGGCACCATTGCTAAGCCTAGGCTGAATCACCTGCCTCCAGTCTCAGCTAGGGACATGGATTTTTAAACCAGGAAGCCCTGAGCTCCAGGCACACGGCAGCTGTGAGAGGCATCCCAAGGGGAGTACAAAAGTGCAACAACATGGCAGCTTTCACAGCTTTTTCCTTGGCACCATCCCTATACCTAGGCTGATTTATCTGCCTAGGGTTAGGGTTAGGGCTCAGCCAAGGGCAAGGATTTTTTTAAGCAGGAAGCCCTGAGTTCCAGGCTTACTGCATCTGCCAAAGGCATCCCAAAGGGAGCGCAGAAGTGCCACAACATGGCTGCTTTCACAGCTTTTTCCTTAGGAAGAACCCTAATACCCGGCTGATTTACCTTCCTAGGGTTACTGTTAGGCTTAGGCCTAGGACTTTTAAAACCAGGAAGCCCTGTGCTCCAGGCACACTGCAGCTGTTAAAGGCATCCCAAGGGGAGCGCAAAAGTGACACAACTTGGCTGCCTCCACTGCTATTTCCATGAGACCATCCCGAATCATAGGCTGATTTTCCTTCCTAGGCTTAAGGTTTGAGTTAGGCCTAGGGTTAGTGTTCTTTTAACCAGAAAGCCCTGAGTTCCAAGAACACAGCAGCTGCGAAGGACTACCCAAGAAGAGCGCAGAAGTGCCTCAACATGCCTGCCTCCACAGCTTTTTCCTTGGGGACGTCCCGAAACGAAGGCTGATTTAGAAGCCTCCAGTTTGGGCTAAAGTTGTGGTTTTTTAAACCAGGAAGCCCTGTGCTCCAAGCACACTGCAGCTGTGAAAGGCATCCCAAGGGGAGCGCAAAAGTGCCACAACATGGCTGTCTCCACAGCTTTTCCCTTGGGATAATTCCTAAACCCAGGCTGATTTAAATGACCAGTGTTACGGTTAGGGTTAGGGTTACGCCTAGGTGTAGAGCTTTTTAAACCAGCAAGCTCTGAGCTCCAGGCACACGGCAGCTGCGAAAGGCATCCCAAGGGGAGCACAAAAGTGCCAGAAAATGGCTGCCTCCACACGTTTTCATTGGCACCATTGCTAAGCCTAGGCTGAATCACCTGCCTCCAGTCTCAGCTAGGGACATGGATTTTTAAACCAGGAAGCCCTGAGCTCCAGGCACACGGCAGCTGTGAAAGGCATCCCAAGGGGAGTACAAAAGTGCAACAACATGGCAGCTTTCACAGCTTTTTCCTTGGCACCATCCCTATACCTAGGCTGATTTATCTGCCTAGGGTTAGGGTTAGGGCTCAGCCAAGGGCAAGGATTTTTTTAAGCAGGAAGCCCTGAGTTCCAGGCTTACTGCATCTGCCAAAGGCATCCCAAAGGGAGCGCAGAAGTGCCACAACATGGCTGCTTTCACAGCTTTTTCCTTAGGAAGAACCCTAATACCCGGCTGATTTACCTTCCTAGGGTTACTGTTAGGCTTAGGCCTAGGACTTTTAAAACCAGGAAGCCCTGTGCTCCAGGCACACTGCAGCTGTTAAAGGCATCCCAAGGGGAGCGCAAAAGTGACACAACTTGGCTGCCTCCACTGCTATTTCCATGAGACCATCCCGAATCATAGGCTGATTTTCCTTCCTAGGCTTAAGGTTTGAGTTAGGCCTAGGGTTAGTGTTCTTTTAACCAGAAAGCCCTGAGTTCCAAGAACACAGCAGCTGCGAAGGACTACCCAAGAAGAGCGCAGAAGTGCCTCAACATGCCTGCCTCCACAGCTTTTTCCTTGGGGACGTCCCAAAACGAAGGCTGATTTAGAAGCCTCCAGTTTGGGCTAAAGTTGTGGTTTTTTACACCAGGAAGCCCTGTGCTCCAAGCACACTGCAGCTGTGAAAGGCATCCCAAGGGGAGCGCAAAAGTGCCACAACATGGCTGTCTCCACAGCTTTTCCCTTGGGATAATTCCTAAACCCAGGCTGATTTAAATGACCAGTGTTACGGTTAGGGTTAGGGTTACGCCTAGGTGTAGAGCTTTTTAAACCAGCAAGCTCTGAGCTCCAGGCACACGGCAGCTGCGAAAGGCATCCCAAGGGGAGCACAAAAGTGCCAGAAAATGGCTGCCTCCACACGTTTTCATTGGCACCATTGCTAAGCCTAGGCTGAATCACCTGCCTCCAGTCTCAGCTAGGGACATGGATTTTTAAACCAGGAAGCCCTGAGCTCCAGGCACACGGCAGCTGTGAAAGGCATCCCAAGGGGAGTACAAAAGTGCAACAACATGGCAGCTTTCACAGCTTTTTCCTTGGCACCATCCCTATACCTAGGCTGATTTATCTGCCTAGGGTTAGGGTTAGGGCTCAGCCAAGTGCAAGGATTTTTTAACCAGGAAGCCCTGAGTTCCAGGCTTACTGCATCTGCCAAAGGCATCCCAAAGGGAGCGCAGAAGTGCCACAACATGGCTGCTTTCACAGCTTTTTCCTTAGGAAGAACCCTAATACCCGGCTGATTTACCTTCCTAGGGTTACTGTTAGGCTTAGGCCAAGGACTTTTAAAACCAGGAAGCCCTGTGCTCCAGGCACACTGCAGCTGTTAAAGGCATCCCAAGGGGAGCGCAAAAGTGACACAACTTGGCTGCCTCCACTGCTATTTCCATGAGACCATCCCGAATCATAGGCTGATTTTCCTTCCTAGGCTTAAGGTTTGAGTTAGGCCTAGGGTTAGTGTTCTTTTAACCAGAAAGCCCTGAGTTCCAAGAACACAGCAGCTGCGAAGGACTACCCAAGAAGAGCGCAGAAGTGCCTCAACATGCCTGCCTCCACAGCTTTTTCCTTGGGGACGTCCCAAAACGAAGGCTGATTTAGAAGCCTCCAGTTTGGGCTAAAGTTGTGGTTTTTTAAACCAGGAAGCCCTGTGCTCCAAGCACACTGCAGCTGTGAAAGGCATCCCAAGGGGAGCGCAAAAGTGCCACAACATGGCTGTCTCCACAGCTTTTCCCTTGGGATAATTCCTAAACCCAGGCTGATTTAAATGACCAGTGTTACGGTTAGGGTTAGGGTTACGCCTAGGTGTAGAGCTTTTTAAACCAGCAAGCTCTGAGCTCCAGGCACACGGCAGCTGCGAAAGGCATCCCAAGGGGAGCACAAAAGTGCCAGAAAATGGCTGCCTCCACACGTTTTCATTGGCACCATTGCTAAGCCTAGGCTGAATCACCTGCCTCCAGTCTCAGCTAGGGACATGGATTTTTAAACCAGGAAGCCCTGAGCTCCAGGCATATGGCAGCTGTGAAAGGCATCCCAAGGGGAGTACAAAAGTGCAACAACATGGCAGCTTTCACAGCTTTTTCCTTGGCACCATCCCTATACCTAGGCTGATTTATCTGCCTAGGGTTAGGGTTAGGGCTCAGCCAAGGGCAAGGATTTTTTTAAGCAGGAAGCCCTGAGTTCCAGGCTTACTGCATCTGCCAAAGGCATCCCAAAGGGAGCGCAGAAGTGCCACAACATGGCTGCTTTCACAGCTTTTTCCTTAGGAAGAACCCTAATACCCGGCTGATTTACCTTCCTAGGGTTACTGTTAGGCTTAGGCCTAGGACTTTTAAAACCAGGAAGCCCTGTGCTCCAGGCACACTGCAGCTGTTAAAGGCATCCCAAGGGGAGCGCAAAAGTGACACAACTTGGCTGCCTCCACTGCTATTTCCATGAGACCATCCCGAATCATAGGCTGATTTTCCTTCCTAGGCTTAAGGTTTGAGTTAGGCCTAGGGTTAGTGTTCTTTTAACCAGAAAGCCCTGAGTTCCAAGAACACAGCAGCTGCGAAGGACTACCCAAGAAGAGCGCAGAAGTGCCTCAACATGCCTGCCTCCACAGCTTTTTCCTTGGGGACGTCCCGAAACGAAGGCTGATTTAGAAGCCTCCAGTTTGGGCTAAAGTTGTGGTTTTTTACACCAGGAAGCCCTGTGCTCCAAGCACACTGCAGCTGTGAAAGGCATCCCAAGGGGAGCGCAAAAGTGCCACAACATGGCTGTCTCCACAGCTTTTCCCTTGGGATAATTCCTAAACCCAGGCTGATTTAAATGACCAGTGTTACGGTTAGGGTTAGGGTTACGCCTAGGTGTAGAGCTTTTTAAACCAGCAAGCTCTGAGCTCCAGGCACACGGCAGCTGCGAAAGGCATCCCAAGGGGAGCACAAAAGTGCCAGAAAATGGCTGCCTCCACACGTTTTCATTGGCACCATTGCTAAGCCTAGGCTGAATCACCTGCCTCCAGTCTCAGCTAGGGACATGGATTTTTAAACCAGGAAGCCCTGAGCTCCAGGCACACGGCAGCTGTGAAAGGCATCCCAAGGGGAGTACAAAAGTGCAACAACATGGCAGCTTTCACAGCTTTTTCCTTGGCACCATCCCTATACCTAGGCTGATTTATCTGCCTAGGGTTAGGGTTAGGGCTCAGCCAAGGGCAAGGATTTTTTAACCAGGAAGCCCTGAGTTCCAGGCTTACTGCATCTGCCAAAGGCATCCCAAAGGGAGCGCAGAAGTGCCACAACATGGCTGCTTTCACAGCTTTTTCCTTAGGAAGAACCCTAATACCCGGCTGATTTACCTTCCTAGGGTTACTGTTAGGCTTAGGCCTAGGACTTTTAAAACCAGGAAGCCCTGTGCTCCAGGCACACTGCAGCTGTGAAAGGCATCCCAAGGGGAGCGCAAAAGTGACACAACTTGGCTGCCTCCACTGCTATTTCCATGAGACCATCCCGAATCATAGGCTGATTTTCCTTCCTAGGCTTAAGGTTTGAGTTAGGCCTAGGGTTAGTGTTCTTTTAACCAGAAAGCCCTGAGTTCCAAGAACACAGCAGCTGCGAAGGACTACCCAAGAAGAGCGCAGAAGTGCCTCAACATGCCTGCCTCCACAGCTTTTTCCTTGGGGACGTCCCGAAACGAAGGCTGATTTAGAAGCCTCCAGTTTGGGCTAAAGTTGTGGTTTTTTAAACCAGGAAGCCCTGTGCTCCAAGCACACTGCAGCTGTGAAAGGCATCCCAAGGGGAGCGCAAAAGTGCCACAACATGGCTGTCTCCACAGCTTTTCCCTTGGGATAATTCCTAAACCCAGGCTGATTTAAATGACCAGTGTTACGGTTAGGGTTAGGGTTACGCCTAGGTGTAGAGCTTTTTAAACCAGCAAGCTCTGAGCTCCAGGCACACGGCAGCTGCGAAAGGCATCCCAAGGGGAGCACAAAAGTGCCAGAAAATGGCTGCCTCCACACGTTTTCATTGGCACCATTGCTAAGCCTAGGCTGAATCACCTGCCTCCAGTCTCAGCTAGGGACATGGTTTTTTAAACCAGGAAGCCCTGAGCTCCAGGCACACGGCAGCTGTGAAAGGCATCCCAAGGGGAGTACAAAAGTGCAACAACATGGCAGCTTTCACAGCTTTTTCCTTGGCACCATCCCTATACCTAGGCTGATTTATCTGCCTAGGGTTAGGGTTAGGGCTCAGCCAAGGGCAAGGATTTTTTTAACCAGGAAGCCCTGAGTTCCAGGCTTACTGCATCTGCCAAAGGCATCCCAAAGGGAGCGCAGAAGTGCCACAACATGGCTGCTTTCACAGCTTTTTCCTTAGGAAGAACCCTAATACCCGGCTGATTTACCTTCCTAGGGTTACTGTTAGGCTTAGGCCTAGGACTTTTAAAACCAGGAAGCCCTGTGCTCCAGGCACACTGCAGCTGTTAAAGGCATCCCAAGGGGAGTGCAAAAGTGACACAACTTGGCTGCCTCCACTGCTATTTCCATGAGACCATCCCGAATCATAGGCTGATTTTCCTTCCTAGGCTTAAGGCTTGAGTTAGGCCTAGGGTTAATGTTCTTTTAACCAGAAAGCCCTGAGTTCCAAGAACACAGCAGCTGCGAAGGACTACCCAAGAAGAGCGCAGAAGTGCCTCAACATGCCTGCCTCCACAGCTTTTTCCTTGGGGACGTCCCGAAACGAAGGCTGATTTAGAAGCCTCCAGTTTGGGCTAAAGTTGTGGTTTTTTACACCAGGAAGCCCTGTGCTCCAAGCACACTGCAGCTGTGAAAGGCATCCCAAGGGGAGCGCAAAAGTGCCACAACATGGCTGTCTCCACAGCTTTTCCCTTGGGATAATTCCTAAACCCAGGCTGATTTAAATGACCAGTGTTACGGTTAGGGTTAGGGTTACGCCTAGGTGTAGAGCTTTTTAAACCAGCAAGCTCTGAGCTCCAGGCACACGGCAGCTGCGAAAGGCATCCCAAGGGGAGCACAAAAGTGCCAGAAAATGGCTGCCTCCACACGTTTTCATTGGCACCATTGCTAAGCCTAGGCTGAATCACCTGCCTCCAGTCTCAGCTAGGGACATTGTTTTTTAAACCAGGAAGCCCTGAGCTCCAGGCACACGGCAGCTGTGAAAGGCATCCCAAGGGGAGTACAAAAGTGCAACAACATGGCAGCTTTCACAGCTTTTTCCTTGGCACCATCCCTATACCTAGGCTGATTTATCTGCCTAGGGTTAGGGTTAGGGCTCAGCCAAGGGCAAGGATTTTTTAACCAGGAAGCCCTGAGTTCCAGGCTTACTGCATCTGCCAAAGGCATCCCAAAGGGAGCGCAGAAGTGCCACAACATGGCTGCTTTCACAGCTTTTTCCTTAGGAAGAACCCTAATACCCGGCTGATTTACCTTCCTAGGGTTACTGTTAGGCTTAGGCCTAGGACTTTTAAAACCAGGAAGCCCTGTGCTCCAGGCACACTGCAGCTGTTAAAGGCATCCCAAGGGGAGCGCAAAAGTGACACAACTTGGCTGCCTCCACTGCTATTTCCATGAGACCATCCCGAATCATAGGCTGATTTTCCTTCCTAGGCTTAAGGTTTGAGTTAGGCCTAGGGTTAGTGTTCTTTTAACCAGAAAGCCCTGAGTTCCAAGAACACAGCAGCTGCGAAGGACTACCCAAGAAGAGTGCAGAAGTGCCTCAACATGCCTGCCTCCACAGCTTTTTCCTTGGGGACGTCCCGAAACGAAGGCTGATTTAGAAGCCTCCAGTTTGGCCTAAAGTTGTGGTTTTTTAAACCAGGAAGCCCTGTGCTCCAAGCACACTGCAGCTGTGAAAGGCATCCCAAGGGGAGCGCAAAAGTGCCACAACATGGCTGTCTCCACAGCTTTTCCCTTGGGATAATTCCTAAACCCAGGCTGATTTAAATGACCAGTGTTACGGTTAGGGTTAGGGTTACGCCTAGGTGTAGAGCTTTTTAAACCAGCAAGCTCTGAGCTCCAGGCACACGGCAGCTGCGAAAGGCATCCCAAGGGGAGCACAAAAGTGCCAGAAAATGGCTGCCTCCACACGTTTTCATTGGCACCATTGCTAAGCCTAGGCTGAATCACCTGCCTCCAGTCTCAGCTAGGGACATGGTTTTTTAAACCAGGAAGCCCTGAGCTCCAGGCACACGGCAGCTGTGAAAGGCATCCCAAGGGGAGTACAAAAGTGCAACAACATGGCAGCTTTCACAGCTTTTTCCTTGGCACCATCCCTATACCTAGGCTGATTTATCTGCCTAGGGTTAGGGTTAGGGCTCAGCCAAGGGCAAGGATTTTTTTAACCAGGAAGCCCTGAGTTCCAGGCTTACTGCATCTGCCAAAGGCATCCCAAAGGGAGCGCAGAAGTGCCACAACATGGCTGCTTTCACAGCTTTTTCCTTAAGAAGAACCCTAATACCCGGCTGATTTACCTTCCTAGGGTTACTGTTAGGCTTAGGCCTAGGACTTTTAAAACCAGGAAGCCCTGTGCTCCAGGCACACTGCAGCTGTGAAAGGCATCCCAAGGGGAGCGCAAAAGTGACACAACTTGGCTGCCTCCACTGCTATTTCCATGAGACCATCCCGAATCATAGGCTGATTTTCCTTCCTAGGCTTAAGGTTTGAGTTAGGCCTAGGGTTAGTGTTCTTTTAACCAGAAAGCCCTGAGTTCCAAGAACACAGCAGCTGCGAAGGACTACCCAAGAAGAGCGCAGAAGTGCCTCAACATGCCTGCCTCCACAGCTTTTTCCTTGGGGACGTCCCGAAACGAAGGCTGATTTAGAAGCCTCCAGTTTGGGCTAAAGTTGTGGTTTTTTAAACCAGGAAGCCCTGTGCTCCAAGCACACTGCAGCTGTGAAAGGCATCCCAAGGGGAGCGCAAAAGTGCCACAACATGGCTGTCTCCACAGCTTTTCCCTTGGGATAATTCCTAAACCCAGGCTGATTTAAATGACCAGTGTTACGGTTAGGGTTAGGGTTACGCCTAGGTGTAGAGCTTTTTAAACCAGCAAGCTCTGAGCTCCAGGCACACGGCAGCTGCGAAAGGCATCCCAAGGGGAGCACAAAAGTGCCAGAAAATGGCTGCCTCCACACGTTTTCATTGGCACCATTGCTAAGCCTAGGCTGAATCACCTGCCTCCAGTCTCAGCTAGGGACATGGTTTTTTAAACCAGGAAGCCCTGAGCTCCAGGCACACGGCAGCTGTGAAAGGCATCCCAAGGGGAGTACAAAAGTGCAACAACATGGCAGCTTTCACAGCTTTTTCCTTGGCACCATCCCTATACCTAGGCTGATTTATCTGCCTAGGGTTAGGGTTAGGGCTCAGCCAAGGGCAAGGATTTTTTTAAGCAGGAAGCCCTGAGTTCCAGGCTTACTGCATCTGCCAAAGGCATCCCAAAGGGAGCGCAGAAGGTCCACAACATGGCTGCTTTCACAGCTTTTTCCTTAGGAAGAACCCTAATACCCGGCTGATTTACCTTCCTAGGGTTACTGTTAGGCTTAGGCCTAGGACATTTAAAACCAGGAAGCCCTGTGCTCCAGGCACACTGCAACTGTTAAAGGCATCCCAAGGGGAGTGCAAAAGTGACACAACTTGGCTGCCTCCACTGCTATTTCCATGAGACCATCCCGAATCATAGGCTGATTTTCCTTCCTAGGCTTAAGGCTTGAGTTAGGCCTAGGTTTAATGTTCTTTTAACCAGAAAGCCCTGAGTTCCAAGAACACAGCAGCTGCGAAGGACTACCCAAGAAGAGCGCAGAAGTGCCTCAACATGCCTGCCTCCACAGCTTTTTCCTTGGGGACGTCCCGAAACGAAGGCTGATTTCGAAGCCTCCAGTTTGGGCTAAAGTTGTGGTTTTTTAAACCAGGAAGCCCTGTGCTCCAAGCACACTGCAGCTGTGAAAGGCATCCCAAGGGGAGCGCAAAAGTGCCACAACATGGCTGTCTCCACAGCTTTTCCCTTGGGATAATTCCTAAACCCAGGCTGATTTAAATGACCAGTGTTACGGTTAGGGTTAGGGTTACGCCTAGGTGTAGAGCTTTTTAAACCAGCAAGCTCTGAGCTCCAGGCACACGGCAGCTGCGAAAGGCATCCCAAGGGGAGCACAAAAGTGCCAGAAAATGGCTGCCTCCACACGTTTTCATTGGCACCATTGCTAAGCCTAGGCTGAATCACCTGCCTCCAGTCTCAGCTAGGGACATGGTTTTTTAAACCAGGAAGCCCTGAGCTCCAGGCACACGGCAGCTGTGAAAGGCATCCCAAGGGGAGTACAAAAGTGCAACAACATGGCAGCTTTCACAGCTTTTTCCTTGGCACCATCCCTATACCTAGGCTGATTTATCTGCCTAGGGTTAGGGTTAGGGCTCAGCCAAGGGCAAGGATTTTTTTAAGCAGGAAGCCCTGAGTTCCAGGCTTACTGCATCTGCCAAAGGCATCCCAAAGGGAGCGCAGAAGGTCCACAACATGGCTGCTTTCACAGCTTTTTCCTTAGGAAGAACCCTAATACCCGGCTGATTTACCTTCCTAGGGTTACTGTTAGGCTTAGGCCTAGGACATTTAAAACCAGGAAGCCCTGTGCTCCAGGCACACTGCAGCTGTTAAAGGCATCCCAAGGGGAGTGCAAAAGTGACACAACTTGGCTGCCTCCACTGCTATTTCCATGAGACCATCCCGAATCATAGGCTGATTTTCCTTCCTAGGCTTAAGGCTTGAGTTAGGCCTAGGGTTAATGTTCTTTTAACCAGAAAGCCCTGAGTTCCAAGAACACAGCAGCTGCGAAGGACTACCCAAGAAGAGCGCAGAAGTGCCTCAACATGCCTGCCTCCACAGCTTTTTCCTTGGGGACGTCCCGAAACGAAGGCTGATTTAGAAGCCTCCAGTTTGGGCTAAAGTTGTGGTTTTTTACACCAGGAAGCCCTGTGCTCCAAGCACACTGCAGCTGTGAAAGGCATCCCAAGGGGAGCGCAAAAGTGCCACAACATGGCTGTCTCCACAGCTTTTCCCTTGGGATAATTCCTAAACCCAGGCTGATTTAAATGACCAGTGTTACGGTTAAGGTTAGGGTTACGCCTAGGTGTAGAGCTTTTTAAACCAGCAAGCTCTGAGCTCCAGGCACACGGCAGCTGCGAAAGGCATCCCAAGGGGAGCACAAAAGTGCCAGAAAATGGCTGCCTCCACACGTTTTCATTGGCACCATTGCTAAGCCTAGGCTGAATCACCTGCCTCCAGTCTCAGCTAGGGACATGGTTTTTTAAACCAGGAAGCCCTGAGCTCCAGGCACACGGCAGCTGTGAAAGGCATCCCAAGGGGAGTACAAAAGTGCAACAACATGGCAGCTTTCACAGCTTTTTCCTTGGCACCATCCCTATACCTAGGCTGATTTATCTGCCTAGGGTTAGGGTTAGGGCTCAGCCAAGGGCAAGGATTTTTTTAAGCAGGAAGCCCTGAGTTCCAGGCTTACTGCATCTGCCAAAGGCATCCCAAAGGGAGCGCAGAAGGTCCACAACATGGCTGCTTTCACAGCTTTTTCCTTAGGAAGAACCCTAATACCCGGCTGATTTACCTTCCTAGGGTTACTGTTAGGCTTAGGCCTAGGACTTTTAAAACCAGGAAGCCCTGTGCTCCAGGCACACTGCAGCTGTTAAAGGCATCCCAAGGGGAGTGCAAAAGTGACACAACTTGGCTGCCTCCACTGCTATTTCCATGAGACCATCCCGAATCATAGGCTGATTTTCCTTCCTAGGCTTAAGGTTTGAGTTAGGCCTAGGGTTAGTGTTCTTTTAACCAGAAAGCCCTGAGTTCCAAGAACACAGCAGCTGCGAAGGACTACCCAAGAAGAGCGCAGAAGTGCCTCAACATGCCTGCCTCCACAGCTTTTTCCTTGGGGACGTCCCGAAACGAAGGCTGATTTAGAAGCCTCCAGTTTGGGCTAAAGTTGTGGTTTTTTAAACCAGGAAGCCCTGTGCTCCAAGCACACTGCAGCTGTGAAAGGCATCCCAAGGGGAGCGCAAAAGTGCCACAACATGGCTGTCTCCACAGCTTTTCCCTTGGGATAATTCCTAAACCCAGGCTGATTTAAATGACCAGTGTTACGGTTAGGGTTAGGGTTACGCCTAGGTGTAGAGCTTTTTAAACCAGCAAGCTCTGAGCTCCAGGCACACGGCAGCTGTGAAAGGCATCCCAAGGGGAGCACAAAAGTGCCAGAAAATGGCTGCCTCCACACGTTTTCATTGGCACCATTGCTAAGCCTAGGCTGAATCACCTGCCTCCAGTCTCAGCTAGGGACATGGATTTTTAAACCAGGAAGCCCTGAGCTCCAGGCACACGGCAGCTGTGAAAGGCATCCCAAGGGGAGTACAAAAGTGCAACAACATGGCAGCTTTCACAGCTTTTTCCTTGGCACCATCCCTATACCTAGGCTGATTTATCTGCCTAGGGTTAGGGTTAGGGCTCAGCCAAGGGCAAGGATTTTTTTAAGCAGGAAGCCCTGAGTTCCAGGCTTACTGCATCTGCCAAAGGCATCCCAAAGGGAGCGCAGAAGTGCCACAACATGGCTGCTTTCACAGCTTTTTCCTTAGGAAGAACCCTAATACCCGGCTGATTTACCTTCCTAGGGTTACTGTTAGGCTTAGGCCTAGGACTTTTAAAACCAGGAAGCCCTGTGCTCCAGGCACACTGCAGCTGTTAAAGGCATCCCAAGGGGAGTGCAAAAGTGACACAACTTGGCTGCCTCCACTGCTATTTCCATGAGACCATCCCGAATCATAGGCTGATTTTCCTTCCTAGGCTTAAGGTTTGAGTTAGGCCTAGGGTTAGTGTTCTTTTAACCAGAAAGCCCTGAGTTCCAAGAACACAGCAGCTGCGAAGGACTACCCAAGAAGAGCGCAGAAGTGCCTCAACATGCCTGCCTCCACAGCTTTTTCCTTGGGGACGTCCCGAAACGAAGGCTGATTTAGAAGCCTCCAGTTTGGGCTAAAGTTGTGGTTTTTTAAACCAGGAAGCCCTGTGCTCCAAGCACACTGCAGCTGTGAAAGGCATCCCAAGGGGAGCGCAAAAGTGCCACAACATGGCTGTCTCCACAGCTTTTCCCTTGGGATAATTCCTAAACCCAGGCTGATTTAAATGACCAGTGTTACGGTTAGGGTTAGGGTTACGCCTAGGTGTAGAGCTTTTTAAACCAGCAAGCTCTGAGCTCCAGGCACACGGCAGCTGCGAAAGGCATCCCAAGGGGAGCACAAAAGTGCCAGAAAATGGCTGCCTCCACACGTTTTCATTGGCACCATTGCTAAGCCTAGGCTGAATCACCTGCCTCCAGTCTCAGCTAGGGACATGGTTTTTTAAACCAGGAAGCCCTGAGCTCCAGGCACACGGCAGCTGTGAAAGGCATCCCAAGGGGAGTACAAAAGTGCAACAACATGGCAGCTTTCACAGCTTTTTCCTTGGCACCATCCCTATACCTAGGCTGATTTATCTGCCTAGGGTTAGGGTTAGGGCTCAGCCAAGGGCAAGGATTTTTTTAAGCAGGAAGCCCTGAGTTCCAGGCTTACTGCATCTGCCAAAGGCATCCCAAAGGGAGCGCAGAAGGTCCACAACATGGCTGCTTTCACAGCTTTTTCCTTAGGAAGAACCCTAATACCCGGCTGATTTACCTTCCTAGGGTTACTGTTAGGCTTAGGCCTAGGACATTTAAAACCAGGAAGCCCTGTGCTCCAGGCACACTGCAGCTGTTAAAGGCATCCCAAGGGGAGTGCAAAAGTGACACAACTTGGCTGCCTCCACTGCTATTTCCATGAGACCATCCCGAATCATAGGCTGATTTTCCTTCCTAGGCTTAAGGCTTGAGTTAGGCCTAGGGTTAATGTTCTTTTAACCAGAAAGCCCTGAGTTCCAAGAACACAGCAGCTGCGAAGGACTACCCAAGAAGAGCGCAGAAGTGCCTCAACATGCCTGCCTCCACAGCTTTTTCCTTGGGGACGTCCCGAAACGAAGGCTGATTTAGAAGCCTCCAGTTTGGGCTAAAGTTGTGGTTTTTTACACCAGGAAGCCCTGTGCTCCAAGCACACTGCAGCTGTGAAAGGCATCCCAAGGGGAGTGCAAAAGTGCCACAACATGGCTGTCTCCACAGCTTTTCCCTTGGGATAATTCCTAAACCCAGGCTGATTTAAATGACCAGTGTTACGGTTAGGGTTAGGGTTACGCCTAGGTGTAGAGCTTTTTAAACCAGCAAGCTCTGAGCTCCAGGCACACGGCAGCTGCGAAAGGCATCCCAAGGGGAGCACAAAAGTGCCAGAAAATGGCTGCCTCCACACGTTTTCATTGGCACCATTGCTAAGCCTAGGCTGAATCACCTGCCTCCAGTCTCAGCTAGGGACATGGTTTTTTAAACCAGGAAGCCCTGAGCTCCAGGCACACGGCAGCTGTGAAAGGCATCCCAAGGGGAGTACAAAAGTGCAACAACATGGCAGCTTTCACAGCTTTTTCCTTGGCACCATCCCTATACCTAGGCTGATTTATCTGCCTAGGGTTAGGGTTAGGGCTCAGCCAAGGGCAAGGATTTTTTTAAGCAGGAAGCCCTGAGTTCCAGGCTTACTGCATCTGCCAAAGGCATCCCAAAGGGAGCGCAGAAGGTCCACAACATGGCTGCTTTCACAGCTTTTTCCTTAGGAAGAACCCTAATACCCGGCTGATTTACCTTCCTAGGGTTACTGTTAGGCTTAGGCCTAGGACTTTTAAAACCAGGAAGCCCTGTGCTCCAGGCACACTGCAGCTGTTAAAGGCATCCCAAGGGGAGTGCAAAAGTGACACAACTTGGCTGCCTCCACTGCTATTTCCATGAGACCATCCCGAATCATAGGCTGATTTTCCTTCCTAGGCTTAAGGTTTGAGTTAGGCCTAGGGTTAGTGTTCTTTTAACCAGAAAGCCCTGAGTTCCAAGAACACAGCAGCTGCGAAGGACTACCCAAGAAGAGCGCAGAAGTGCCTCAACATGCCTGCCTCCACAGCTTTTTCCTTGGGGACGTCCCGAAACGAAGGCTGATTTAGAAGCCTCCAGTTTGGGCTAAAGTTGTGGTTTTTTAAACCAGGAAGCCCTGTGCTCCAAGCACACTGCAGCTGTGAAAGGCATCCCAAGGGGAGCGCAAAAGTGCCACAACATGGCTGTCTCCACAGCTTTTCCCTTGGGATAATTCCTAAACCCAGGCTGATTTAAATGACCAGTGTTACGGTTAGGGTTAGGGTTACGCCTAGGTGTAGAGCTTTTTAAACCAGCAAGCTCTGAGCTCCAGGCACACGGCAGCTGCGAAAGGCATCCCAAGGGGAGCACAAAAGTGCCAGAAAATGGCTGCCTCCACACGTTTTCATTGGCACCATTGCTAAGCCTAGGCTGAATCACCTGCCTCCAGTCTCAGCTAGGGACATGGTTTTTTAAACCAGGAAGCCCTGAGCTCCAGGCACACGGCAGCTGTGAAAGGCATCCCAAGGGGAGTACAAAAGTGCAACAACATGGCAGCTTTCACAGCTTTTTCCTTGGCACCATCCCTATACCTAGGCTGATTTATCTGCCTAGGCTTAGGGTTAGGGCTCAGCCAAGGGCAAGGATTTTTTAACCAGGATGCCCTGAGTTCCAGGCTTACTGCATCTGCCAAAGGCATCCCAAAGGGAGCGGTGAAGTGCCACAACATGGCTGCTTTCACAGCTTTTTCCTTAGGAAGAACCCTAATACCCGGCTGATTTACCTTCCTAGGGTTACTGTTAGGCTTAGGCCTAGGACTTTTAAAACCAGGAAGCCCTGTGCTCCAGGCACACTGCAGCTGTTAAAGGCATCCCAAGGGGAGCGCAAAAGTGACACAACTTGGCTGCCTCCACTGCTATTTCCATGAGACCATCCCGAATCATAGGCTGATTTTCCTTCCTAGGCTTAAGGTTTGAGTTAGGCCTAGGGTTAGTGTTCTTTTAACCAGAAAGCCCTGAGTTCCAAGAACACAGCAGCTGCGAAGGACTACCCAAGAAGAGCGCAGAAGTGCCTCAACATGCCTGCCTCCACAGCTTTTTCCTTGGGGACGTCCCGAAACGAAGGCTGATTTAGAAGCCTCCAGTTTGGGCTAAAGTTGTGGTTTTTTAAAGCAGGAAGCCCTGTGCTCCAAGCACACTGCAGCTGTGAAAGGCATCCCAAGGGGAGCGCAAAAGTGCCACAACATGGCTGTCTCCACAGCTTTTCCCTTGGGATAATTCCTAAACCCAGGCTGATTTAAATGACCAGTGTTACGGTTAGGGTTAGGGTTACGCCTAGGTGTAGAGCTTTTTAAACCAGCAAGCTCTGAGCTCCAGGCACACGGCAGCTGCGAAAGGCATCCCAAGGGGAGCACAAAAGTGCCAGAAAATGGCTGCCTCCACACGTTTTCATTGGCACCATTGCTAAGCCTAGGCTGAATCACCTGCCTCCAGTCTCAGCTAGGGACATGGTTTTTTAAACCAGGAAGCCCTGAGCTCCAGGCACACGGCAGCTGTGAAAGGCATCCCAAGGGGAGTACAAAAGTGCAACAACATGGCAGCTTTCACAGCTTTTTCCTTGGCACCATCCCTATACCTAGGCTGATTTATCTGCCTAGGGTTAGGGTTAGGGCTCAGCCAAGGGCAAGGATTTTTTAACCAGGAAGCCCTGAGTTCCAGGCTTACTGCATCTGCCAAAGGCATCCCAAAGGGAGCGCAGAAGTGCCACAACATGGCTGCTTTCACAGCTTTTTCCTTAGGAAGAACCCTAATACCCGGCTGATTTACCTTCCTAGGGTTACTGTTAGGCTTAGGCCTAGGACTTTTAAAACCAGGAAGCCCTGTGCTCCAGGCACACTGCAGCTGTTAAAGGCATCCCAAGGGGAGCGCAAAAGTGACACAACTTGGCTGCCTCCACTGCTATTTCCATGAGACCATCCCGAATCATAGGCTGATTTTCCTTCCTAGGCTTAAGGTTTGAGTTAGGCCTAGGGTTAGTGTTCTTTTAACCAGAAAGCCCTGAGTTCCAAGAACACAGCAGCTGCGAAGGACTACCCAAGAAGAGCGCAGAAGTGCCTCAACATGCCTGCCTCCACAGCTTTTTCCTTGGGGACGTCCCGAAACGAAGGCTGATTTAGAAGCCTCCAGTTTGGGCTAAAGTTGTGGTTTTTTAAACCAGGAAGCCCTGTGCTCCAAGCACACTGCAGCTGTGAAAGGCATTCCAAGGGGAGCGCAAAAGTGCCACAACATGGCTGTCTCCACAGCTTTTCCCTTGGGATAATTCCTAAACCCAGGCTGATTTAAATGACCAGTGTTACGGTTAGGGTTAGGGTTACGCCTAGGTGTAGAGCTTTTTAAACCAGCAAGCTCTGAGCTCCAGGCACACGGCAGCTGCGAAAGGCATCCCAAGGGGAGCACAAAAGTGCCAGAAAATGGCTGCCTCCACACGTTTTCATTGGCACCATTGCTAAGCCTAGGCTGAATCACCTGCCTCCAGTCTCAGCTAGGGACATGGTTTTTTAAACCAGGAAGCCCTGAGCTCCAGGCACACGGCAGCTGTGAAAGGCATCCCAAGGGGAGTACAAAAGTGCAACAACATGGCAGCTTTCACAGCTTTTTCCTTGGCACCATCCCTATACCTAGGCTGATTTATCTGCCTAGGCTTAGGGTTAGGGCTCAGCCAAGGGCAAGGATTTTTTAACCAGGAAGCCCTGAGTTCCAGGCTTACTGCATCTGCCAAAGGCATCCCAAAGGGAGCGCAGAAGTGCCACAACATGGCTGCTTTCACAGCTTTTTCCTTAGGAAGAACCCTAATACCCGGCTGATTTACCTTCCTAGGGTTACTGTTAGGCTTAGGCCTAGGACTTTTAAAACCAGGAAGCCCTGTGCTCCAGGCACACTGCAGCTGTTAAAGGCATCCCAAGGGGAGCACAAAAGTGACACAACTTGGCTGCCTCCACTGCTATTTCCATGAGACCATCCCGAATCATAGGCTGATTTTCCTTCCTAGGCTTAAGGTTTGAGTTAGGCCTAGGGTTAGTGTTCTTTTAACCAGAAAGCCCTGAGTTCCAAGAACACAGCAGCTGCGAAGGACTACCCAAGAAGAGCGCAGAAGTGCCTCAACATGCCTGCCTCCACAGCTTTTTCCTTGGGGACGTCCCGAAACGAAGGCTGATTTAGAAGCCTCCAGTTTGGGCTAAAGTTGTGGTTTTTTACACCAGGAAGCCCTGTGCTCCAAGCACACTGCAGCTGTGAAAGGCATCCCAAGGGGAGCGCAAAAGTGCCACAACATGGCTGTCTCCACAGCTTTTCCCTTGGGATAATTCCTAAACCCAGGCTGATTTAAATGACCAGTGTTACGGTTAGGGTTAGGGTTACGCCTAGGTGTAGAGCTTTTTAAACCAGCAAGCTCTGAGCTCCAGGCACACGGCAGCTGCGAAAGGCATCCCAAGGGGAGCACAAAAGTGCCAGAAAATGGCTGCCTCCACACGTTTTCATTGGCACCATTGCTAAGCCTAGGCTGAATCACCTGCCTCCAGTCTCAGCTAGGGACATGGTTTTTTAAACCAGGAAGCCCTGAGCTCCAGGCACACGGCAGCTGTGAAAGGCATCCCAAGGGGAGTACAAAAGTGCAACAACATGGCAGCTTTCACAGCTTTTTCCTTGGCACCATCCCTATACCTAGGCTGATTTATCTGCCTAGGGTTAGGGTTAGGGCTCAGCCAAGTGCAAGGATTTTTTAACCAGGAAGCCCTGAGTTCCAGGCTTACTGCATCTGCCAAAGGCATCCCAAAGGGAGCGCAGAAGTGCCACAACATGGCTGCTTTCACAGCTTTTTCCTTAGGAAGAACCCTAATACCCGGCTGATTTACCTTCCTAGGGTTACTGTTAGGCTTAGGCCTAGGACTTTTAAAACCAGGAAGCCCTGTGCTCCAGGCACACTGCAGCTGTTAAAGGCATCCCAAGGGGAGCGCAAAAGTGACACAACTTGGCTGCCTCCACTGCTATTTCCATGAGACCATCCCGAATCATAGGCTGATTTTCCTTCCTAGGCTTAAGGTTTGAGTTAGGCCTAGGGTTAGTGTTCTTTTAACCAGAAAGCCCTGAGTTCCAAGAACACAGCAGCTGCGAAGGACTACCCAAGAAGAGCGCAGAAGTGCCTCAACATGCCTGCCTCCACAGCTTTTTCCTTGGGGACGTCCCGAAACGAAGGCTGATTTAGAAGCCTCCAGTTTGGGCTAAAGTTGTGGTTTTTTAAACCAGGAAGCCCTGTGCTCCAAGCACACTGCAGCTGTGAAAGGCATCCCAAGGGGAGCGCAAAAGTGCCACAACATGGCTGTCTCCACAGCTTTTCCCTTGGGATAATTCCTAAACCCAGGCTGCTTTAAATGACCAGTGTTACGGTTAGGGTTAGGGTTACGCCTAGGTGTAGAGCTTTTTAAACCAGCAAGCTCTGAGCTCCAGGCACACGGCAGCTGCGAAAGGCATCCCAAGGGGAGCACAAAAGTGCCAGAAAATGGCTGCCTCCACACGTTTTCATTGGCACCATTGCTAAGCCTAGGCTGAATCACCTGCCTCCAGTCTCAGCTAGGGACATGGTTTTTTAAACCAGGAAGCCCTGAGCTCCAGGCACACGGCAGCTGTGAAAGGCATCCCAAGGGGAGTACAAAAGTGCAACAACATGGCAGCTTTCACAGCTTTTTCCTTGGCACCATCCCTATACCTAGGCTGATTTATCTGCCTAGGGTTAGGGTTAGGGCTCAGCCAAGGGCAAGGATTTTTTTAAGCAGGAAGCCCTGAGTTCCAGGCTTACTGCATCTGCCAAAGGCATCCCAAAGGGAGCGCAGAAGTGCCACAACATGGCTGCTTTCACAGCTTTTTCCTTAGGAAGAACCCTAATACCCGGCTGATTTACCTTCCTAGGGTTACTGTTAGGCTTAGGCCTAGGACTTTTAAAACCAGGAAGCCCTGTGCTCCAGGCACACTGCAGCTGTTAAAGGCATCCCAAGGGGAGCGCAAAAGTGACACAACTTGCCTGCCTCCACTGCTATTTCCATGAGACCATCCCGAATCATAGGCTGATTTTCCTTCCTAGGCTTAAGGTTTGAGTTAGGCCTAGGGTTAGTGTTCTTTTAACCAGAAAGCCCTGAGTTCCAAGAACACAGCAGCTGCGAAGGACTACCCAAGAAGAGCGCAGAAGTGCCTCAACATGCCTGCCTCCACAGCTTTTTCCTTGGGGACGTCCCGAAACGAAGGCTGATTTAGAAGCCTCCAGTTTGGGCTAAAGTTGTGGTTTTTTACACCAGGAAGCCCTGTGCTCCAAGCACACTGCAGCTGTGAAAGGCATCCCAAGGGGAGCGCAAAAGTGCCACAACATGGCTGTCTCCACAGCTTTTCCCTTGGGATAATTCCTAAACCCAGGCTGATTTAAATGACCAGTGTTACGGTTAGGGTTAGGGTTACGCCTAGGTGTAGAGCTTTTTAAACCAGCAAGCTCTGAGCTCCAGGCACACAACAGCTGCGAAAGGCATCCCAAGGGGAGCACAAAAGTGCCAGAAAATGGCTGCCTCCACACGTTTTCATTGGCACCATTGCTAAGCCTAGGCTGAATCACCTGCCTCCAGTCTCAGCTAGGGACATTGTTTTTTAAACCAGGAAGCCCTGAGCTCCAGGCACACGGCAGCTGTGAAAGGCATCCCAAGGGGAGTACAAAAGTGCAACAACATGGCAGCTTTCACAGCTTTTTCCTTGGCACCATCCCTATACCTAGGCTGATTTATCTGCCTAGGGTTAGGGTTAGGGCTCAGCCTAGGGCTAGGATTTTTTTAACCAGGAAGCCCTGAGTTCCAGGCTTACTGCATCTGCCAAAGGCATCCCAAAGGGAGCGCAGAAGTGCCACAACATGGCTGCTTTCACAGCTTTTTCCTTAGGAAGAACCCTAATACCCGGCTGATTTACCTTCCTAGGGTTACTCTTAGGATTAGGCCTAGGACTTTTAAAACCAGGAAGCCCTGTGCTCCAGGCACACTGCAGCTGTTAAAGGCATCCCAAGGGGAGCGCAAAAGTGACACAACTTGCCTGCCTCCACTGCTATTTCCATGAGACCATCCCGAATCATAGGCTGATTTTCCTTCCTAGGCTTAAGGTTTGAGTTAGGCCTAGGGTTAGTGTTCTTTTAACCAGAAAGCCCTGAGTTCCAAGAACACAGCAGCTGCGAAGGACTACCCAAGAAGAGCGCAGAAGTGCCTCAACATGCCTGCCTCCACAGCTTTTTCCTTGGGGACGTCCCGAAACGAAGGCTGATTTAGAAGCCTCCAGTTTGGGCTAAAGTTGTGGTTTTTTAAACCAGGAAGCCCTGTGCTCCAAGCACACTGCAGCTGTGAAAGGCATCCCAAGGGGAGCGCAAAAGTGCCACAACATGGCTGTCTCCACAGCTTTTCCCTTGGGATAATTCCTAAACCCAGGCTGCTTTAAATGACCAGTGTTACGGTTAGGGTTAGGGTTACGCCTAGGTGTAGAGCTTTTTAAACCAGCAAGCTCTGAGCTCCAGGCACACGGCAGCTGCGAAAGGCATCCCAAGGGGAGCACAAAAGTGCCAGAAAATGGCTGCCTCCACACGTTTTCATTGGCACCATTGCTAAGCCTAGGCTGAATCACCTGCCTCCAGTCTCAGCTAGGGACATGGTTTTTTAAACCAGGAAGCCCTGAGCTCCAGGCACACGGCAGCTGTGAAAGGCATCCCAAGGGGAGTACAAAAGTGCAACAACATGGCAGCTTTCACAGCTTTTTCCTTGGCACCATCCCTATACCTAGGCTGATTTATCTGCCTAGGGTTAGGGTTAGGGCTCAGCCAAGGGCAAGGATTTTTTTAAGCAGGAAGCCCTGAGTTCCAGGCTTACTGCATCTGCCAAAGGCATCCCAAAGGGAGCGCAGAAGTGCCACAACATGGCTGCTTTCACAGCTTTTTCCTTAGGAAGAACCCTAATACCCGGCTGATTTACCTTCCTAGGGTTACTGTTAGGCTTAGGCCTAGGACTTTTAAAACCAGGAAGCCCTGTGCTCCAGGAACACTGCAGCTGTTAAAGGCATCCCAAGGGGAGCGCAAAAGTGACACAACTTGGCTGCCTCCACTGCTATTTCCATGAGACCATCCCGAATCATAGGCTGATTTTCCTTCCTAGGCTTAAGGTTTGAGTTAGGCCTAGGGTTAGTGTTCTTTTAACCAGAAAGCCCTGAGTTCCAAGAACACAGCAGCTGCGAAGGACTACCCAAGAAGAGCGCAGAAGTGCCTCAACATGCCTGCCTCCACAGCTTTTTCCTTGGGGACGTCCCGAAACGAAGGCTGATTTAGAAGCCTCCAGTTTGGGCTAAAGTTGTGGTTTTTTACACCAGGAAGCCCTGTGCTCCAAGCACACTGCAGCTGTGAAAGGCATCCCAAGGGGAGCGCAAAAGTGCCACAACATGGCTGTCTCCACAGCTTTTCCCTTGGGATAATTCCTAAACCCAGGCTGATTTAAATGACCAGTGTTACGGTTAGGGTTAGGGTTACGCCTAGGTGTAGAGCTTTTTAAACCAGCAAGCTCTGAGCTCCAGGCACACAACAGCTGCGAAAGGCATCCCAAGGGGAGCACAAAAGTGCCAGAAAATGGCTGCCTCCACACGTTTTCATTGGCACCATTGCTAAGCCTAGGCTGAATCACCTGCCTCCAGTCTCAGCTAGGGACATTGTTTTTTAAACCAGGAAGCCCTGAGCTCCAGGCACACGGCAGCTGTGAAAGGCATCCCAAGGGGAGTACAAAAGTGCAACAACATGGCAGCTTTCACAGCTTTTTCCTTGGCACCATCCCTATACCTAGGCTGATTTATCTGCCTAGGGTTAGGGTTAGGGCTCAGCCTAGGGCTAGGATTTTTTTAACCAGGAAGCCCTGAGTTCCAGGCTTACTGCATCTGCCAAAGGCATCCCAAAGGGAGCGCAGAAGTGCCACAACATGGCTGCTTTCACAGCTTTTTCCTTAGGAAGAACCCTAATACCCGGCTGATTTACCTTCCTAGGGTTACTCTTAGGATTAGGCCTAGGACTTTTAAAACCAGGAAGCCCTGTGCTCCAGGCACACTGCAGCTGTTAAAGGCATCCCAAGGGGAGCGCAAAAGTGACACAACTTGCCTGCCTCCACTGCTATTTCCATGAGACCATCCCGAATCATAGGCTGATTTTCCTTCCTAGGCTTAAGGTTTGAGTTAGGCCTAGGGTTAGTGTTCTTTTAACCAGAAAGCCCTGAGTTCCAAGAACACAGCAGCTGCGAAGGACTACCCAAGAAGAGCGCAGAAGTGCCTCAACATGCCTGCCTCCACAGCTTTTTCCTTGGGGACGTCCCGAAACGAAGGCTGATTTAGAAGCCTCCAGTTTGGGCTAAAGTTGTGGTTTTTTAAACCAGGAAGCCCTGTGCTCCAAGCACACTGCAGCTGTGAAAGGCATCCCAAGGGGAGCGCAAAAGTGCCACAACATGGCTGTCTCCACAGCTTTTCCCTTGGGATAATTCCTAAACCCAGGCTGATTTAAATGACCAGTGTTACGGTTAGGGTTAGGGTTACGCCTAGGTGTAGAGCTTTTTAAACCAGCAAGCTCTGAGCTCCAGGCACACGGCAGCTGCGAAAAGCATCCCAAGGGGAGCACAAAAGTGCCAGAAAATGGCTGCCTCCACACGTTTTCATTGGCACCATTGCTAAGCCTAGGCTGAATCACCTGCCTCCAGTCTCAGCTAGGGACATGGTTTTTTAAACCAGGAAGCCCTGAGCTCCAGGCACACGGCAGCTGTGAAAGGCATCCCAAGGGGAGTACAAAAGTGCAACAACATGGCAGCTTTCACAGCTTTTTCCTTGGCACCATCCCTATACCTAGGTTGATTTATCTGCCTAGGGTTAGGGTTAGGGCTCAGCCAAGGGCAAGGATTTTTTTAACCAGGAAGCCCTGAGTTCCAGGCTTACTGCATCTGCCAAAGGCATCCCAAAGGGAGCGCAGAAGTGCCACAACATGGCTGCTTTCACAGCTTTTTCCTTAGGAAGAACCCTAATACCCGGCTGATTTACCTTCCTAGGGTTACTGTTAGGCTTAGGCCTAGGACTTTTAAAACCAGGAAGCCCTGTGCTCCAGGCACACTGCAGCTGTTAAAGGCATCCCAAGGGGAGCGCAAAAGTGACACAACTTGGCTGCCTCCACTGCTATTTCCATGAGACCATCCCGAATCATAGGCTGATTTTCCTTCCTAGGCTTAAGGTTTGAGTTAGGCCTAGGGTTAGTGTTCTTTTAACCAGAAAGCCCTGAGTTCCAAGAACACAGCACCTGCGAAGGACTACCCAAGAAGAGCGCAGAAGTGCCTCAACATGCCTGCCTCCACAGCTTTTTCCTTGGGGACGTCCCGAAACGAAGGCTGATTTAGAAGCCTCCAGTTTGGGCTAAAGTTGTGGTTTTTTAAACCAGGAAGCCCTGTGCTCCAAGCACACTGCAGCTGTGAAAGGCATCCCAAGGGGAGCGCAAAAGTGCCACAACATGGCTGTCTCCACAGCTTTTCCCTTGGGATAATTCCTAAACCCAGGCTGATTTAAATGACCAGTGTTACGGTTAGGGTTAGGGTTACGCCTAGGTGTAGAGCTTTTTAAACCAGCAAGCTCTGAGCTCCAGGCACACGGCAGCTGCGAAAGGCATCCCAAGGGGAGCACAAAAGTGCCAGAAAATGGCTGCCTCCACACGTTTTCATTGGCACCATTGCTAAGTCTAGGCTGAATCACCTGCCTCCAGTCTCAGCTAGGGACATTGTTTTTTAAACCAGGAAGCCCTGAGCTCCAGGCACACGGCAGCTGTGAAAGGCATCCCAAGGGGAGTACAAAAGTGCAACAACATGGCAGCTTTCACAGCTTTTTCCTTGGCACCATCCCTATACCTAGGCTGATTTATCTGCCTAGGGTTAGGGTTAGGGCTCAGCCAAGGGCAAGGATTTTTTTAAGCAGGAAGCCCTGAGTTCCAGGCTTACTGCATCTGCCAAAGGCATCCCAAAGGGAGCGCAGAAGGTCCACAACATGGCTGCTTTCACAGCTTTTTCCTTAGGAAGAACCCTAATACCCGGCTGATTTACCTTCCTAGGGTTACTGTTAGGCTTAGGCCTAGGACTTTTAAAACCAGGAAGCCCTGTGCTCCAGGCACACTGCAGCTGTTAAAGGCATCCCAAGGGGAGTGCAAAAGTGACACAACTTGGCTGCCTCCACTGCTATTTCCATGAGACCATCCCGAATCATAGGCTGATTTTCCTTCCTAGGCTTAAGGTTTGAGTTAGGCCTAGGGTTAGTGTTCTTTTAACCAGAAAGCCCTGAGTTCCAAGAACACAGCAGCTGCGAAGGACTACCCAAGAAGAGCGCAGAAGTGCCTCAACATGCCTGCCTCCACAGCTTTTTCCTTGGGGACGTCCCGAAACGAAGGCTGATTTAGAAGCCTCCAGTTTGGGCTAAAGTTGTGGTTTTTTAAACCAGGAAGCCCTGTGCTCCAAGCACACTGCAGCTGTGAAAGGCATCCCAAGGGGAGCGCAAAAGTGCCACAACATGGCTGTCTCCACAGCTTTTCCCTTGGGATAATTCCTAAACCCAGGCTGATTTAAATGACCAGTGTTACGGTTAGGGTTAGGGTTACGCCTAGGTGTAGAGCTTTTTAAACCAGCAAGCTCTGAGCTCCAGGCACACGGCAGCTGCGAAAGGCATCCCAAGGGGAGCACAAAAGTGCCAGAAAATGGCTGCCTCCACACGTTTTCATTGGCACCATTGCTAAGCCTAGGCTGAATCACCTGCCTCCAGTCTCAGCTAGGGACATGGTTTTTTAAACCAGGAAGCCCTGAGTTCCAGGCACACGGCAGCTGTGAAAGGCATCCCAAGGGGAGTACAAAAGTGCAACAACATGGCAGCTTTCACAGCTTTTTCCTTGGCACCATCCCTATACCTAGGCTGATTTATCTGCCTAGGCTTAGGGTTAGGGCTCAGCCAAGGGTAAGGATTTTTTTAAGCAGGAAGCCCTGAGTTCCAGGCTTACTGCATCTGCCAAAGGCATCCCAAAGGGAGCGCAGAAGTGCCACAACATGGCTGCTTTCACAGCTTTTTCCTTAGGAAGAACCCTAATACCCGGCTGATTTACCTTCCTAGGGTTACTCTTAGGCTTAGGCCTAGGACTTTTAAAACCAGGAAGCCCTGTGCTCCAGGCACACTGCAGCTGTTAAAGGCATCCCAAGGGGAGCGCAAAAGTGACACAACTTGGCTGCCTCCACTGCTATTTCCATGAGACCATCCCGAATCATAGGCTGATTTTCCTTCCTAGGCTTAAGGTTTGAGTTAGGCCTAGGGTTAGTGTTCTTTTAACCAGAAAGCCCTGAGTTCCAAGAACACAGCAGTTGCGAAGGACTACCCAAGAAGAGCACAGAAGTGCCTCAACATGCCTGCCTCCACAGCTTTTTCCTTGGGGACGTCCCGAAACAAAGGCTGATTTAGAAGCCTCCAGTTTGGGCTAAAGTTGTGGTTTTTTAAACCAGGAAGCCCTGTGCTCCAAGCACACTGCAGCTGTGAAAGGCATCCCAAGGGGAGCGCAAAAGTGCCACAACATGGCTGTCTCCACAGCTTTTCCCTTGGGATAATTCCTAAACCCAGGCTGATTTAAATGACCAGTGTTACGGTTAGGGTTAGGGTTACGTCTAGGTGTAGAGCTTTTTAAACCAGCAAGCTCTGAGCTCCAGGCACACGGCAGCTGCGAAAGGCATCCCAAGGGGAGCACAAAAGTGCCAGAAAATGGCTGCCTCCACACGTTTTCATTGGCACCATTGCTAAGCCTAGGCTGAATCACCTGCCTCCAGTCTCAGCTAGGGACATTGTTTTTTAAACCAGGAAGCCCTGAGCTCCAGGCACACGGCAGCTGTGAAAGGCATCCCAAGGGGAGTACAAAAGTGCAACAACATGGCAGCTTTCACAGCTTTTTCCTTGGCACCATCCCTATACCTAGGCTGATTTATCTGCCTAGGCTTAGGGTTAGGGCTCAGCCAAGGGCAAGGATTTTTTTAACCAGGAAGCCCTGAGTTCCAGGCTTACTGCATCTGCCAAAGGCATCCCAAAGGGAGCGCAGAAGTGCCACAACATGGCTGCTTTCACAGCTTTTTCCTTAGGAAGAACCCTAATACCCGGCTGATTTACCTTCCTAGGGTTACTGTTAGGCTTAGGCCTAGGACTTTTAAAACCAGGAAGCCCTGTGCTCCAGGCACACTGCAGCTGTTAAAGGCATCCCAAGGGGAGTGCAAAAGTGACACAACTTGGCTGCCTCCACTGCTATTTCCATGAGACCATCCCGAATCATAGGCTGATTTTCCTTCCTAGGCTTAAGGTTTGAGTTAGGCCTAGGGTTAGTGTTCTTTTAACCAGAAAGCCCTGAGTTCCAAGAACACAGCAGCTGCGAAGGACTACCCAAGAAGAGCGCAGAAGTGCCTCAACATGCCTGCCTCCACAGCTTTTTCCTTGGGGACGTCCCGAAACGAAGGCTGATTTAGAAGCCTCCAGTTTGGGCTAAAGTTGTGGTTTTTTAAACCAGGAAGCCCTGTGCTCCAAGCACACTGCAGCTGTGAAAGGCATCCCAAGGGGAGCGCAAAAGTGCCACAACATGGCTGTCTCCACAGCTTTTCCCTTGGGATAATTCCTAAACCCAGGCTGATTTAAATGACAGGTGTTACGGTTAGGGTTAGGGTTACGCCTAGGTGTAGAGCTTTTTAAACCAGCAAGCTCTGAGCTCCAGGCACACGGCAGCTGCGAAATGCATCCCAAGGGGAGCACAAAAGTGCCAGAAAATGGCTGCCTCCACACGTTTTCATTGGCACCATTGCTAAGCCTAGGCTGAATCACCTGCCTCCAGTCTCAGCTAGGGACATGGTTTTTTAAACCAGGAAGCCCTGAGCTCCAGGCACACGGCAGCTGTGAAAGGCATCCCAAGGGGAGTACAAATGTGCAACAACATGGCAGCTTTCACAGCTTTTTCCTTGGCACCATCCCTATACCTAGGTTGATTTATCTGCCTAGGGTTAGGGTTAGGGCTCAGCCAAGGGCAAGGATTTTTTTAAGCAGGAAGCCCTGAGTTCCAGGCTTACTGCATCTGCTAAAGGCATCCCAAAGGGAGCGCAGAAGTGCCACAACATGGCTGCTTTCACAGCTTTTTCCTTAGGAAGAACCCTAATACCCGGCTGATTTACCTTCCTAGGGTTACTGTTAGGCTTAGGCCTAGGACTTTTAAAACCAGGAAGCCCTGTGCTCCAGGCACACTGCAGCTGTTAAAGGCATCCCAAGGGGAGCGCAAAAGTGACACAACTTGGCTGCCTCCACTGCTATTTCCATGAGACCATCCCGAATCATAGGCTGATTTTCCTTCCTAGGCTTAAGGTTTGAGTTAGGCCTAGGGTTAGTGTTCTTTTAACCAGAAAGCCCTGAGTTCCAAGAACACAGCAGTTGCGAAGGACTACCCAAGAAGAGCGCAGAAGTGCCTCAACATGCCTGCCTCCACAGCTTTTTCCTTGGGGACGTCCCGAAACAAAGGCTGATTTAGAAGCCTCCAGTTTGGGCTAAAGTTGTGGTTTTTTAAACCAGGAAGCCCTGTGCTCCAAGCACACTGCAGCTGTGAAAGGCATCCCAAGGGGAGCGCAAAAGTGCCACAACATGGCTGTCTCCACAGCTTTTCCCTTGGGATAATTCCTAAACCCAGGCTGATTTAAATGACCAGTGTTACGGTTAGGGTTAGGGTTACGTCTAGGTGTAGAGCTTTTTAAACCAGCAAGCTCTGAGCTCCAGGCACACGGCAGCTGCGAAAGGCATCCCAAGGGGAGCACAAAAGTGCCAGAAAATGGCTGCCTCCACACGTTTTCATTGGCACCATTGCTAAGCCTAGGCTGAATCACCTGCCTCCAGTCTCAGCTAGGGACATTGTTTTTTAAGCCAGGAAGCCCTGAGCTCCAGGCACACGGCAGCTGTGAAAGGCATCCCAAGGGGAGTACAAAAGTGCAACAACATGGCAGCTTTCACAGCTTTTTCCTTGGCACCATCCCTATACCTAGGCTGATTTATCTGCCTAGGGTTAGGGTTAGGGCTCAGCCAAGGGCAAGGATTTTTTTAACCAGGAAGCCCTGAGTTCCAGGCTTACTGCATCTGCCAAAGGCATCCCAAAGGGAGCGCAGAAGTGCCACAACATGGCTGCTTTCACAGCTTTTTCCTTAGGAAGAACCCTAATACCCGGCTGATTTACCTTCCTAGGGTTACTGTTAGGCTTAGGCCTAGGACTTTTAAAACCAGGAAGCCCTGTGCTCCAGGCACACTGCAGCTGTTAAAGGCATCCCAAGGGGAGTGCAAAAGTGACCCAACTTGGCTGCCTCCACTGCTATTTCCATGAGACCATCCCGAATCATAGGCTGATTTTCCTTCCTAGGCTTAAGGTTTGAGTTAGGCCTAGGGTTAGTGTACTTTTAACCAGAAAGCCCTGAGTTCCAAGAACACAGCAGCTGCGAAGGACTACCCAAGAAGAGCGCAGAAGTGCCTCAACATGCCTGCCTCCACAGCTTTTTCCTTGGGGACGTCCCGAAACGAAGGCTGATTTAGAAGCCTCCAGTTTGGGCTAAAGTTGTGGTTTTTTAAACCAGGAAGCCCTGTGCTCCAAGCACACTGCAGCTGTGAAAGGCATCCCAAGGGGAGCGCAAAAGTGCCACAACATGGCTGTCTCCACAGCTTTTCCCTTGGGATAATTCCTAAACCCAGGCTGATTTAAATGACCAGTGTTACGGTTAGGGTTAGGGTTACGCCTAGGTGTAGAGCTTTTTAAACCAGCAAGCTCTGAGCTCCAGGCACACGGCAGCTGCGAAAGGCATCCCAAGGGGAGCACAAAAGTGCCAGAAAATGGCTGCCTCCACACGTTTTCATTGGCACCATTGCTAAGCCTAGGCTGAATCACCTGCCTCCAGTCTCAGCTAGGGACATGGTTTTTTAAACCAGGAAGCCCTGAGTTCCAGGCACACGGCAGCTGTGAAAGGCATCCCAAGGGGAGTACAAAAGTGCAACAACATGGCAGCTTTCACAGCTTTTTCCTTGGCACCATCCCTATACCTAGGCTGATTTATCTGCCTAGGCTTAGGGTTAGGGCTCAGCCAAGGGTAAGGATTTTTTTAAGCAGGAAGCCCTGAGTTCCAGGCTTACTGCATCTGCCAAAGGCATCCCAAAGGGAGCGCAGA